>NC_083108.1:79946176-80307013 GCF_949774975.1 Lagenorhynchus albirostris
CTGGAGCATTTTTAATACAGGTAGGCATTATTCTTTTCTGTTCATTCCAAGGAACACTGTTACAAAGGCAGTCTTACAGAATGTCATCAAGCAGCTAGTTAATTTTAGAATAATCAATTGTTAGAATTCAGATGGATATTTAAAAAATTGGTCTGTGTGCAGGCAAAGCTTGTGCCACTGACAAGCCAAAAAAGGAAATAATTAATACCAATCAACTCACAGTACTTCTACAGAGACAAGTAAGATAATATTTATAACCGCCCTACCACAAAACTATACAAATTCTAAGCAATAGTGCAATGGGAAGTCTTGATATGCAGTTTGAATATTCTAAACATGAAAAATATTAACAAAACACACACATACTTTAAACTGGATTTAATTATACCTACCATGTCTGCAGAAGAATTGAATAACTACTTTGCACTTATCAGATCTGGTAAATATTTTGCATTTCTCTACATTTCTTTCGAGGGAATTCAGACATCTAAAGATAGGCAGAATTGACTGTAACACAAACACATTATAGAAGAGCACATACTTAATATGGTTGCTTCATTAGTTTAAAAACAACCTAACAAAAGAAGAGTAAGTATATTCGTAAATGAACAGACTGTCCTGCATGCCATTTAAACCAAGTATTAAGTACAGAATAGGTGTTATGCCCTATATAATGAATATTTCTACAATACAAGAGAAAACCATGCCCACTTACTCTTACCTTCATTCCCAATTTGCAATTTAAATTAGATATTGTGTCACCATCATTCATTTTGACCGAGGTTGACCATTGATAATGTTGAAAAAACACAGGCGAGAAGAGGACACATCCATATGCTGACCGACAAGAATTCATAGATCTTAAAGCAAGCTAGAAAAATAAAATAATAGCTATACAGGAAAAAAATCAACTTTAATGATTAATTTAAAAATTTTTAAATTTTTAAATTTTAATTTAATTTAATTTAATTTTAATTTAAAAAATTCTATTATGTTTAACATCGCATTGAAGTATGTCCGAGTAAGGCTATGGGATGTGAACTGCATGATATGGACTACATTATACACATAAGTTATAGTACTGATGTAATATGGACTGCATTATACAGTGTGCATTTAATTTTCATATGTACACACATCTAAACGGAATATATTATATATAGGTATTAAGTCTAGAATCCTGCATGCTGAAATTGTATTTTTCTTTGTTTGTTTTTGGTAACAAGAACATATTTATAATTGTAAAAATGTAAATGCCCACAGGGGCCTTAACTTTAAAGCACAAAGTGGCAGAAGGCAATATAAAAGGGAGTAAAAAGATTGCAGCAAAATTTTCCCTCGCCTAAGGGGAGAAACTGTTAGTCAGCCAACTACTTCCACTTGGGAATGCAGGCCCCAAACTATCAGATCTTCTGAGTTTTCAACAGAATCAGGAAATTCAGATTTTTATGTGGACTCTCCCAATTACTGTTAGAATATTATTTCATTTTTTTAAAAAAACATAGTGCAGGCCCCACAAAACATTTCTGCAAGCCATGTCTAGCCTCTTGACCACCAGTTTGTTTCTTCTGGCTTAAATCAACTGTGTATGATTTTTAAGTTTACCACGCTCTAAATGTATTTAGATATGTAAAATAAAGATGAACAGTGAAAGGGCTGATTAGAATTTCTGGATTTCCTAGTTAACATTCAATCTGGACTGGGATTTATAAACATCTTCTTTTTTCCTTAATCTATTAGTTAAATTTCTTACTTACACCTTTTTCAGAAGGGTCTACCCACAGCTCATCACTAATTCGTGAGAGTGCTTGGATCGCTTTCCCAAATACTATGGAGAAAAAGAAAGGTGCCTTTTACATTCTTTTTCTCAAACAATAAAATCATAGGACTACTTCAGCATTCACAGGACTCAAGATAAATTCATAAAGAACAGTGTTTTATAGACTAATGCTACAAATTGTTTTAAGAAATATGGTATAATACCCTTGGCAAAATGCCAGACACATAGTAAGTGCTCAATAAATTAACAGAATGAGGGATTTCCCTGGTGGTCTAGTGCCTAAGACTCTGCCCTCCCAATGCAGGGGGCCTGGGTTAGATCCCCAGTAAGGGAACTAGATCCCGGGAACTAGATCTAGATCCTGCATGCTGCAACTAAGACCCAGCACAGCCAAATATATAAATAAATATTTAAAAAAAATAATAAATTCACAGAGTGAGTGTGTGAAATAATAAAATGCAACAAAATTCTTCCTTTCTATATGCTCACAGTGTTGCATGGAACTATTGTGGCAAGCCAGTTTCCATACTAATGCATTTTTAAACTTGGTTTAAATAAATGTATACCCCCACCCCCCAAAAGTGTGAAAACAGAGCATATAGGAGATGGTTTGAAGGGTTTTAATAACTTCACAGGCAGCAAAGTCAAAACAAGTCATGAGAGAGAAATTAGAGGAATTCAAGATGTATCTCTGATGTTCGAGCACAGAACATGCCAGATCTTCCCAGAAAACACAGTTAGATGCCCTGTCAGAAAGAGAGGCCAGGGCTGGATGAAATATTGGTCTTATCTGGTATGACACCATTTGTGTTCTTATAAATTATAAGTAAAAAATATGGCAAACAGATATGGGATACTATGATGCAATAAAAATGGATGGCCATATCAATCCATGGAAAAGTAGAAAAAAGGAAAAATAATTTCAGAACATAAAATCAGATTATCATGCTTAAGAATCAGAGTTGGCTGGCTTCCCTGGTGGCGCAGTGATTAAGAATCCGCCTGCCAATGCAGGGGACACAGGTTCGAGCCCTGGTCCGGGAAGATGCCACATGCCGTGGAGCAACAGCTACTGAGCCTGCGCTCTACAGCCCGTGAGCCACAACTACTGAGCCCACGTGCCACAACTACTGAATCCCACGCACCTAAAACCCATGCTCCACAACAAGAGAAGCCACTGCAATGAGAAGCGTGCGCACCGCAACGAAGAATAGCCCCCGCTCGCCGCAACTAGAGAAAGCCCGCGCGCAGCAACGAAGACCCAACGCAGCCAAAAATAAATAGATAAATAAATTAAAAAAAGAATCAGAGTTGGGGAAATTCCCTGGTGGTCTGGTGGTTAGGACGCCGCAATTCCACTGCCAAGGGCCCAGGTTCAATCCCTGGTGGGGGAACTAAGATCCCGCAAGCTGCACGGCACAGCCGGAAGTGGGGGTGCAGGCCTCAAACTGAGAAAGAGAGGATAACTAGGGGGAGAAAAAGAGGCGTTTGTCCCTTTTTACCACTTCACATTCACCACTTCTTCCTGGAGCTAGCTAATGAAGACCTTTCATTCATTCAATGAATATTTATTGAGCACCTAGTATGTTCCAAGGACGGTACAAGCCAAGGCAATGCGGGTATAGCAATGAACAAGACGGGTTTACAGCTCCTGCCCTCACAGGGCTTAGAGTTACGGAGGAAAAACAAATTTAAACAATCATACAAATTATCACTTATTGAGAACTAAGGTACACACTGCAAGAAAGAACTTTCTAGAACTCTGAGAACATGCAACAATGGGGGGTCTTGTGCTTCCCTTTCCTGTTCATTAATACTGTTCCATAGAGGTTGTCAACACAGGGGAAGCCGGCCGCAACACAAGATGCCTTTCAATAATCACTTTCAGGTTATGATCTGTATGACCATTACTTTTCTAAATAGAGACTTTCTGGAGTAACTTACATGTTTAAAGTACCATTTACAATAAACAATAGTTCTCATACATTCCCATTCATTACTGAGCTCTTTACCTGCATTTTATTCCTACAATAAACCCTATAATGAAGATGCTGTTAATATTCTCATTTTACAAATAAGAAAACTGAGCCCGGAAGTGATTCCGTGGCTTGTCCCAGGTCATACATTAAAAATGCTAGAATTTGGGGAAAAAAAACAGGTTTATGCTTTTTTCTCATGGCACTAAAATACTTCTACTGTCCAAGCATTGTTTTTCCCAACTTCCCACACAGTCCTATCGTCCCGAGTTTGAAGCTGCCCTTCCAATATTTGTCCAGATAGTGCAACTTCATTTTATGGACACCTATGAATATAAATATTATGCATAAATAAAAGCAGATGGGCCGTCATTCGCCCCTCAGAAGCTAACAGGACCCTGGGTGGGTGGGTGCCGGCTGTGGCCAGGCCTTGTGTCCTCAGCCCCTAGGCAGAAAGGCAAAGATCAAGAAACTAGACGATGGTGGAAACTTCCCCATGAACCCTAGGCTTTCCCTTTTCTACACAGAAAGGCAAAAAGGCCTCTGCACCTTTCACCTGACTGCCGCTCATCTCGCACTTCAGCATGACTGCAATCCCTAAAAATGTCAGTCACTCTGCGCGCCTCAGCTCGAGGGCCCCAGGCGCCCGGATGTTGCCCGCGCTTTTGGAAACTTCGCGATCTTGGCCACCGCCCCACCACAATTTCCCAAAGAACAACTTCGCTTTACGGCGGCGAAGAGCCTAAGCGGGCCTCCGTAGAGCTGTCTCTCGCCGACTTCTCTTCTCATTGGTTGTGAGCGAGGTGGGCGGGTTGTCGAGGCGTCTGAGGAAGAGAGGGCGGCGGCGGTTGTGGTGACTGAGCGGAGCCCAGTGACAGGATGGTGAGGGCGGCAGCTGCGGCGACAGAGGCCTGCCTCTCGGTTGGGGTGCTGCGTCGTTGGGAGACGCTGGGAGTCTCTGGGCGAGGGCTTAAACGATCCCGGAGGCCGTGGCGGGCGCGGCCGGGGCCCGGGCCTGGGGAAAGACAAGGGAGGAAAGAGCGGCCACCTCTGGGTGCGGCCAGCCCTGGCCTCGCAGCCCAGCCCCAGGAGCCACAGGACGTCCAAGGGGGGAAAGGGTCCCTTTCAGCTGCTGCTTCTGTCACGAGCCCCTCACGCCCGAGCCGGGGAAGGCCTTTGGGCCTGTGCCTCGAGCGTCCCAGAGAAAGGAGCACGGGAACTCCGCCGTTTCCAGACGTTTCCTTGCTCCTTTCGCGCAAAAAGCCCCTCCCGCTAGTAGGTAACCCACCGGTTACCACCCCCATGTGGCGAAAGCTGGCTTCTCGGAGGCAAAACGGGAAGAAGCAAGCTACCATTTAGTTTGCTGTCTAGAGAAAGTGGATAAGAGCTGTCCCCTTCGCCCCTGAAATACCGTGCAGCTGCCATTGAAATGTGGCAGTGGGCCCTGAAAAGGACTGGATTTAGCTTTTAGGGTTGCTGGAACTACTTCCTCAGGCTGCTGCGACCCTTTAGAGCAGGATTCCTTAATGGTTTTCGAACTCTTTGAAATGGTTTGGAATACGTTTTGGAACGTTTTTCTGGTGAAAGGGTCATTGTTGGCAGCAAGGAGTAGTTTGAGAAGCTTTACCTCATTCGTCCATCAGATTGCCCTAGATCATCCCCTCACCCCCAGGAGGTCGGTACCCCAAGGCCTGCCTACGTGAAAACTCGGGAACTGCTGCCAGAGAGGGCTAATAGCGGTAATCAGATTTTCAAAGTGCCCTTGACCCCCTACAAAGTGAAGAACGGTTTTAAAAGGATTTCTCATGATCTTGGTATTTGTGTTGCTGAAAAGAGACTTCTCTGTCTGATGAACATCTATTGCATTTTTAAGATGATCGTGATTCTATGACCAGCAACCTTTAAGGTGCCTTATAGACGTGACAGCCAAAGATTCATGGTCTCTGGTTCTTTAGCTTCTTTATGTATGTTAGAGACTTTAATCCCACTTTTGATTTTTGCTTCTAAACAGACTCCAGATTAGAGTAGTCCAGTTTACAGTAATTTTGAGACAGTTATCCCTGGGAGAAGATGAAATTACCTGACATGATTTCTATATTAATGTTTCTGAAGTTTTTTTGAGAGGTGAACACTTTTTCATGGTAGTTGTACTGAAATACCACTTTTCATGTGAAATAGAACTGGGCAAAATTTAGAGTTAGTCGATTCTTTTACAATTAAAAGCATTTTATTTGGCAAAAGAGACCAGAAATGTTCAATATACAGTAGTATCCAGAGTCTATGGGCAGCAAATTCAAGTGTGGGGAAAGTCCAGATTTAGCTGGAGGAAGGTGTTTGCTTTTATCATCCAGTACATCCAATACTTGATAATGTATTCACAGTGCTGTGTTAGAGCTTCTGTACAAAATGACCTAGCTGCAGCATAATTTTCCAACTACTAGAATTTTAAACATAGGATTAAAATCAATATACTTGAAGAATAATTAGTCCTAAAGGATCCAGAAAATGTTAACTTTCATTTAAGCTATTGCTGATGAATTTTCCAAATAAAATTCTAAACAGAACAGGAAACAAAACGGATGGGAGTCAAAGTGGCGAATGAGATTAGGAAAAGTCGAAAAAATTTTAAGTGTGTGTGTGTGAGAGAGAGAGATATCTAATAGTACAGCAAATGGTTCTTTTGGTAATGTTTGAGCAAAGCTGATTTTTAACATTTTCTTTCATAACACTCAGAAATCATTAACAGTTGTTTGCATATTCATTCGATGAGTTTTTTGTTCTTTTTTTGGTTTGTTTCTTTTCGTTGCTTTCTTTTAACATTGGTCATGTTTCACCCTTTTTTTTTCATTCCCCTGTCTGCAATCAACTTCTTCATTCCACTAAGGCTGGGCACAGAGTAAGTTTCTTCTCTTAGCTCCTACTAACAATGGTGGTTGGGTGCTGTTACTGGGATTTCACCCTTTTATGTCTATCAAATAGGAAGTAACCAAATTCCTATGCTTTGATTAGGTTGGTTCTTTATTTGAATTTAACAAGACTGCCATTTCCAGGATCTTTTGCTGTCTTAAAAGACTCTGTAATCTATGTCTAACCTGAACTGTCCAAAGTGTGGAATTTGGGCAAAGACACTGCTCGAAGTATGGTATTTGTTATGTGACACTATTCCCCCTATAACTTAAAAAGCTGCAGGAAATCAAAGTCCTAGTAAGGATCCTTACTAATTTGAAATAGTTTCTGTGTGGCCATTCATAGTTATATCTTTAGACTGCTAATAGTCTAGGTACACTTGGGCATAATCCTCAGTACATTATAGAATTTAGCTCATAGATCATTATAAAGTATCATGTCTTACTAATGTTCGTTCTACCACATTCAGATTGAACAGCTCATTCATTATTAGGCCCAAACATTTTCAACCTGTTACAGACATATACCCTTAATTTATGAGTTTGAGGTTCTTTTTTTTTAATATAGAAATCTATTTTTTACCTTTTTCTCAAATGCCAGCTTCCCACATTAACTATGTACTTCAATTCATATCTGAAGGGATCCCCCTCTAAAGATGAAGATTGTTCTATCTCCAGGTACTTTTGTATTGATTATCACTGAGGGTGGAAACTATGTGGTGGTTTTTAGTTTTATACACTAAGATTTGGATTGAAACAATATGTCATTGAGCAAATACCAGCTGAAACTACTCTTTGTAAAGAAGCTTATTTAATAATTTCTTTTAAAGTGAGCTAGTTTTGTAACCTTGTGTTACCTCAGTTACTTTATATCCTGATAACATTTCCTTTCCTTTGTAATCATTTTGATATTTGTTGCAAGATGAATCAAGCTTATTGTGGTAATAATTTTAATTTTACACATTTTGGTTTTGATTAATTTCAACTTACAAAGTCTGTAGTAGTGGCCAAACTTTGCTGTTTATCCTGTTTTAGATATTTAATGTTTGGTAATATTAAAGAATAGTAATGCGTTCTTTAGAACCAGTTAAAGGGCATGTACATTTATGGATGGGATATCTGTGTGGGAAAGCATCCTGTCATAGAATGAAGGTGCTTATACTGTCTGCAGCCATACCACCCTGAACGCGCCACATCTCGTCTGAAGGTGCTTATACCAATGGACATGGAGAAATTGATTCTCTTGTCCTTTGGAGGGCGAATACTATTTTTAAATGATCTTTTTGACATTATTGTGTTAAGTGGTGTATATATGTCAAATCTTAAAATTTTTAAATTAAAAATCTGCAGGATTGAGGTTTTTTAATTCTTTTATATTTATATGCAGAATTTGGTTTTGTCGTCTGAGATTGTTCCAACTCTAAACCACCTCCTGCTGAATTCATCACTTATTTAGCTGATCTCTCTCTTTTTTTAATGCTCTAATGCACATGAAAGATCGATATGTTATTTTAAGTTTGGGAACTAAACTGAGGATACATAGACAATTTGATCTAAACAAAAATATGACAGTCAGGATTTCTAATGATGAAGGAAAGAGAAGATAACAAAATTATAGTTCAGAAGCACATGTTTGCCCTATTGAAACTCTTTGCAATATAGGCTGTTTTTATTTCTCTGCAATGTATAGTTAATATTTTAAGTAACAAATATTGTAAATTTTGGCTACTGTTCCTCCAAATAGTTGTCAGTCTAGTAAATTATAGAATTAACTTTTTTTCCTCTATAATTTTAACCATTCTTTTTATTAACATCCCTGGAATCAATATACGATGTTTTACATTAAAACTGCAGAAATATGAATTACCATATCAAATTCCATAGGGCCTGGTAGTATATTTTTCATTTTTCAATTTTTTTGAGTGTAATTTATAGGTCTCTGAATGAATCGCTTTAGAAAGCTTGATTTTATTCTTGATAAATAGAATGATTACCTGTATTGTGTGCACACCTATTTATGACCCAAATAAACGAAGATTTATTTAGAATCATATGTGTGTTTAAGTGGTCATGATAGGAACTATGTGAGTAACTTCTGCTCTTTTGGGTTTTGGAATCTCTGATTAGTTTAATTTAAAAGAGGACTTATGGGAGGAGAATATCTTGTTTTGAAATCATGTTTAACATTACACCTTTTCTCACCTTGACACCTTAAAGTTGGTGTTGGTATTAGGAGACCTGCACATCCCACACCGGTGCAACAGTTTGCCAGCTAAATTCAAAAAACTGCTGGTGCCAGGAAAGATTCAGCACATTCTCTGCACTGGAAACCTTTGTACCAAAGAGAGTTATGACTATCTCAAGACTCTGGCTGGTGATGTTCATATTGTGAGAGGAGACTTCGATGAGGTGATGTACTTCCCTTTCCCTTCCCAAATATTCCCTTTCCTTTTTTTTTCCTGTTGTGTTGATTATATATTAATTAAATATTTCCTTTTCTTGATTTTTATATATATAAGGTTTATTTTTGAGACCAGAGTTTCTCAACTGTTAAGGTTTGTTTTGCTTTTTTTTTTTTTTTAGTTTTCCAATGTAAAATTATTACACATATCCCTCCCTTACAGTTTGAAAATCACTGATTTTAGACTACTTAATAAATATATGACATACTTGTTCTAATTAAATTGATATGGTTTTGTCAATATTTTTTGTAGTACTATCATTTAGTTTAAAAAGTTTTTGTCAGGAACTTACCCCGCCACCACCTCTGCTACCCTGTTCCAAGCTACTTATCACTTTACTGTGTTCCAGCTTCCTGACTCTATCCTTGCTCCCTCCACAGTTTATTCTCCACGTAGCAAGCAGAGTGATCCTTTTTAGGTGAAGTAAGATTACATCACTTCTCTGCTGAAAACCTTGCCATGGCTCCCTATCTCAAAGGTTAACTATAAACAGGCATGAGGGAGTTTTGAGGAGGGGATAGACTTTTCTATATCTTACTGTGGCAGTGCTTACACAGCTGTATGCATTTGTCAAAACTCCTTGAATTGTATACCAAAAAGGGTAATTTTCCTGTACGTAAATTTTACCTCAATAAACCTAACTTTAAAGGAAAAATAAGGAGTTCTGGAGTTCCAACTTTGCCCATTAATTAATAATGAGATTTTAGGCAAGTTACATCCTCTTTCTTAGTTCCCTACTATGTAAATATGATTGGAATAGATGATTTTTAAGACCCATGACAGTGCTAACATTGTATGACCTAGCTTAATAAACCTGATTCTAGTATGAAAATTTTATTTTTTATTCCTAGGAATATAAGCTTTTTCATAAACTATTTAAATTCATTGGTGCTTTTTTTTTGGTGTTAAGTTTGAATAAACTAGAGGTGGCATGAAAGTGAAAAGTGGGGTGGGGGGATGAGAAGGGAAGGGGCAGACATCTTGTCAATAATTCGAGTATATGTTTGCCATTTGTTAAAAATATATTAGGGGTTCTGTTTATGATATGCTAAAGATAGTTTCAGTAGCAAGAATTAAATTTTTTGCTTGACCCTGGAGCCATACTACCAGGGTTTGGATCTTGGCTCACACACTTAATAACGTGTGCTCCTAGGCAAGTTATTTTAACCTCTCTGTGCCTCAGTTTCCTCATCCATAAAATGGGAGTCATAATAGAATCTACCTCTTAGGATTGTTTGTAATTATTACATAGGTTGATATTTATAAACTTCTTAGAATAGTGCCTGGTTCATACTAAGTGCTACATAAGTTTAACTATCATTATTATTTTAAGCCATCTATGTAACTATTAAAACCTGGGATATAATTTGAACATATCCTAGCTTACAGGTCATATTCCTTGGATTCTTAAATAAAGGAAACATAAATTTGGGGGAATTATCCTTTACAGAAAGCCGAAAAGAACTCATTCTATAAAAAAAAAACTCAACAAAGGGATTGCATGATAAGTTCCAGTTTACCTAAAGTAAATTATGTTTTGAGCACCGTTGCAGCCTTAGAGATTGAGAAGAAATCAAATATTTAACAAATATGTTGGTTGTGGAGCACTGTAGTAAAACACCCATATGAGATTGAATATTTAAGAAGGTTATTTTTTAAACCTCTGTGTCTCTAAAATATTTGTTTTTCTTATGTCTATTTCATATTTTAGAATCTGAATTATCCAGAACAGAAAGTCGTAACTGTTGGGCAGTTCAAAATTGGTTTGATCCATGGACATCAAGTTATTCCATGGGGAGATATGGCCAGCTTAGCCCTGTTGCAGAGGCAGTTTGATGTGGATATTCTTATTTCAGGACACACACATAAATTTGAAGCATTTGAGCATGAAAATAAATTCTACATTAATCCAGGTTCTGCCACTGGAGCATATAATGCCTTGGAAACGTAAGTAGTATGCAATTTGGGAATTTGGGGGTTTCATAAAGTTAATAATTGTACAAGTGACATTTCATAAAAGAGAAATGTGATTATTTAAATAATTATAGCCTTTTTGGCAATCTTCTATTGGTGATTATTCTTTTTAATATGTCTAACAACCAGATTTCTCTTTGAATCCAAATTGTCATCCTAAATTGAAATTTATAGTGCTACTGCTTTTTAGTACAAAACATGACATTATTTATATTTTCTTCCAGAAACATTATTCCTTCATTTGTGTTGATGGATATCCAGGCTTCTACAGTTGTCACTTATGTGTATCAGCTAATTGGAGACGACGTGAAAGTAGAACGAATTGAATACAAAAAATCTTAAAGCGAGGCGTGTCCTGATGATATTTCTGTTGGGCTTTTTTTTTTTTTCCATTCCCCTGTTCAACTCAAGTAATTAAATGTTTAAGAGCCACAAAATTGTATCACTTTTATAATATTTTGCAGTAAAATGTAATCTCGTCTTCTGTTAATACAATGTTCTAAGCTTCTTGTAAACTATAAGATTATATTT
Organism: Lagenorhynchus albirostris; assembly: GCF_949774975.1. Classification (NCBI taxonomy): domain Eukaryota; kingdom Metazoa; phylum Chordata; class Mammalia; order Artiodactyla; family Delphinidae; genus Lagenorhynchus; species Lagenorhynchus albirostris. The sequence continues at coordinate 79,957,806 of NC_083108.1, forward strand.
AGTTTAAGTATATGATTTCTATGAAAAAACATCCACCACACAGTAAATGGTCACATGTTAAGAAAAATTTATCCTTGTAAATATCTTCATAGTTGATATTTGGAACTTTACTACCAAAGTAGTGCATGAGGAGAAAGAATCTAGATTTTCTTGTATACATTCTTCTCTTCTCCAGTAATAAACAGTTACCTTTCATTTATACTTTCTTGATAAACTGTGTTTTAATTTTTAAAACTTATGAAAATAAGAGGCCAAATGAAACTGCAGACAAGTGTTACAGTGATAAGGTAGATGAGATGACCTTTCAGAGCTCGCTCTTAAAACGTTCTACGTCATAATGTTGGACTCAGATTTTATTAACTAAATAGAATACCATATTGACATAGTAAATCATCAGTGATTCTTCAGACTGTTGCTTTTAAGTGCCCTATTCTTTACGTTTTAACAAAAAAATTTTTTTAAACACTACTGTGTAATTTGAAAAGATACGTGCACTCCAGTGTTCATAGCAACATTATTTACAATTGCCAAGATATGAAAACAACCTAAGGGTCCATCAACAGAAGAGTGGATAAAGACGATGTGGTGTGTATGTGTGTGTGTATGTACACACGTACATACGTACATACACAGTGTAATATTAGTCATAAAAAAGTGAAATTTTGCCATTTGCAACAATATGGATGGACTTGGAGGGTATTATGCTAAGTGAAATAAGTCAGATAGAGCAAGACAAATTACTGTATGATATCACTTATATGTGGAATCTAAAAAATAAACTAGTGAATATAACGAAAAGGAAACACAGATGTAGAGAACAAACTAGTGGTTACCAGTGGGGAGAGGGAACTGGGGAGAGGCAAGATAGGGTAGAGGATCAAGAGGTACAAACTATTATGTATAAATAAATAAGCTACAAGGATATATTATACATCACAAAGAATATAGCCAATATTTTACAATAACTATAAATGGAGTATAACCTTTAAAAATTGTGAATCACTATGTTGTACACCTGCAACTTACATAATATTGTATATCAACTATACCTCAAAAAGTTAAATTTTAAAGAAATAAAAATTTAAAACACTAATGTTCTAAAACATTTAGAAGGCAAGCACACTAGAGCAAAAATGTAATGTGAACAATCCTTTCATTAATACAACTATTCCCAACTTAAATCTAGTTTAAGAGTCCAAGTGTTTGGCAATTTTCATAAAATAGGGCAAATTGATATTTCCATTTTTAACTTGTGTTCAAGCAGATAATATTTATTGAGCAAGCCAGGATGTTACCTCTATCAAATGCTATTCTATATCAGGATATTCAGAGTTTTCCTCAGCCTGATTTGGAAAATATTTCCAGGATATTCTAATGTTGCTATTTTAGGACTTACTGTAAACAGAATTATACAATGTATTTTTCAGATGTAAAGAAGAATAATTCAGTTTTAGGTGACAAGAAGAATTTTAATTGTACCTAGCTAGGACTACACGCATATATTTCACACAAATTTTATTACACAAAATATTCGTACATGGAACTACATCAAACCATTTACATGGTAGTAAAAGTTTCTGAACAAACTAAAATTACTTAATGACTTAGTGGTGAATAACAATACTGAATGTAGAGAGGACACGATTCACAATCCCTTCCCCCCACCTGTGGCACATCACCAATACTCAAGATTGTCAAGTTAGCATCAGATGTTCTCCGTGTTCTTCAATTGACATTGATTGCATACACTTATTTAGCAAATCATCTTCCTTTTTTTCTTCATTCATGTATGATTCAGAATCATTTGTGGAAACTGAAGGAAAAAATAAGAGTTTATAATGTCTGTTTTGGAAATAAAGTATTTCATCCTGAAAATTGAGATTTGTATACATGAACAACCTTCAAAATGACCTACTTTTTTAATAAGCCTTTGGCAAAAACAAATTGCAATTTTCAAAATTTGATTATCTCCCCCTCCCCCTAAATCTCTTATTTTTTAAAATAAGATGCCCAGTACTGTATTCTAGCCAAGTTATTGTATAGCAAATTCTCTGTTACTAAGTCCTATTTTCCCATTGCTTTTCAAAATCTTTTGACTGGGGGAAGTTATAGCTTCAGTATTCTCTGTTTTCCTTAAGTTCCTTCTCATTTCTTTTCTCTTGGGGGACCATGGGGACTTTTCCTCTATCTGTGGTTTCCTCCAGCTGTTCTTTTTGGAACCAGACTTACCTTCTCCCCTGCCATTTCCCTCATTTCTTGGATAGGCATGGTATGGTACTTACAGCAGACCTGAGTGGTGCTGTCATAACAGCAGTGGGATATGGGTTCAGAAGGCCTAAGTTCCCTGTTTCCTACCAACTTCCCTACTCACTGTGGTAGTAACTAGGAAATTATTTAACTTCCACTTAATCCTTTCCACTTTATCAATTCTGAGGAATATTTCTGAGCATTCAGTCTTTCTCTTGCCTTTTTCATTTTGTGATATTCAGTACTTGTGGTAGAAGGATCCTTTATGCTGATCCTTCCCAAATGTGGATTTGTCTGAGTTGCTCTGTAAAATTTTGATAATAATAATTGGTTTGTTTCCACTGGTTTGAATATTAAACAAAATGGTATAGGTGATATAGCCCTTTGTTAACTATTTGATTCTATACAAAATATTGCTGTCTGGGGACTTCCCTGGTGGTCCATAGGTTACGATTCTGTGCTTCCACTGCAGGGGGAATGAGTTCGATCCCTGATCGGGGAAATAAGATCCTGCATGCAGGAGTCCCTGAGCAGTGTGTTCTTTTAAATGAAAGTAGAAATCGATTTCATGTTTAGTTTTTGTTTGTTTTTTTTGCGGTACGCGGGCCTCTCACTGTTGTGGCCTCTCTCGTTGCGGAGCACAGGCTCCGGACGCGCATGGCTCACGGGCCTAGCCGCTCCGCAGCATGTGGGATCTTCCCGGACCGGGGCATGAACCCATGTCCCCTGCATCGGCAGGTGGACTCTCAACCACTGCGCCACCAGGGAAGCCCTCATGTTTAGTTTTGTTTGGAGCAATATAAGCAAGTCACATTCTAAATTTTTTTAATGTCTTCTCTAATAGAAATGGAACTATATTGGGTTTAATATTTTTTAGCATGACATCTTTAAAAATGCATATATTAAGAATTCCACATTTACCTGATTGCATGAACAGTCTGCCTGGTTTTCTAAAAATCTTCAGTGACTTACATCTTGTTTTAGATGCATATCCAGTTTTTAAACTGTAAGAAAGAGAAGCATCTTAATTGGAACCAGCACAGTGAACAGCTGCCAAATGCATGTGGAAGACCATATATGTTCTTTTTATTAAGCTGCCGGCATCACCAAAGAGACCCTTTCAGACCCTGAATTCTCCCGTGACATACTAACCCTGAGATGCAAAGCTAACGATTGTAGCGCAGGTTGAATAATCAGGCATCTTAATCTCTTTTTTCCTTTTTCCTTTTTTGTTTATAGTATTCCCCTGTGCATAAGCCACCATATGCTTCTCCTTTTGAAAGTGTTTGTATTATTTTAAATTTGAGTGGGAATCATTTAAAAGGGCAGTCTTCCATATCTTTAGCTGATCGAAATTTTTACAATTCCACAAAGTTCTAAAAACAGTAACATATCCCAGTCAGCTCAGTAAAGAGACTATAAGATAGCATTCTTTTGTGCTTTTTGTCCAACCTATTCTGAATTTAATAAAGTGAACATATTAGGGAACACAAGATTTAATGTCATTTAGCTCAAATAAAACTGAGGGGTACATTTTTCTCTTAAAGAGTAGGAAACAAACCTTTCTTTGTTTCTCACTGGTCGCCAAAGGGAATGCTGTATGATCATCTCAGGTGCAGATGCAGCTGCAATGTTAGAAGGCCCCGAGTCCTCTCTCTCCAGCTGGTGTCGCCATGTAGTGCAGGGGTAATGCTGCTTCTGTGAGTAACGAGAACTGAGGTGGCTCCTGTGATGAGTGAGGACACCTGTCACACAAATCACCTCTGTTAGAACACTCTCCTGTTTCTTGTGAGAACTAGTGAGAAACTACCTGGAGGTGCACCTGCCTGGTTTTTGTGAGCTGTGCTGGGTCACATGCATGTACTGCCTCTTCATTAACGTCCTCAGATAGTTTGCATTATAGATCTTAGCAATGCTGCACAGGTAACGCTTCTGGCCTAAGGTGAGGTCTGGATGCTAGAAGACAAAACAAGATTTATAGGCTGCATTGTAGAACAGAGGTTGGCAATATTCCATATCTGAAAGGATAGAATGTTCATTTGGCCAAAAAATTAAGAGAGAAAGAAATGGCCATTTAAATAGTACAAGTGGCTCTGTTTGCCATTTCCACTCAAGTGATTCAGATGCCCACTGGGTTTGAGAAACACTGCCCTAGAAGAATAAGGAAAGTGTGAATCTGCTGTCTGTCAATGAGTCTTAGTTCCCATGTGCCTCTCAGTGAGTGTAGGCATCTTGCCTTCTGAATATGATGTTTGAGGTGGTACCTCAAAAGTGGTACCTAAAAGAAACACAATTACTCTAGTCTTAGAAACAGTCTTTTCTAGCACCAGAAGAATAACTCTCGGTGTTGGACAGACTGAGGGTAGTCTGTTGGTCTCTTATATAGGTAATTTTTTTTTTTGGCTGTGCCTAGCGGCATGTGGGATCTTAGTTCCTGACCTGGGATCAAACCTGTGCCCCCTGCAGTGGAAGTATGGCGTCTTAATCACTGGACCACCAGGGAAGTCCCAGTCATATAAGTAATTTTGACTAAGATTTTCACTGTACTTGCTGATTTTAGAAGTTAACGCTCACCTAAAATGCAAGACTCCACTATATATGCATGTGTATATACATACAAACACAAGATTTACTGAACTGAATAGATAATAAATGCAGAGAAAATATTAAATGTTGGTCAGAAATAACTTATCAGTTTGCACAGATCTTTAGTAGCCCTAATTTATATTGCTCTAGAGAGGGTACTTCTGCCAGCTATGATCTTTAATGGGTAATACGGGTCAACAGTTATGAAGTGTTTATTGCCATTTTCTTTACTTACTTGCTTTTAATTTTGTGGTCCTTGAGCAAAATCTTTATGAGGTTGGGTTTCTGTCTCTAGAGTGGAACTTTCCTCAAGCATCTTTGTGCTTGGCACTGAGCTTCCTGAGTAAAGGTACATTAGATCCAAAGTATCATAAAACCCTGAAAGAACTCTTATGATAGGGAATCTATAATGATAAAATCCTTGCATTCACTCATGAGTTTACCCAGCAGATATTTATGTACTCCTAGACAATGTGCTGGGTGTACTTGTCTTCTACAGTGCCTTACCCTCTAACTAGCTTATCTTCAATAAAAAGTTCAGCTCTGAATACAAAGACTATCGGTATTTAAATAAAGTATTGGTATTTGGTTAGCATACCTTTAGAAAGGATGGCTCTGTCATTGATTTAGGGATGTGAATTGTTTGAACTTGAGGCGTTTTCCATAACTCTTGCAGCATGGCTATGTGTGAGTTCATTTTGTGTCCATCTTTGAATCTATCTGTAGGCAAGGACATTATTATGTGAATTTCATAAGCAAAGATAAGTTTAACAAATTAATTACTAAGATCCATCTATTTACATGTGTCATTGATTATCCTGGAATAGCAGTATGAGTCAGACTGTTAAATCTGAAGAGACATTATGATATGCCATTTGGTTTTAGAGCACACAAAAATCTAAGATATTTATAAATATTTACTATATATAATGATATATAATCATTACATATGGACAAAATTATTTTGAACTCAGCTGAGATGCAAAATGTTGACAGTAACTTATTTCTTTAGTTTATTTTATGTCAGACCATACTAAACAGGAATGTACATGCAGGATTTGTGCTTTAAAGATTTTCAAAAATATTTTATCATTCGCCTTCAGTATATAGTTTCGAAATTCTATTCTGCATTAGACTCAAGATAGAATAACACACATTTTATCCCTTTAATGAGGCAGTGTTAAAATGAAGAGCGTTAGGGACTTCCCTGTTGGCGCAGTGGTTAAGAATCCACCTGCCAATGCAGGGGACACGGGTTCAATCCTTGGTACGGCATGATTCCACATGCCGTGGAGCAGCTAAGCGCATGCGCCACAACTACTGAGCCTGCGTGCCTAGAGCCTGTGCTCCGCAACAAGAGAAGCCATAGCAGTGAGAAGCCCACGCATGGCAGGAAAGAGTAACCCCCACTCGCTGCAACTAGAGAAAGCCCGCGCGCAGCAACAAAGACCCAACACAGCCATAAATAAATTAATTAATAATAATTTAGGGCTTCCCTGGTGGCGCAGTGGTTGAAAGGCCGCCTGCCAATGCAGGGGACGCGGGCTTGTGCCCTGGTCCGGGAAAATCCCACGTGCCGCGGAGCGGCTGGGCCCGTAAGCCATGGCCGTTGAGCCTGCGCGTCCGGAGCCTGTGCTCCGCAACGGGAGAGGCCACAACAGTGAGAGGCCCGCGTACCGCAAAAAAAAAATAATAATAATAATAATTTTTTTAAAAAGAGAAACTGTCATCAAGGGGGTTTCATCTTCTAAAAAAAATAAAAAATAAAACAATAATAATAATAGTTAAACGCAACAAACAACCCAATTGAAAATTGGCAAAGGGCTTGAATAGACTTTGGATGTCTCCAAAGAAGATATACAAATGGCTAATAAACACATGAAAAGATGCTCACTACCACTAATGATTAGGGAAATGCAAATAAAAATCACAGTGAGATATCACTTAATACCCATAAGGATGACTATCATCAAAAAAACAGAAAACAAGTGTTAGCTGGGATATGGAGAAATTGGAGCCCTGCGCACTGCTGGTGGGAATATATTGAATAAAATGATGCAGCTGCTGTGGAAACAGTATGGCGGTTCCTCAAAAAAACCAAACAGAATTGCCATATGATTCAGCAATTCCATTTTAAAACAACCACATGTATATAAAATAAATAGTGATATATATGTATATACACGCAGATATGTCTGTGTTTTTCCTAGGTAACTGTTAGGACTATAAATTTTCCAAGGAAAAGCAAAGTGAATTCAGGTTTATATATCACTGAATTGAAATTGCTCCCCTCAAAAAATTAGTGAGAGGTCTTGGGGGCCTGTCTTAATCTCTTACCTCCAGCAGCTCTATCCTTTACTTCAAGTGAGAGGAAAATAGCAGCATTGAGAAATATTTTATGTTCTTTGAAGTTGAACAATTTAGAATTTTTTCCTTCAACCTGTGTATAAACCCCAGGTTGTGTTCTGTCCTTTTCAACCAACATCGGTTATAAACACAGTTCTTTTCAGATTCATTGCAATTTTGAAGTACTCTTTTGATGTGAGATATCTTAACAGGAGACAAAGAACCTGCTGGATTGTTGTTTGAAAATCTTAAAGAGTTTACCAAGGATGCTAATGAAGACTTTTTAAAATTCCATTGTGTGAGTAGTTATAGCAAAACTGGCTTCTCTGAGCCATATTACTGATACATATTATCTGCTTTATATGCTCTACTCACCAATACCTTTGGAATTCTGGTAATAAGAATATCCAGCTGATCTGTTTAAAAAAAAAAGGGATGAAGGGATGTAAATAATATGTAATAATTGACAGCTTTATAAGCATTAAAGAAAGTATTTTAAATGAAAAAAGGACAGTATTGCAGATGCTTTTTACTTTTCATGTTTCCATCAGATAATAATGTCTTGCAAATCTTCTCCTGTAATTCTGGTTATATTCTAATGACTCCAGGCTTCTTCAAAGTGGGTTATCTGAGATTTTTACCATTCTGTAAAGGATTTACTGTAAGCCAGATTTAGATTTACTTTTATAGCCACCTAATCTAATTCCTACACCGAGCTCAATAAAGTTGTTTGGGCTTCTGTGCTATTCATGATATTTTCTTCCTTTATTTTTAATAAAGTAATTTATTGTATGTAATTTAAGGTGAACTGGAACTGATAAGTTGGTCTGGAATGTTGCTAATTTTGTACCAGTTCATTTTTTCTTTTCTCAAATTGACAAACACTCCCCTTTTCCTCTTCCTGCAATTTATTCAATGACCAAGAATTCATTGATCCCCTGAGATACTGGGATCCAGAACTTTGCCAAGCACTGTGACAAACAGAAAAGAAACACACAACCCCATCCTATCTTTAGAAATCCTAAATCCACAAATACATTTATTTTTTTAAAAAAACATGGCCATGGGTGCAGCAGGAGCCATGACGGTGGGCTTCAGAGGAACACCGGGCAATTCTCACTTTTAGGGAATAACTCATGCAAGGGATAAGGAGGTACTGCCCACAGCAGTAACTTCAGCAACTAATTGTCTTCAGCATCCAGGAAATAATAGTAAAAACCTGCTCAAAATGAAATGGATTTATGAAAAAGGAACTACTGAGTGAAGAAAATGTTAAAATCAAGGTGTCTCTAAGATTCAGAGTCATCTGTCTCATTACAGATTATGAATCCCAATTTGACATAAAGGTGGCTAATGTCACACACAGGGAAATGATTTGACTTGGAAGCACTTCTTTGAACCTCTGTTCCCTTGGTGCCCCCCAACCCCCCAACCCCACCCTGCCAACCCCTTTTTTGTAGAAGTACGTTGACCAGACCGCAAAATTGCCAGCAGATTTCGTAGCGCCCCCTGGGGCAGAAGAGGCACCCAGGCGACTGTCGCAGTCACCGCGTTTAGTCAGTCATTGCACCAACCCTCTTCCTAAGCTTCCCTCTGAAGCCCTTCCCCTAAACTGAGTCGGCTTCCATATTTCCCATCGCGGCCACAACAAAGGTTCTCTCTTCCTCTCACTTCAGTTCATTGGGGACCAGTCTACTGGAGCAGCCTGCTCCTACCCACTCCTCTACCTGGGGATCACGACCCGGGGCTGATCGTCATCTTCCCAAACCCCTCAGGGCCCCGCAGCCTCACCCGCCGCCGCCACCCTCGGCCCTGGCCCCTGTGGGCGGCTCTGTGGAAGAACTGCACTCCGTCCACTCGGACACTGGACCCTGGCCGGGCATCTCCTCCCGTGTGCCCTGACCGCGAGCTATGTGCGGGAGAAGCTTTCCCCTTTCCCCTCCCCTGTCAGCACGCGTGCGTCAGGCAGGGCAATACTGGGGGTGAAGAGGCAGACGCCGGATTCCAGCCGCCTCCGATGAAGTCCGGACACTGCCCGAACAGCTTCGGGAGAGCGGGGAGGGCAGATCCACGATCCTGGAGTTAAGTTGGGGGAGGGGCGGGAGTCCTTTAGTTGATTGAGCGTTTGTACGTTTGCATCTTTTTGTGGAAGGGATGCGTCACGGAAAGGAAGTATACCTTCCCTCTAAAACGGAAGGTGCCTTCCACCTCAGTATCCAGATCCTCTGCAAATTTGTAAATCTCGAGGGTCACCATATAGGTCAAACATCAGTACGCAAATAAAGGACCAAGGCACGCGGCTGAGGGATGCAGAGTGTTACGGTTGTCCGTTATCACCAGGGCAACCAGACCTCGCCAGAATCCCAACCTTCTTTTTCAGCCAACTACTTTTGCGCACGCGCAAACCCTCCTCGGGCTTTTCGCAAAACGCGTTTCACATGGGATTTGGCCTTCCGGACACCCCGTAGTCGGAGGCGCGGCAGAACTGAAGACGCAAAAGGAATTTGGACTGCGATTGGTTTGTAGTCGTGTTCCGGGAACTCAGTGGGCGTCGCGCGAAGGCTGAAGGGAGCCTCTGGTGGCGCTCTGGGTCTCGGCGGCGGGAGGTGTCAGGAACCGCGGGAGCAAGCATGCCTCGGTATGCGCAGCTGGTCATGGGCCCCGCAGGCAGCGGGAAGGTGAGGCTTTGGCGGAAGAAGGAGAGAAATGTCGAAGTTTGTGGGAGGCTGGGAGGTTCAGGTCCTGAGGGAGGAGCTGGCGGTTGTGTGTATTGGGGACCTGGAGACCCTGGGCAGCTCGCTTCTGCAGTCTGGGCTTCAGTGTTCCTTTTGTTGTTGTTTTGAAAGGAGATTGATGATAGTTGCTAATATTTATTGCGTACTTAAGCCCCAGATACTGCCCCAAGTTATAGCGTACTTAAGCCCCAGATCCTTTCCTGTTAAGGAAAAAAAACTTACTTCCTTAAAAATCCTGTGAGTTAAGTCCTGTTACTCCCATTTTGCCGGTAAGGAAGATGAGACACAGAAAGGTTAAGTTTTTGCTCAGGGTGACACACCTAGTAAATGATGGCTGGAATTTGAGTCCAGTTTTGTCTAACTCCAGAATTTGTCCCCAGTCTTTAACCCAGGAGGTTAAAGTGGGGTCTCGTTAATCACTGCTTCTCAGAGATTGAGACGTGGACTTACGGAATTTGAGGAGACTTTAGGAGGTACATGGGCCTGACATTAACGAACATTGAATCGTGTATTGAGAAAGTTGCTCCCTTTTCAGTTTTCTTTCAGTTTGCGTTGAGGTGAAATCATCAGTTTGGTGCTAGCGTATCTTCAACACTTCTTTAATTCTCAAGTCTTTTTGGAGAGCAGATTTTAAACTCAGAGGTTTTGACAGGCAACTATATTCAGCTAGAACTGAAAGAATTTTGTTAAAGTTGCATATAATTTTATGGTTACCTTCACGTTATGGAAATTATAACTGGTTTTCTGGTTAGAGATACAGTTTTTTCTTGTAAACAACTATTAAGGGAATCCTATTGGGGCACTCAAATATGGTAGAAATTGTGACGATATTGATCAAGTAACAGGAGTGTGGGAAACACTGGAGTCTGTGGAGGTGTTGTGTGGCTTCAGTTTTTTGTTTTTTTTTATAAATTTATTTTATTTATTTTTGTCTGTGTTGGGTCTTCGCTGCTGTGCGCAGGCTTTCTCTAGTTGTGGCAAGCAGGGGCTACTCTTTGTTGTGGTGCGTGGGCTTCTCATTGCGGTGGCTTCTCTTGTTGCGGAGCACGGGCTCTAGGCACACGGGCTTCAGTAGTTGTGGCTCGCGGGCTCTAGAGTGCAGGCTTAGTAGTTGTGGCACACGGGCTTAGTTGCTCTGCGGCATGTGGGATCTTCCCGGACCAGGGCTCGAACCTGTGTCCCCTGCATTGGCAGGCGGATTCTTAACCACTGCGCCACCGGGGAAGCCCTGGCTTCAGTTTTTAAATTGACAAACACGTTGCTCTGATGCTTGGCCTATTCTGGGTGCAGGAGATACGCATGCGACTATGATATGGCCCTTGCTTACCTGAAGCCAGTAGTCTATTTGGGAATACTTAGATTAGTTACTTAAAATACAGTGTGATGTATAGAGAGGACCTCCTAGGCAGAGAGAACAGTGTGTGTAAAGTCACTGAGGAGAAAGATAAAAGCATGATAGAGGTTATTTCTATATTCTAGATTAATTTTCAGACTGATTGTGTTAGATAAGTATCTTTCTATAAACTTTTGATGCCTGCTACCAGAAATACTCACTGGGCATGTTCTTTGTGCCAAGCATTGTTCTGGGCCCTGGGGATTGTGTAGTGACTAAAACACACACACAAAATCCTGTGCACTTGTGGAGTTTATTCAAACATATGAGTCAATTAGAAATAATTATCAAGCATTTATTATGTACCAGGTATTGTTATAGTCCCTGGGCGTATACAACTGAATAAGACACATCCCTGCCTTTATTTATTTACTTACTTTATGGCCTTGCTGTGTGATTTGCTGGATCTTAGTTCCCTGACCAGGGATCAAACCTGGGCCTTGGCAGTGAAGGTGCCAAATCCTAACCACTGGACAGCCAGGGAATTCCCAACACATTCCCGCCTTTACTTTTTTATCTTTTATTTTTTAAAAAAGTATTTATTTGTTTATTTGGCTGTGCCGGGTCTTAGTTGCAGCACGTGGGATCTTTGTTGAGGCAAGTGGGATCTTTAGTTGCAGCATGCAGGCTCTTAGTTGCTACATGTGGGATCTAGTTCCCTCAACAGGGATCGAACCCGGACCCCCTGCATTGGGAGTATGGAGTCTTAGCCACTGGACCACCAGGAAAGTTCCCACATCCCTGCCTTTAAATAGAGGGTGGGAGAGACAGACAAGCAGCCTAGAGATTTTAACATAGTACATGAGGGATAAAAAATTTTCTAAACCCAAAGTTGTAAACTGATAGTGCACTTCCAGGCTATTTACTGGCCTGATATTCTCTCATCTTGGAATGTTACTCCCCTGGCTTGGCAAGCACACTGCTGTCTCTCAGCTCAGATATTCCCTTCTCAGAGACATCGTCCCTGAGCACCCCACCTAAAGCTTTGTTTAGACTGTACCAATCCTAGTGGAGACACCTTGTGTCAGGTGCTGCAATGTGTAATCAGAAATCTTCCCTTTAAATTCCACTTGTTGCATGTTAGAGCAGTAAGGAGCCTTGGTGATCATGGAGGCCATTCCAGTTAGAGACAAGAAAATTGAGGGACAGATTGGAAAAGCACCCTCCCCAGAGTTACCCATGAGTCCGAGCCAGGTCTGGATCTGCAGCCCAGTCAGGTGTCCTGACTCCCAGCCCAGTGCCTTTTCCCTCTTTTCAGTCAGCTTCTTGGTCAATGAAGGAATAGTTTTGGCCTTAGTAGACACGGCTCAAGGGGTGTGGAGAGTCCTTCTGGAGGTGTAGAGGGTAAGCACTGCACTGCTTGTTGCTCTAACCCCTCATGCTTTGTGACATTACAGAGCACCTATTGTGCCACCATTGTCCAGCACTGTGAAGCCCTCAATCGGTCTGTCCAAGTTGTGAACCTAGATCCTGCAGCAGAACATTTCAACTACTCCGTGATGGCTGGTAAGTCCTGAGCAGAGCCTTCCCCCTCCTTCAGGAAAAATAGGGGAGTAGGGAGGCAGTGAGCACTGGCTGCTCCACACAGAAGCTGAAAATTAATACAGTCTGGTCCCCTGGTTTTGTGGTGAACAACATGAGGCTGAATGTCATTTGGTGACATCAGCTCATGTTGATGTATGTGACAGTATCCTTTCTTAGTCTCTGATGTAAGAATTAAAAGTGAGTAGACTCCTCCCTCACCACCCTTCCCTTTTGTTTCTTTCATGTTTGATCATGTTTGGTAAACCTGTTTTACTGCTGATCATACTATAAGTGAACAACCTAAATGTTTTGTCTTTTAAGTCTTTTAATTTATTCATTCAATTCTCTGTTGAACACCTATTTTATGCCAGGCACCAGGGTTATAGCAGAGGACAAGACAGATACTATCCCTACCTTTGTGGACCTTTTAGCAAGGGAGATAAGCAAAATGATAAACATGTTACAGATTGTGGTAAGGACTGCTTTAGGCTGATGAGAAGGAATAACTGGGAGAGGTTGCTTTAGGGATGACGTCTCTGAGAAGGAGCTCTTTGGGCCTAGACCTGAAGATGGTAATGTGCTCACCAAGTTGGAAGAATATCAAGGTCACTATATAAGGGAGAGATGGGAAAGGGCTTGGTGTGTTCCAGAAAAAGCAAAGATGCTGATAAGCTGGGGCATAAGGAGTGAAGGAAAGAGATGGGTAGGAGCTAGTAGGACATGAGAAGTATGGGTTTTTTCCTGTTTTTTACCCTGTTTAGTCTGTTTGAGCCGCTGTAACAAAATACCAGACTGGGTGGCTTATAAACAACAGAAATGGATTTCTCACAGTTCAGGAGGCCGGAAGTCCAATATTAGGGTGCTGCCAGCATGGTCAGATTCTGGCGAAGGCCCTCTTCCCAGTTGTAGACTGCTGACTTCTCACTGTGTCCTCACATGATGGAAGGGGGAGAGGGAGCTCTATGGGACCTCTTTTATAAAAGCACTAATCCCATTCACCTCCCCAAAGCCCCACCTACTAGTATCATCATCCTGGGCGTTAGGTTTTCAACATATGAGTTTTAGAGGGACACAAATACTCAATTTATAAGGGACTTCGCTGGCAGTCCAGTAGGTAGGACTCCACGCTTCCATTGCAGGGGGCATGGGTTCAATCCCTGATCGGGGAACTAAGATCCTGCAAGCTGTGTGCGGCACAGCCACCCCCGCCCCCCCCAAAAATCCTCAATTTACAGCACCTTTCAACAGTGGAATGTCATTAGAGTGTTTCCAGCAGGGGGAGAGGATTGACATCTGATTTACGGTTTTCTTTTGTTATTTTTTTGGTGAGGGGTTATTTGTTTTTTTAATATTTATTTATTTATTTGGTTGTGACGAGTCTTAGTTGCGGCAGGTAGGCTCCTTAGTTACGGCAAGAGGGCTCCTTAGTTGCGGCTCGCTGGCTTCTTGGTTGTGGCACATGGGTTCCTTAGTTGCGGCTTGAGGGCTCCTTAGTTGTGGCATGCTAACTCTCACTTACAGCATGCATGTGGGATCTAGTTCCCAGACCAGGGATCAAATCTGGGCCCCCTGCATTGGGAGCATGAAGTCTTAACCACTGTGCCACCAGGGAAGTCCCTGATTTATGTTTTTAATCTTTTTTTTTTTTTTTTTTTGCGGTACGCAGGTCTCTCACTGTTGTGACCTCTCCCGCCGCGGAGCACAGGCTCCGGACGTGCAGGCCCAGCGGCCATGGCTCACGGGCCCAGCCGCTCTGCGGCACATGGGATCCCCCTGGACCAGGGCACGAACCCGCGTCCCCTGCATCGGCAGGCGGACTCCCAACAACTGCGCCACCAGGGAAGCCCCCTGATTTATGTTTTTAAAAATAACTGGCTCTCAGATGAAAAATGGACTCTAGAGGGTCAAGAGTCGAAGCAGGGACCAGCAGTGAGGCTATTACAGTTGTCTAGGTGGCTTGGACTAGGGTGATCATGGTGGAGATACAAAGGAGCAGGCAGATATGGTATATATTTTGCAAGTAGAATTAGCAGCATTTTGTGGGAGATTGAACTAGAAGGGTGTAGGAAAGGGAGAGATCAGGGGTCACTCTTAGGTTTCTGACTTGAGCTGTTGAGTGCATGATATTGTTTACTGAGGAGGAAGACAAATCGGTTTAAGTTTGAGGCAGTTCTCTTTGCACTTGCTAAGTTTGAGATATCTGATAGCTATCTAAGAGGTTATACCAAGAAG
Organism: Lagenorhynchus albirostris; assembly: GCF_949774975.1. Lineage (NCBI taxonomy): Eukaryota > Metazoa > Chordata > Mammalia > Artiodactyla > Delphinidae > Lagenorhynchus > Lagenorhynchus albirostris. The sequence goes on from NC_083108.1 coordinate 79,972,869, forward strand.
GCATTCGGGGACTTCCCTGGTGGCGCAGTGGTTGGGAATCCGCCTGCCAACGCAGGGGACACGGGTTCAAGCCCTGGTCCGGGAAGATCCCACATACCGTGGAACAACTAAGCCCCTGCGCCACAACTACTGAGCCTGCGCTCTAGAGCCCGTGAGCCACAACTACTGAGCCCACGTGCTGCAACTACTGAAGCCCACAAGCCTTGAAGGTGTCTCATCTTCAGGGATCTGGTAGAGGAGGTGGGGGGTCAGTGAGGTAGGAAAAAAGTCAGGAAAATGTAGCGTCAAAGAAACCAGGAGGGGACTTCCCTGGTGGCGCAGTGGTTAAGAATCCACCTGCCAATGCAGGGGACACGGGTTCAAACCCTGGTCCAGGAAGATCCCACATGCTTTGGAGCAACTGAGCTTGTGTACCACAACTACTGAGCCTGCACTCTAGAGCCCGTGCTCCGCAACAAGAAAAGCCACTGCAATGAGAAGCCTGTGCACCGCAATGAAGAGTAGCCCCCGCTCACCACAAGTAGAGAAAGCCTGCACGTAGCAACGAAGACCCAACACAGCCAAAAATAAATAAGTAAATCTATTTTTAAAAAGCCAGGAGAAGAGACTGTTTCACTAAAGAGCTGGTGCCTGGTTATGTCAGATGCAGCTGGGAAGTTGTACAAGAAGACAGAGGAGTGGCTGTGAGATTTGGGAATGTGGAAGTGTTGGCGACTTTGGTGATTTCAGTGGGATGGTAGGGATGGAGGCCAGGTTGCAGTGGTTTGAAGAGTGAACTGAGGTGATGCCGTGTAGATGCTGAGCAGAGATGACTTGCTGAGGAAGTTTTGCTGTGAAAGAAGCAGAGAAGTGGGACTATAACTGGTGGGGTATGTGAGGGTCAAGGGAGGTTTTAAGGTTGAAGATGGTAACTGGAACAGAGTTGTATGCTGAAGAGGATGATCCAATAAAAAGAAAGAAACTGAAGATACCAGAGAGGGGCAATGACTGTAAGGTTGACTGCGAGAGTGAGAAAGGGGAGGGGCTCCCAAACAGGTGGAGGGTTTTGCCTTTGCCAAGAGTTGGGGGGTTCTTCCATTGTAGCCGGAAGGAAGCCAAGGTGGAAGGCACCATGTAATATTGGTGCTGGGAATGTGGAAAATTCTCTTTTGTTGACTTCTGGTTTCTGTGAATGTCATGTGTGGTCATCAGCTGAGGGTGGCTAGAAGTGGGTGTGGGTAGGGTGAGGGAGGCAGGTTGAAAAGAGAGGAAGAGGTATGAAACAGTCATCTTCCTTGAGAAAAAGCATTTCATTGCTTTGGGATCATTTGGTTGCTTCCAACAGAGAGCACTCAAGCTAGCCTATATAAAAGGAGGATTTTTTAGAAGGAATTGGGGGACTTCTCACAAAACCCAAGAGCAAGCAAGGCTATATGAGAGACTAGAACCCAAAACATAAAAACTAACAGGAATCTAGGCTGGCTTTCTGTCTCTTTTTGTCTGTCTTACAGACCAGCTTCTCTGCTTCGGGATGCACATGGCAGCCAACAAAAATCCCCCCACCTCTAGTTCACATCACTTTCTGGTACAAGTGCCTTACTGACTAATGTCCTTGAGTCATCCTTTTAGAAGGCCCTAACTTTGAGCAGATGTTTATCCCTGGGAAGGTGCATAGGAAGACATTATCCATATAAATGTGGCTGTGAGTGAACTGAGATTGTAGGTTTGAACACAAGAGTACTGATTTCCAAAACTTTGTAATAGAAGAGAACCATGTGTATACCGGAATGTTTAATCTCCTGCTATAGGTGATTTAGCTACATTATCTCATATAGTCCTCATCCTTCTACCCCAGGATATATGATTTGTCCCCACTCTTATACATAAGGAAAGTGAGGCACAGGGAGGTTAAGTAGCTTCCCTAGGGTGATGATATTAAGAAACGGTAATTGGTTTTCTTGGTATGGTTTTGTTTTACTTGCTTAAGAATAGGTGGTGTATATTCACATTGTTCAAATTGCAAAAGGTACAGAAGAGTAAGTATGCAGGAAACCGTCTTCCTCCCAGCTCTGTGTCCTGGCAGGTGGCTACCCTCCCTTGAGGCAGCCAGTGTTGCTAGTTTCTGGGGTATCTTTCCAAAGTCTATGCATGTAAAATAAAGTATGTATATTTGTATATATAGTAAATTTTTGTCTTTTTTTTTTTTTTTAACACAAATGACGGCATTCTAACACAGAGTTCTGCACCTTGCAATTTTCAGTGAATAGTATACCTGGAAGATTATATCACCTCAGTTCTTAAAGAGCTTCTCCTTTATTTTTTTATTTTATTTTTTTTGCGGTACGCGGGCCTCTCACCGCTGTGGCCTCTCCCGTTGCAGAGCACAGGCTCCCGACGCGCAGGCTCAGCGGCCATGGCTCATGGGCCTAGCCGCTCCGCGGCATGTGGGATCCTCCCGCACCGGGGCACGAACCCGTGTCCCCTGCATCGGCAGGCGGACTCTCAACCACTGCGCTACCAGGGAAGCCCAAGAGCTTCTCCTTTTTATGGTTGGATAGGATTTCATTGTCTGGCTGTACAAAAATGTATTTAATTTGTTACCATGGACACTGCTACAGTGAATAACCATGTACAGAAGTAATTTCATGCATGTGAGTTTTTATATAATTGTTAATTATCACCAGTGAGGATAATGCTCTTGTATTGTGGTCCCTCTCTGTGGTTTCAGACATCCGGGAATTGATTGAGGTGGATGACGTGATGGAGGACAGTACTCTGCAGTTCGGTCCCAATGGAGGATTGGTATTTTGCATGGAATACTTTGCCAATAATTTCGATTGGCTAGAGGACTGTCTCGGCCATGTAGAGGATGACTACATCCTTTTTGACTGTCCAGGTAAGTCAGCTATCTGAATGTATCATTTTCCCTGAAGTCGTGCTCGTTCTGTCCTCAGTGGAGAAAGCGGAGTGAGCATTCGTAGCTCTAAACCCTGCTGCGGTAAGGTACAAGTCGCTTACTCATTGGCTTATATTAATTCATTGAGTTTACTGAGTGCTTATTTTGTACCCTGGAAATACCTAGAAAGCAAGGTACCCATGGTCTCTGCCCTCATGGAGTCCACAGGCAAGTGGTAGTGCTAGGCAGTATAAACAAAAATCACCCAAATGGACTTCCCTGGTGGCACAGTGGTTAAGAATCTGCCTGCCAATGCAGGGTACATGGGTTCAATCCCTGGTCCGGGAAGATCCCTCCCACATGCCGCAGAGCAGCTAAGCCCATGTGCCACAACTACTAAGCCTGTGCTCTAGAACTTGCAAGCCACAACTACTGAGCCCACGTGCCACAACTACTGAGCCCGCGTGCCTATAGCCCGTGCTCTGCAACAAGAGAAGCCACTGCAATGAGAAGTCTACACACCACAACAAAGAGTAGCCCCCGCTTGCCGCAACTAGAGAAAGCCTGCGCACAGCAGCGACGACCCAGTGCAGCCATAAATAAATAAATAAACAAACAAATAAATAAATAATCACCCAAATGATTATTTAATATATTTCTGACAGGCACTCCACAGGAGTAGCACAGACCATCACACAGCAGGGAGGTTGGGGAGGCTTCTCATCAAGTAGCATGTAAGCCAGACCTTAGGGTGAGGTGAGGGAGACTGTGCTGCAGGCAGAGGGCACAGCATGCTGAAGGCCTTGAGGCAGGAAGGAATGAGCTGTGTTTGAGGCACCAAAAAGGCCCTTGTGGCTGGAGCACAGTAAACAAAGGGAAGTGTCCTGAGGTGAGACTGGTAGGGGACAGATGATCACACGACTTCTCAAGCCAAATTATGAATTTAAGACTTAAGCCTAACCTAGTTTTGATCGTTTGTGGCTCTCACATTTTTTCCCCTTTTTTTAAAAATAAATTTACTTATTTATTTATTTATTTTTAGCTGCGTTGGGTCTTCGTTGCTGCGCGCGGGCTTTCTCTAGTTGCGGCGAGCGGAGGCTACTCTTCCTTGTCATGTGCAGGCTTCTCATTGTGGTGGCTTCTCGTTGCGGAGCACAGGCTCTAGGCGTGCGGGCTTCAGTAGTTGTGGCACGTGGGCTCTAGAACGCAGGCTCAGTTGTTGTGGTGCACGGGCTTAGTTGCTCCGCGGCATGTGGAATCTTCCCGGACCAGGGCTCGAACCTGTGTCCCCTCCACTGGCAGGCAGATTCTTAACCACTGCGCCACCAGGGAAGTCCCTCCCCTTTGTTTTTAACTGAACATACACACACCCACAGAAAACTGCAGAGGTCATAAGTGTACAGCTTGATGAAGATTCCCAAACCTAACACACCTTTGTAGCATTCACTTTTGATCAGCAAAATCGGAAGTGTGAAGAACCTCACTTTCTACGTAAAACTGCATCGTTTCCTTGGGATTCTCGTGGTATTGTGATTGCTTCAAGAGCCTGTAAGACCCCTTGAAAATTGAATATGTTACCACCAGAGGTTGACTTCGTTTTTTTTTTTCTCAGCTGTCTTATAGGAAATTGTTTTCCTGTAATTTGGTAATTTAACATATATCCTGATTGTAATAGTCTCATAATGTTCTTCATGTAGGTCAGATTGAATTGTACACTCACCTGCCCGTGATGAAACAGCTGGTCCAGCAACTAGAACAGTGGGAGTTTCGAGTCTGTGGAGTTTTTCTTGTTGATTCTCAATTCATGGTGGAGTCGTTCAAGGTTCGAGGATAAATCTGTTGTCGATTTTTCAGTCATGGGTACAAGCAGATGGCAGTCTCCTTTAATTCTTGCATGATTTCTGGATGTTTCACAAACTATACTCCAGAATTATTTAATATCCCGTAATATTAAATTATTATAATAATGTATTCTTAACTCAAATGATAAATTGTGATACTGTATAGATTTGGGGGAACTACTTACCAAGAAAAATTAGGCAGATGTGTATCTTCATATAAGTCTGTTTTTCTGATGATGTTTTATCTAGTTTATGAACTATCTAAAACAAACATTATTTCCCATTAGTAGCCCCTAAGGAATATTTGATGGAAAAGGTTAAAGGTGTCATCTAAATTGAGATTTGTGATCACCATGGATTAAATCTACATTTTCCCTCCTTATCCTCACCCTTAGAAACCAGGGGTCAAGAATCTGATTAGTGGACTGTCTTCTTTTACTTTACTTTAGCCTTTCTTTTACTTAGGCCAGTTTTGTTCAGAGAGAAGCAGGAGCCTCTCTTTTATGTGGAGACCAGGGAACTTTTTTGGCACCAGTTGATTCATCTTCCCTTTTCTGTTTCCTCCTTCAGTTTATTTCTGGCATCTTATCAGCCCTGAGTGCTATGATCTCTCTAGAAATTCCTCAAGTTAACGTCATGACGAAAATGGATCTGCTGAGTAAGAAAGCTAAAAAGGAAATTGAGAAGTGAGTTTGCTTCTTCCATATCATCATATGTCAGCTGCAGAGATGAACCTTCTAAGCCTTATTTCGATGTGAGGTTCTGTCAGTCTATAAATCTAGTTTCCTGATTTATTCTTCCTTTTATTCATCAGTCTTCTTTCTCACTTTTAAAGGTTTCTAGATCCAGACATGTATTCTTTATTAGATGACCCTACAAGCGACTTAAGAAGCAAAAAGTTCAAAAAATTGACTAACGCTATATGTGGACTGGTAAGCTTTCGAAATTGTTGGATTTTATTTTTAATGACCTGGTCAGGTGTGTATTGGCATCCATTCAGTGGCCACCATTTTGGAAAACATGGTCCAACCCTATTGCCTTGCCAAAGGAGGAGGGTGGGAGTCTGTGGGCTGGCTGGTCAGCAGTTTAATTTAGAAGCAATTATTGGCAGTAGCCAGTAAGTTAACTGATGTGTCTATTATTCCAAGCTGTTTTGGGAGCTCAGACTGTCTTTGCCTTTTGGAATTTCCAGTGGTGGTTGAGTTCAGGTAGATGCCTATGAAACAGTGTCTGGTTCAGTAACAAGTTAGCAAGTATTCTAGTTGGTCATAAGCCAGAAAAATCAGTATTGATTTGCTGTTGTTCTGTCTCTGTCTGTCCTTCCTCCCCACAACACACACACATACACACACAGACACACACAAATGGTTTTAACCAGAAGTGTAAATGGTTATAAAACTCAAATATAATTTGAAAATTAAGTATTTTGTACTTCAGAATGAACCTTTCTGAAATCCCCAACTTGTAGATTGACGACTACAGCATGGTTCGATTTTTGCCTTACGATCAGTCAGATGAAGAAAGCATGAACATCGTATTACAGCATATTGATTTTGCCATTCAGTATGGAGAAGACTTGGAATTTAAAGAACCGAAGGTACTTTCTGGTTTGGGATGTTTATTGCCTTTTGGTACAAACGTTTACCAGCACTCACTGGCCTCCTGCATAATCCCATGGAGTTAAGCTCTTTGTCCTCAGAGCTTGGGCATACATGGAAAGAGGAGGTGAAATGCAACTGGGCTCGGGCTGCCCTCACGTATGTCAGTGAGGCCCTGTCACAGCACATTAGCTGAGAATTGGCATGAGTATAAACTCGAGGAAGAGTTTACTTCTAAATGAGATATAAGCCCTTTAATTTACCACATGTCTGGAAACATTCTGTCAGTCATTCCTTTTGTTATTAACGATCACTGTGAGCAACACCTGGAGCTGATGCTGGGCGTTAGCTCCTTATAGAGCATTACCTGAAAAACATGTAAGCATATACTAGGTCTAACTGAGGGGAAGTGGATGTATTTTCTATCTTGTGTTTCCTTTGTGTCAGGAACATGAAGATGAGTCATCTTCCGTGTTTGACGAATATTTTCAAGAACACCAGAATGAATGAAGAGTTTGTTAAAAAGTAACCAAATGTGTGAGGAGCTTGTGGCTGAACTGGCAGAACCTTCTTCTCTTCGAAAGATGGAATACTAGAAAGCTACTTACTTTAATGAAAAAAAATAATACTTGACTCTTTATCAGCAATCAGGAACATGCCTGAATCAAGTTCTTAGTTATTCTGAAACTGCTGCTGTTTAAAGTGGCATCTTTTAGTATTATTGGAACAGCATAATTTAGATTTTAAAAGTCGAAATTGAAATGAATGTAGATAGATTTGTGTATATAATATAAATTAGCACCTGTGATACAGTTAAGACCAGTCTACTTTTAGTTTTACTGTTTGATTTTTGTTATTTTTGAAGTTTTTTTGGAGGGACAGGAATTATTGTAACAAAATATGCATATATGTGTCCAAAGAAAAAAAAATCTGGAAGAATATAGATAAGACCATTGCTTACCTGTATCTCCCAGTTTTCCTACATTGAAAATGTATTATTTGTGTAATTTAAAAATGAAAAGTAACTGTGTTTTAAGATATATATGTATATAAATAAAAGAAACAGGAAAATAGTACTAACTTTTTATTACACTCTTGTTTTCCAGTCAGAATTTGAAATATTCAGCCAGGGCAATTTGTTTTTTGGTTTTTTCCCAAAGTTTTGAATGAGTAAATTTCCCCAAGTGTCCAAATGTAGGCAGTGCCTTTTTTTTTTTAAGTGTGATTTGTAGTCTCTGAGCACTTAAAAATGTGTACTTTACTTGAATAACAAATGCACACAAAAATGCAAAAGATAATTTTTTCTTTTTAACTTCTTGACACATTGAATTATTTTCAGTATTTATAAGTTCATTTTTGATAGGCCCTGGGGAATGGCTAGTCAGTCAACAGATACTTCTCTAGCACCCACTAAAGGAAAGCAGAATCTCTTTTATTGAGTTCTGCCAGGCATTGTGCTAAGAAGAAGCATTTTGCATAATCTCTTTCATTTAATCCTCACAGCAGGTCTGGTCTCCATTGGTGCTGGATCTTCCTGCAGTTGCAGATTAAGTCCTTGTAGAAAACCTGTAACTTGGGTTAAATTTTTAATCATTCTTGGGCCTAGATAGCAGAAGTACACCTGCAGTGTCAAATTTGATCCATTTTCATTAAAGATGCAAAGTGTGAGGGGCCATAGCTATCAGTGGTAACTTGTGCCTAGCGGCCCAGGCTGGGGGCAGGAGTTGGGTATTTGCACCATGGTCCACTGGTGTGAGCTATTCTCACAGGGCACTCAGGAGAGCATGATGAGTGGACAACATGAGGACGTGCTGGGCTGCTCGGGGACTTTTTCTGTGGCCCTTGAGGATGCAAAGGTCAAAAACACCCTGATCTCCCAGTGTTGCTAAATTTTAGAAATGTTATTGTCATGTGAGAGGGGAAGAAAGAAAAGACAGCTTTTCATTCGCCCTCTTCATTACTCCTTGAGCTATACCTCCCTACTTTAGCTTCTGGAGAGTCTGGTGTGTGCCTGTGGGGAAGAGGTGAAGGGTCAGATTCCATTTCCTTCCCCTCTCGACACTGGAGTTTAAAAGATGAATATGACAGTTCCAGTCCTGAAGGATTTCACTGTCTTGTAGGAGAGCCTGACGTGATTCTTCAGACAAATTTACTAGTGGGTGCCAGGCACTGGGGCTAAAATGGGACTGCCTAGGGCAAACACGACCTTACTGTCATGCGATGATATGCTGGGCCCTTAAGACTAACCATAAACAAGGAAACCTCTGATAAGGAATGTGAAGAAAAGAAAACAGTAATGAAATGGAGAGTGACTGTGGGGCTACTTTGCATGCCCGTCAAATAAGTCTCCCCCTAAAAGGTGCAATTTGGCCAGAGATGTAAATAACAAATCAGTTGTGGGAACATGGGACAAAGTAATCTGGTTTGAGGCACTGGCAGAAGAAATGGCCAGAAGCAGCAATGACCTTGGCTTTTAACCAGAGGCATAATAGGTTAAGAATTCCTGAGCTTTTAGTATGTTCTGGGCGTGTAATTTCAAAGCACTTTACATGCAATTCGTTTCATCCTCAGAAAACTGAGGTAAGTACTGTTATCTCCATTTTCAGACAAAGAACTGAGGCACAGAGAAGTTAACTTGCCCGGAGTTACACAGCCAATAAATCTCGGAGCTGCATTCAAACCCAGGGTCCATTTTCTCAACCATTACACAAAGAATTGCAGCACATAATCACACGAGTAATATACAAATCCCTTCTCACTGTGATCCTTTCTCCGTTTTTAAAATCAGTGGACTGAGTTCATTCTTTCACTCAACAAGTATTATTGATGCTTACCATGTACCATCACTGTTATCGGTGTAGTGATATAGCAGTGAACAAAACAATCCTTGTCGACGTTCACATGGAGAGAGGGAGACAAAACACAGAAGTAAACTAAAAAGAATCAGAACTAAGGAAGAAAAGAGAGAAAGGGGAGTGAAGTGGGACTGAATTTAAAGTAGTGTGCCCCAAGGAATGCTTCACTGAAAAGGTGATCTTTAAGGAAAAACAAAGGAAGTGGTGATTTATCACTGGGATTCAGTACCCCCAGATCCATCTCCACTTTTGCCCACACCTCACGCAAGCCCGACACTCAGAGCCCATGCCTAAGGCTCGGGCGCCCCCTGATGCCCCTGCGTATCCGCGCAGCCGCAACAGCTTGCCGCGAACAGCAAGGCCGGAAGCGCGGCGTCCTGCCCTCGCCCTCCCCTTCCGGCTCACTTCCGCCTACTCCGCCCGGGCTGCCAGACCGGAAGCGTCGCGCTCTAACCCGATCCTCCTCATCGGGGTTGAAACCCGGGCGCCTCCAAGATGCCGGTAAAGGGGCCGAGCTGGGGGTGTTGGGAGAAGGCGGGGATTTGGGAAAGTGGCGAGAAGTCGTGGGTGCGCTGAGAAAAGCGGGCCGAGGGGGGCAGAGAGAAAGCAGGGGCCTGAGAAGGGGAGAGGCGAGAGGAGCGGGCCGGCCCCTGTAGGATTCGGGCGGCCCGGGGCTGTAAACCGAGCTTGGAGGACCGGGGCGCGGCAGAGTGGGCCGGAGATCCCGGGCGTGCTGAGGAGACTGCCTCAGTTCTTCTGCCCTCTCCTCTCCAATCCCGACCCCTTTTCTCGCCCTTTCTGCCTTCCCCCGACTCCAGCAGGGTTCCCAAAGCCTCACTAGAGCCGCGAACGCCAGGGCTGCCCTTTTAATTTTTCATATCTCAAGTCTAGAGTCAGCTTCTCCTTTTTTTCCTGCAGGCCCACTTCCTCCTCCGCCTCTGGGGGCGGGTCTCTTAAGCTGCTTGTTATTTGTGAGACCCCACTTCCCGGACTCCTCCCCTGTCACCCGGGTAGTGGCGGCCACCCCTGCGCCGCTGGGTTTAGGGCTCTCAGAGCAGACGCAAGGTCCGCGCCCGGTTTCCGGATGTTTCTGTTTTCGCGTGCATCAGAGTGGGAGTAAAAATTGATGGTGGTTTGGTTGCTCTTAAGTTCTGACAGCCAGTCTCTGGGGTAGATTTATCACCATCATGGTCTCCATTTTGCAGATGAGGAAAAAAGAGGTTCAATAACATGTGATTATTCATAGGACAAACATTACTGAGCACCTGCTGCATGCCAAGCACTGTGACAGCAGTGAATAAGGCCAACAAATCACTGTTCTTAAGGAGTTTACATTCTAATGGGGAGACCGACAATAAACATGTAAATACAAATAAAATAAAGGAGATTGTTTCAGATAATGACAAATGCCATGAAGGAAATAGATGGGTAACAAGACAGTATAGCTGGTGAAGGGGAGGGTAGAGGCTTGTTTAGATGAAGCATATCTGTAATAAAAAGGAGCAAACCATAGTTATCGGTACGTATTTTTACGGATCTCATAGCTACCATTTGACTCCTGATGTATGCCAGGCAGGCCCTGAGTTACACACTTTATATAAATTATCCCATTTAATCCTCACAGTGACTCTATCAAGTAGATATGTTATTGTTTTCTCATTTTGCAGAGGAGGAAACTGAGGCTCAGAGAAGTTAAGTAACTTGCCCAAGGCTGCACACTATTAAATCTTGTTAAAGCCTGATTTTACCAGAACACTAAAGCCTTGTACTCATCATTCCAGTTGCACCTAGAGCACCTGGGCTTCCCCTGTGCAGGTGCTCTTAAGAAGACAGACTTAATATCTGTCTTCTCCATTCACCTGAAAATTCTTCAAGGACAGAGCCCATACTAGCCTTGCATGCCATTGGATCCGCATGCCTTGCACACAGAAGGTGCTTAGGAATCTTTTGATGAATGAATGAATGAATAAATGAATGGGGCCCATGTCTTACAAAAAGCCAGACATCTTGTAAAAAGCAGAACTAGAAATCAGCCTATAAATTGCTCTCATAAATATGATTTTTCCCCCTCCTCCTTTAACTCCCATCCACCCACTGAAAGCAAGTATGTATCTCTTCATTTTACAAATTTGGAAATAGGCTAAGAGAAGAAAAGTGATGTCTTGGTCAAAAGGCATAAAGCCAAAAAAAAAAAAAAAAAAAAAAAGGCATAAAGCCAGGAAGTGGCAGAGCTGAAGAGCCAGTGCTTGGGTTGTGGTTTAACAACAGCTGGGGGCTGGGTACCCCTGATTTATATGGTGTTTGCCTATTTCTATAGTGTAAATACTCCACCAGTTACCAATGTGGTGTCACTGAATGTGGAACTGGAAGAGATGCACATTAGCACCTCATTATATAGTATTTACACCATAAAGATACAAAAGGTATAAATAAGCTTAAGATCATATTAAAAATAAATTTTTTAAATAGGAAGTAATAAATTTCAAGTATTTATTACCTTTGTTTTTAATATAATTTACATAATTGTAAATTTATATAATTTCATTTTTAATAATGGCTGTGTTCAGCAACCAGCTTGCCTCAAATTTTCTCAAAATTTAATAGTCAGTTTTCATGAGCCAGTTAATCTTGGATGAGTTAGTCTTTTTTTCCTTTCGGGAAATGTACTTGTTTGCCCTGCTGACATTTGCTCTCTTTCTGCTTTTGTGTTCTTACCTGGCTTGCCACTACAGGCTTACCACTCTTCCCTCATGGACCCTGACACGAAACTCATTGGAAACATGGCACTGTTGCCTATCAGAAGTCAGTTCAAAGGACCCGCCCCTAGAGAGAGTAAGTCGAAACTCCATTATTTTCAGATTTTGGTATGAAACCCGCTGACGTCAAATCAAGGAAATTCTGTCTCAGGTTGCTCTTGTATTTTCTATTTGCTTGGGGGATATTGTGCTCTAGACCTTTTCAGATCATGGGTATATGTTGCATTTAACAAGAAACTGTATTATTGCTGCCAATTTCTCCAGGATATTTTGTTGAGAGGGAAGAGGAAATGTGCTTAATTCTCAACACTCTTCCTATCATCACTATCATTTCTTAAAAACTAATGCTGCTACTTCTGTAGAACGCCATGTCTCCCTCCTTTCTCTGTCATCAAGCTGGAAAAAACAAAATGTATTTTAACCTCTTCTTTATTTAAATCTACTTTCTTTGTCCATTCTTCAGGATCTCAGTTTTCAGCAATACCTCAATCTTAAGTATCCTGTATAATATTACTAATTTCTTCTCTTGCTTCTTGAACATTATATCTTTACTTTCTTTCTTGGTACTCTTTTTTTTTTTTTTTTTTTTTTGCGAGGGTGAGCCATTTTCTTTACTGTTCAGAAAGCTTCATTCATTTCAGATGCTATCTGAGACTCTTCTGACACATTCTGAGATGTTCTGCCAACAGTGTAATTTGTATTATATTAGACACCTTTTCCGCCTGCACTGAGTTCCATTCATGGTTTCCAAGACCATAGTTTGGATTACCAATTTTGTACTGACCCTGTCTCCATTCTTCTGCCAGATTATTTGACTTGACTTCCTCTTAATTTTGTTTTCAACACCATTTGAAAGCTCAGTAAACTTAATAAATTTGGTGAGTCACCACACTGTTTACTTGTTCTGAGATGAAAAAAAAGGAACAGTGGGAAAAAGCAGACCAAAAAGAGAAAAAATAATGTAAAAGAATTACAGTGCAAAAGAAGAATAAGAGTCAGTGTTGGCCCAGAGCTCTTCTCAGATCGTTACAAAATACCATATTATATATCAGAAGATGCAGTTGACCAAGGATGGAGTAAATCTAATTACCACCTTTGCAATTCTTGGGCCCTTGAAGGAGAATGGGACCGCAAGAAACCGGAACTCTGATTTCTGTAGATAAGGAGTGACTTCTTAACTCTTCCCTGGGGGCTGGATTAGGACTGAATTGGAATTATGGAGAAGTATAAGCCTGTGCTGTAGACTAAGTAACTGTTAACATTAATCTAATTACTTACATCCAACAAATATCTTTTGTGTGTGTGTGTGTGTGTGTGTGTGCGCGCGCGCGCGCGCGCGCTCGCGGTACGCGGGCCCCTCACCGCTGCGGCCTCTCCCGTTGTGGAGCACAGGCTCCGGACGCGTAGGCCCAGCGGCCATGGCTCACAGGCCCAGCCATTCCGCGGCACGTGGGATCCTCCCAGACCAGGGCATGAACCCGTGTCCCCTGCATCGGCAGGCGGACTCTCAATCACTGCACCACCAGGGAAGCCCTCAACAAATATCTTTTGAACACCTTTTATATACCAAACACTCTTCTAGGTTCTAAATCCTATTGTCTAGCTTCCTCCCCCTCCCTGCAATGTGACATTTAGAACTAGCTGGCTCTTGTAAGCGCTGTTTGGATCATCTGAGGAAGTTTCCTTTTTGCAGATAAGAAAATAGATTGCAGGGAACACAAGTCTAGAGTTAGAATTCTGTTGCAGACTTCCCTGATGGTCCAGTGGTTAAGATTCTGTGCTTCCACTAGAGGGGGAATGGGTTTGATCCCTGGTTGGGGAACTAAGATCCCATGGGCTGTGCAGCGAAGCTAAAAAATTTTTTTAAAAAAGGAAGGGAAAAAAAAAAGAATTCTGTTGAAATTCTTCAGAGTACCAAAACTTCAGAATTGTTTTGCATTTCTGCTGTGTGAGAGGGATAGAAGTCAGGGACGAGAAATATAAGTAACCATTTCTGCATTGCAGAAACCAGCTGTTGGATATCAAGATCCTGGGATTTTGACCTTTTTAAAATGAAAAAAAAAAAAAGGAAAACCCAAAAAAAAGGCAAAGAAATTTTGTAATGAGATCTGTCTTTGTTACAACAGTACTTCTGGCTTTTCTCAGTCTCTAGCCATCTGAACAGCTTGTACAAATATATTTGAAGTCAGTTTTCGTAAAAAGAAAGATGTACTTGTGAATCCCAGTGTGTTCCTAAATGACAGTTAAGAGTTTTTTACCTAAAGCTATAGTATGTAAGGTCAAATAAAATTATATTGAGTACCTTGTATTTTTTAAAAAGCATTTTATTAAAGTTAGTCTATGTTTCAGTCTTTTTTTTTTAATTTATTTATTTGGCTGCTCCAGGTCTTAGTTGCGGCACGCAGGATCTTTAGTTGTGGCATGCATGTGAGATCTAGTTCCCTGACCAGGGATCAAATCCAGGCCCCCTGCATTGGGAGCATGGAGTCTTAGCCACTGGACCACCAGGGAAGTCCCTGTCTCAGTCTTTTTTTTTTTTTTTAATGTATTTATTTATTTATTTATACAGCAGGTTCTTATTACTTATCTATTTTATACATATTAGTGTATATATGTCAATCCCAATCGCCTGTCTCAGTCTATTTTTATAAATGTATTGAGAAATGTCTGGAGTGATGTTCACCAAATGTTGAGAGCAGTTATTTCTGGGTAGTGAGATTAGGGTGACAGTTAAGTTTTTTTTCTGTGTTGATTAATTTGTTTCTCTAATGGGCATGTATAATTTTTGTAAAACAATAAAGCTATAAGAATAAATCATGTGCTTATTTTTCTAGAAATTGTTTCTAAAGACTTTATATTTCAGTACCCTCATCTTATTTTATAAAACTCCAAAACCCTTGACCGTTGAGCTTGGATATTTTTTTCTTGATAGCTTTTTAATTTTTATTTATTTATTTATACATTTATTTTATTATTTTTTGGCTGTGTTGGGTCTTCGTTGCTGTGCGCAGGCTTTCTCTAGTTGCGGCGAGCGGGGGCTACTCTTCGTTGAGGTGCGAGGGCTTCTCATTGTGATGGCTTCTCTTGTTGCGGAGCTCAGGCTCTAGGCGTGCAGGCTTCAGTAGTTGTGACACGTGGGGCTCGCGGGCCCTAGAGCGCAGGCTCAGTAGTTGTGGCACACGTGCTTAGTAGCTCCGCAGGATGTGGGGTCTTCCTGGACCAGGGCTCGAACCCATGTCCCCTGTGTTGGCAGGTGGATTCTTAACCACTGCGCCACCAGGGAAGCCCCTCTTTTTACCTTTTTTAGATGTTATGTTTTACATTTGGCTAATGTTTTCTGCCTTACTCCCCTTGTGTCCTGCTTAGCAAAAGATACAGATATTGTGGATGAAGCTATCTATTACTTCAAGGCCAATGTCTTCTTCAAAAACTATGAAATTAAGGTAAAGTACAGAGCTTTTACTCTTTTTTTTTTAATTTTTCTTGTAGTATAGGTGATTTACAATGTTGTATAGAGCTTTTACTCCTTAATTTAGTTTTCTTATGGGGATGGTATCAACCTGGCAGTCAGGGTTGATGTAAGGAATAAATTAAATGAAATGAGATTGTGTGATTTTAAAAATCCAGAACAGTGCCTAATTCTGTAACAATGTTAGTTCCTCGTTTTTCCTCCAAGGTCTACACCATGGGTTGGCAAACTACAGCCTGAGGGCCAAATCTGGCCCACCACTTCTTTTTGTAAACAAACTTTTATTGGAACATAGCCACGTGCATTTGTTTATATATCATCTGTGACTGCTTACATGCCACAATAGCTGAGTTGAGTAGTTGTGACAGAGACTATGGCCCACAAAGCTTACAATACTTGCTATCTGGTCCTGTACAGAGGAAATTTACCAGCCCATGGTCTAGACACTTATTTATATTTATTCAACAGTATTAAGCGCCTACTGTATGAAGTCCCAAACCAAAAAATTCTGCATGCTATGTTGCTTTTTTAATATACTTCTATGTCTTGGACCTAAGATGGAGAGATAAAGAAAATTCAGTGACCTGGACCCTTCCCTCAACCTCCATTTCTTCCCTTCTGCTTTTAGTTCTTGTGAGCTCAGGAGGAAGGCAGAAGTGGGGTGGGGGCAGAAAAGGAGGGGGGGAAATGGAAAATGAAGTTCTCTGAGATGCTGCTATGAGCAAGTTACAAGGAATGTCAATAAATCTTCTTGATAATGTTCTAGAATATGGAACTTCAACTCCTTGCCAAACTTTAATCTCTCGGAATCAAGCAGGATGTGAAATCCTTATTTGTAGACTCTTGGTCTATAAACTGTGGTCTAAACATTCTATGATGTTACAGATGTTTCTATATCTAATGCATAGTCTTAAGTGTGGTGTTTGTAATTAAAGTTCTGCCACATTTCATTCTCGAATATCATATAATCTTAAAAATAGGGAAAAGTGTAGTTTGTTTCTTTAAAATTATAAATCTGTGTAAAATTTGACATGAAGTATGTGCCACATTTGATTAGCATCCATTTGTCTTCTCCACATTTTTCCTTTGGGTTAGGTCAAGAGTTGGGCTAATGAAGCTCTTCAAGAACAAGTCACTTGTGAAATAATTGCTTCCTCATTTAGAGTCATAAATGTTTCTGTTCTTGGCAGAGATCCTGAAGTGAAAGAGTTTTTAAAGGTTAGCCAGCCGTATGGTTCATCTCAGGTTTTCCAGGAGGCTTTGTTAACTCTCCTTCGTACACAGAATGAGGAGCTATTGGCACAACTCTTCAGGAACCCAAGGGCGAAGGGAGCTGAGGAAAACAGGGGCAGCCACACAAGCTCAGGGTGAAAACAGGGGCAGCCACACAAGCTCAGGGTGGAAGCTGGTGGCTCCCTCCCCAGGGGCAGACAGAAAGGGGGCTTGAGAAGATTGCATGCAGAGAATGGGAATTTTAAAAAAAATATTTATGTATTTTTAATTAATTTATTTTATTTTTATTTATTATTTTTGGCTGTGTTGGGTCTTCATTGCTGTGCACGGGCTTTCTCTAGTTGCGGCGAGCGGGGGCTACTCTTCGTTGCAGTGCGTGGGCCTCACTGCGGTGGCTTCTCTTGTGGAGCATGGGCTCCAGGTACGCGGGCTTCAGTAGTTGTGGCTCACGGGCTCTAGAACACAGGCTCAGTAGTTGTGGCACACAGGCTTAGCTGCTCCGCAGGATGTGGGATCTTCCCGGACCAGGGCTTGAACCCGTGTCCCCTGCATTGGCAGGTGGATTCTTAACCACTGCGTCACCAGAGAAGCCCGAAAATGGGAATTTTTGATGCTGTAGTAACTGCTTTCACAGTTTTCAGTTGATAAATCAAAAGACAAAGATTGAATTCATTTATTGCACATAATTATTAGGTTTTGATCAGAATTGTTTTTGAGTTTTGTTTTCTTCCCATAGAATGAAGCCGATAGGACCTTGATATATATAACTCTCTACATTTCTGAGTGTCTAAAGAAACTCCAAAAGGTAATTAAACTTGGATGATCATTTGTCAGGAACACAAATTAATAGGTATTTAGACTTGTTGAGACTTTAAGGACAAGTAAATATTGACTGGAGCGCAGGCTCAGTAGTTGTGGCACACGGGCTTAGTTGCTCCACAGCATGTGGGATCTTCCTGGACCAGGGATCAAACCCGTGTCCCCTGCATTGGCAGGCAGATTCTTAACCACTGCGCCACCAGGGAAGTCCCCAGCATTTTCATATTACATTTAGAGTTGAAGATATTTTGAAATTTTGTTTACATTCATTATTACTTCAAAATTTAGTTGTTAGGCCCACTGCTGGGTCTTGTTATTTAGCGCATTAATAAAGAAGCACATGTATGACTGTGTGATAAATTTGATGTTTTAATATGGTAATTATTGTATATCACTATAATTGGTTTCTTTTGTAGTTCTGTTTTATCTTATTCATTTAAAACATTAGTCTGAGAAGGGGCCTACAGGCTTCACCAGATTGCAAAAGGGCACCAAAAACATAACCCCAGACATGGCTACTTAGATAAAAAACTGAAAATTGGATATTACTATCCTTTTTCCCTATGTTTGTGTATATAATTTTTTTTTTTTTTTAAGTGCAATTCTAAAAGCCAAGGCGAGAAAGAAATGTATACACTGGGAATCACTAATTTTCCCATTCCTGGAGAGCCTGGTTTTCCACTTAATGCAATTTACGCCAAACCTGCAAACAAACAGGAAGATGGTAAGAACAACATCTCTACCTTCCTATATGGCACAAGATTTTCTCCACTGGACTTCTTAACACCCCTCCTTTTCTTGCCTTGACTGGTGTACAGATTGAGAGTGGAATCTTTAGCCCGTACATTATCTTACTACTCACTCTCACAAAAGATCCTTGGCAACAAGCATGACATGTGGAGAATCTTTTGGACCAAAATGAGTATAGTTATAAAACCATTTGAACTGTCGTTTCTATTTCTTATCCTGTTCGAAGGTATTGAAATGTATTGCCAAGGTCAATGTCGAGATCAGTAGCCAGCCCATTTGGGATGCTTTCTCAAATACATTTTTTTATTGTTCTACCTGCTCTTGATTTTAGAAGTGATGAGGGCCTACTTACAACAGCTGAGGCAAGAGACTGGACTGAGACTTTGTGAGAAAGTTTTTGACCCTCAGAATGATAAACCCAGCAAGGTAAAACTCTTTTCTCATTTAGTTGATAAATCACCTTTTACCCTGTAGCCACTGTTAAACACATTGAGGTCTTTAGTGTTTGCATTGCAGTATTGCTTAACTTTGGTGCCTTATACATAGTAGGAGTTCACTGAATCACACTGAATAATGAATTGCATGTAATAAAAAATTTTGGTTGTATATTCTTATGTTGGGGCATTGTAAACCCATATAACAGCTTTTTTGTGTGAGATAGCTTTAATGTATTACATTTATTTTGTTGTTGTTATTTTGAGTAACCTGTGAGTCACTCCAAAAGAAAGGGAGGGAGGGAGGAAAATTTTTTATGTATCTTCAAAGAGTTTATATAAGGGCTGCCAGACCAATATTAAGTTTTGTTATTAAGTAAATTCATATTCTGACCTTACCTTGAACTTGCATTGTGATTTGACCACCACTGTTCATTCTGTTTTGTCCCCTCTTGTTAGTGGTGGACTTGCTTTGTGAAGAGACAATTCATGAACAAGAGTCTTTCAGGACCTGGACAGTAAAGGGAGCCTTGGGCAGACACTGTCTTCACAGCTGTGGGCAGCATTTACAGCAAGATGTACACAGTTCTTTGCCTTTATTTCATAAAGTTTTATACAGAGGAGAGAAGAGAGTGTGTCTTTACTTGAAGATCTCTTTATCAAGAATTTGGGGCTGTGGGGTGGGGAAGAATGAGTTGTTGATGGGTGATTTGAAATTTCTGCAGTATTAAGCTGGTGCTTAATGAGTAATAATAAAGAAATTTTCTAACGTTTCATGTCAGAAAAACTTCATTGCTTATCTTTGACATTCACTTAAAAATTTTTTGAGATAATATTCACCCTTTTAAAGTGTATAATTCAGGGGACTTCCCTGGTGGCGCAGTGGTTAAGAATCCGCCTGCCAGTGCAGGGGACACAGGTTTGAGCCCTGGTCCGGGAAGAGCCCACATGCCGCAGAGCAACTAAGCCCATGTGCCACAACTACTGAGCCTGTGCTCTAGAGTTTGTGAACCACAACTACTGAGCCCGTGTGCCTAGAACCCACACTCCGCAACAAGAGAAGCCACTGCAATGAGAAGCCCGCGCACTGCAATGAAGAGTAGCCCCCGCTTGCCGCAACTAGAGAATAGCCCGCGTGCAGCAACGAAGACCCAATGCAGCCAAAAATAAATAAATTAAAAATAAATAAATAAATGTTTAAAAAAATAAAAAAGTGTACAATTCAGTGGTGGTTAATATAGACACAAAGTTTTGCAGTCGTCACTACTAATTCCAGAATATTTTTGCCACCCAAAAAAGATGTACCTGTACTCTTCAGCAGTCATTCCCCCGCAATTCCTATCCAGCCCTTTCCTCCCACTGATCTACTTTCTGTCTCTATGGATTTGCCTATTCTGGACATTTCACATAAATGGGATCATAAAACAAGGGGTCTTTCCTGTCTTGTTTCTTTCACTCAGCATAATGTTTTCAAGGTTCATCCATGTCAGGGACTTCCTTGGTGGTCTAGTGGCTAAGACTCCACGCTCCCAATACAGGGGGGCCTGGGTTCCATCGCTGGTCAGGGAACATCCCACATGCCGTGACTAAGAGTTTGCATGCTGCAACTGGGAACTGGTGCAGCCAAATAAATTTTTTTTTTTAAAAAAAGGATCATCTGGGCTTCCCTGGTGACGCAGTGGTTGAGAGCCCGCCTGCCGATGCAGGGGACACGGGTTCGTGCCCCAGTCTGGGAAGATCCCACATGCCGTGGAGTGGCTGGGCCCGCCCGTGAGCCATGGCCTCTGAGCCTGCGCGTCCGGAGCCTGTGCTCCGCAACGGGAGAGGCCACAGCAGTGAGAGGCCCGCGTACTGCAAAAAAAAAAAAAAAAAAAAGGTTCGTCAATGTTATATCAGTACCTCATTCCTTTTTCTTTTTTCTTTTTTTTTTATTGTGGTAAAATATAACATTTACTATGTTTTAACCACTTTTAAGTATATAATTCACTGGTATTAATTACATACCCAATGTTGCACCACCATCACCACTATCTACTTCCAAAACTTCTTTGTTACCCCAAGCAGAAACACTAACCATTAAACCCCTGGTACCTGTAACCCCCAATTCCTGGTGACCTCTAATCTGCTTTCAGTGTCTGAATTTACCTTTTCCCAGCACCTCATATAACTGCAATCAAACAATATTTGTCTTATTGTGTCTGGCTTCTTTTACTCAGCATAATCTTCAAGGTTCATCTATATTGTAGCCTGTATCAGTACTTCATTCCCTTTTATGGCTCAGTAATATTCTATTGTGTGAATAGACCCCATTTTGTTTATCCATTCATCAGTGTATGAACATCAGAGTGGCTTCCATTTTTTTGGCTGTTATGAACAGTGCTGCCAAGAACATTCATGTACAAGTTTTTGTGTGGACATACGTTTCCATTTCTTTTGGTTATATACCTAGAAATGGAATTGCTGAGTCACGTGATAGCTATATTTAACTTTCTAAAGCACCGCCAGACTCTTTTTTCCACAGAGGCTGCACCAGCTGCACCATTTAACGTTCCCACCAGCAGTGTATGAAGCTTCTGATTTCCCCCACATCCTCACCAGCACTTGTTATTGGTGTGTAGCCATCCTAGTGGGTGTGAAGTATCTCATTATGGTTTTCATTTGTATTTCTCCAATGCTAGTGGTGTTCAACATCTTTTCATGTGGATATTGACTGTATAACTTTTTTTTTGTATAACTTTTTAAAAGAAATGTTTATTCAAATCCTATGCTCATTTTTTATTTGATTTGTCTTTTTGTTGTTGTGTTGTAGGTTTTTTATATATATTCTGAATACTAGACCCATAGCAGATATATGAGTTGCAGAAATTTTCTCCCATTCCATAGGTTTTTTTTTTGCCATGAATGAAATGTTTATTTCCCATGAAGATCTTTTTTTTTTTAAATTGAAGTGTAGTTAATTTACAATGTTTTGTTAGTTTCACGTGTACAGGAAAGTACACTTTTTCAGATTCTTTTTCATTATAGGTTATTACAAGACATTGAGTATAGTTCCCTGTGCTATACAGTAGGTCCCTGTTTTTTTTTTAACTTTCTTGCTTGTGTATTTTGAAGCACAGAGATATATTTAATTTTAGTTAAATGTCATATGTCTATTTTTTCTTTGGTTGCTTTTGCTTTTGGTGTCATATCTAAAAGACCATTACCTATACCAAAGTGTCAATTTACAGCTAAGTTTCCTAAGCATTTTATACTTTTAGCTCTTGCATTTAGGTTTTTTTTTTTTTCACGTAACAAGAAATTTAATGTAACAAGAAATTTTAGGTCTTTGATCCATTTTTTTAACATCTTTATTGGAGTATAATTGCTTTACAATAGTGTGTTAGTTCCTGCCGTATAACAAAATGAATCAGCTATACATATACATGTATACCCATATGCCCTCCCCCTTGTGTCTGCCTCCCACCCTCCCTATCCCACCCCTCTAGGTGGACACAAAGCACGGAGCTGATCTCCCTGTGCTATGCAGCTGCTTCCCACTAGCTATCTATTTTACATTTGGTAGTGTATATATGTCCATGCCACTCTCTCACTTCATCCCAGCTTACCCTTCTCCCTCCCCATGTCCTCAGGTCCATTCTATATGATCCCTGAAAGTATAGTCTTCTTTGATCCATTTTCAATTAACTTTTGTATGTGAAGTGAGATAGGGGTCTAGCTTTATTTCTTTTGCATGTGACTATCCATTGGTACCGATACCTTCTGTTGAAAAGACTATTCTTTACTCTTTGAATTGTATTGGCTCCCTTGTCAAAATTCAGCTGACCATAAATGTATGGGTTTATTTTTATTTATTTACTTATTTATTTTTTAAACTAAACTTTTTTAATTTATTTTTTTAAATTTATTTATTTTTGGCTGCATTGGTCTTCATTGCTGTGCATGGGCTTTCTCTAGTTGCAGTTGAGTGGGGGCTACTCTTCGTTGCGGTGCATAGGCTTCTCATTGTGGTGGCTTCTCTTGTTGTGGAGCACGGGCTCTAGGTGCATGGGCTCAGTAGTTGTAGCACACGGGCTCAGTAGTTGTGGCTCGCGAGCTCTAGAGCGCAGGCTCAGTAGTTGTGGCTCATGGGCTTAGTTGCTCCGAGGCATGTGGGATCTTCCCGGACCGGGGCTCAAACCCGTGTCCCCTGCATTGGCAGGCAGATTCTTAACCACTGCGCCACCAGGGAAGCCCTGGGTTTATTTTTAGATGCTACTTTCTATCCTTATGTGGCATTCATTTTTATATTTGGCCAGTTTTTAGCATTTAAGAGGTTTTTATTGTTAGGCTGACAGAAAGTGTGAGTTCTTCCAAAAACTTATGGGACCATGTATTTCCATGTATGTTAAGGTTATAGATTAGATATTTCAGGAGGTTCCTCGAGTCCTTTGGACATAGTTACTGCACTGCCACCGTTATCATACCTTTACGTGGTTGACTTTTACTTTAAGAAGCAGTTGTTTTGGGGCTTCCCTGGTGGCACACTGGTTAAGAATCCATCTGCCAATGCAGGGGACACGGATTCAAGCCCTGGTCGGGGAAGATCCCACGTGCCGCGGAGCAACTGAACCTGTGCGCCACAACTACTGAGCCTGTGCTCTAGAGCCCTCGAGCCTAGAGCCCGTGCTCCGCAACAAGAGAAGCCCCCATTCACTGCAACTAGAGAAAGCCCACGCACAGCAACGAAGACCCAACACAGCCAAAAAGAAAGAAAGAAAGATGCAGTTGTTTTGGTATGTATGCTGGGATAGTATTTGGCCACAAGTACAGAAAACCCAATTTACAGTGTCTTGGGGTTTTTTTTGCTTGTTTTTAATTAATTAATTAATTAATTAATGTCTTTATGCCTGTGTTGGGTCTTCGTTGCTGTGTGCGGGCTTTCTCTAGTTGCAGTTGAGTGGGGGCTACTCTTCGTTGCCGTGCGTGGGCTTCTCATTGCAGTGGCTTCTCTTGTTGCGGAGCACAGGCTCTAGGTGCACGGGCTTCAGTAGTTGTGGCATGTGGGCTCAGGAGTTGTGGCTCACAGGCTCTAGAGCACAGGCTCAGTAGTTGTGGCGCACGGGCTTAGTTGCTCCGCAGCATGTGGAATCTTCTCAGACTAGGGCTCGAACCCGTCTCCCCTGCGTTGGCAGGAGGATTCTTAACCACTGTGCCACGAGGGAAGTCCTTGTTTGTTTGTTTTTAATCTGGAAGTACTCCCACATGGGGCAGCCATTTAAGGATGTCATGGGGGGCCCAGTCTCCTCCTGTCTTCCTAATCCACTCTCCTTTGCATGTGGCTCTCATCCTCATAGTCTCTAGATGCTCCTGCATCTCTGGGCTTGGCGGAAGGAAGAGGGGAGAGCATGAGGGCCAAAGGAGTATACCAACTGAGTGCCACCTTACCTACCCTTCCCAGAAATCCTGCCCAGACCTACACTTTTGTCTTCTTGGCCTCTAGCTACAAGGGAGCCTGGAAAGAGGAAAGTTTTGAGTGTGTTGTTAGTCAGATTGTTTGTAATGTGCTACTAAGGACAAAGGGAACGCTATATAGGAACAGAACTAAGTTTCAAATTGTATTAAAACTGGAGCTTTGCAGTGATACTTGATTGACTAGAGAATTTCCATTTTGGCTTTATGGGTTAATATGTAATTTAAATGTGAGTTAAATACTGTTGGGCATCTGTTCACTGAAGATCTGAATTATGGACTAAGTAAGTACCACATTTCACATACCAAAGAATGTGGGTATGTTAAAACATACTCCATAGATAGGTAAAAGGATAGTCTTGAAGCCAAAAGAGTGCTATTGTTGGGTTGTTTGTGTTTTTGTTTTATAATTAAAATTCTTATCTAAAATCAGATTCTGGGTGTTTGGGTTGGAACTTCTGTTACAGACTCAGAGACATGTCAAAAAGAAAGAAAGCTACAGTGATTCATATCAAGATTAAAGGTTTGTTTCTCACAGATGTGTTGTGTTTTTTTTAATTGTGGAATCTTTGTGATAAAAACCAACTCCTGTGGTGCCTGTTCCATTAGTACCAGCAGGGAGAGCACAGACAATAAGCGCCAAAAACCTGGCTTCTAAATCATTTCCCATTAGTGCTATATGGTAAGTGTTTTGTTTTTTAATGTACCAGAGAGAACGGTTTCCAAAGGATTTAGAATAAATTATACATGAAGTATAGCATAATGGGTTCAAAACTACATCTTTAAGCAAAATGTGATGTCGACATTAAAAGAATATTATTACAAGGTACAACCTTTTTTTTTTTTTTTTTTCTCGGTACGCGGGCCTCTCACTGTTGTGGCCTCTCCCGTTGCGGAGCACAGGCTCCGGACGCACAGGCTCAGCGGCCATGGCTCACGGGCCCAGCCGCTCCGCGGCATGTGGGATCTTCCCGGACTGGGGCACAAACCCGTGTCCCCTGCATCGGCAGGCGGACTCTCAATCACTGCGCCACCAGGGAGGCCCACAAGATACAACTTTTTAGGGAAGGCAGTTTAGTAATAATTATCAGATTTTGTTTGTTTGTCTTTTAAAAATTGTATCAGATTTTTGTTTTTTTGGTTTTATTGCTGTACACGGGCCTCTCACTGTTGTGGCCTCTCCCGTTGCGGAGCACAGGCTTGGGACGCGCAGGCTCAGCGGCCATGGCTCACGGGCCCAGCCGCTCCACGGCATATGGGATCTTCCCGGACCGGGGCACGAACCTGTGTCCCCTGCATTGGCAGGCGGACTCTCAACCACTGTGCCACCAGGGAAGCCCTGTATCAGATTTTTGAATGTTCATTCTTTTTGGTTCAGCAACTCATCTTATCCTATTTTTTTTTGTTTTTTTATTTGGCTGTGTTAGGTCTTCGTTTCTGTGCGTGGGCTTTCTCTAGTTGCGGCGAGCGGGGGCCACTCTTCATCGCCGTGCGCGGGCCTCTCACTGTCGCGGCCTCTCTTGTTGTGGAGCACAACCTCCAGACGCGCAGGCTCAGTAGTTGTGGCTCACAGGCCTAGTTGCTCTGTGGCATGTGGGATCTTCCCAGACCAACCAGGGCTCGAACCCGTGTCCCCTGCATTGGCAGGCAGACTCTCAAACACAGCGCCACCAGGGAAGCCCCCAGCAACTCATCTTGAAGTATTGTTGAATGCTGAAACACACACACACACACACACACACACACACACACACATGCACACCTGGAAATAATTCAGACATCTTTTAATAGAGAATTGGATAAGTGAATAATCATGGTGCATCCGTAAAATGAAATATGCAGCCCTTAAAAATAATAAGGGGCTCTATCTGTTCTCTTATGGAAAGATGCCTTAGGGTATACATCATTGAGTTTAAAAAAAAAGGTTGAGGGTAGTATTATAGTATGATTCCATCCTTGTTTATTTAATTGTATGTACTCCAAAAAAAAGTAGGGGTTAAGAGTGATTACGGTTAAGAGTGATTACTGTTAAGAGTGATTACTTTGCACCAGGGGCAATTACAAAGACTTGTACATCCTAAGTCATATATACTACAATTCAGTAAGAAATGTGTTACCTTAATAACCAGGAGGGAAAATCTAGTTTTTAAAAAGAACATTGAGGGCTTCCCTGGTGGCGCAGTGGTTGAGAGTCCGCCTGCCAATGCAGGGGACACGGGTTCGTGTCCCGGTCCTGGAAGATCCTACATGCCGTTGAGCGGCTGGGCACATGATCCATGGCTGCTGAGCCTGCGTGTCCGGAGCCTGTGCTCCTCAACGGGAGAGGCCACAACAGTGAGAGGCCCGCGTACCAAAAAAAAAAAAAAAAAAAGAACATTGATAGGAAGTCAAATATTAGAAAAAATATATTAGCCAAAAACCAGGCTGAGGACAACAGTCACCTGGTTCTTTTCTTAAGCATCCTGTTTACATTTATTAATTATTAAAATATGCCACCAGTTATTGTCATATGCATAGAAAAATTACAGTACATGGAAATGCTTGAACAAGATTTATGAGAATTGTTTTATTCTACATTTTCCTTTCCTCCAAAATTATTAGTACTGAAGAACTTAATAAAAAGTTTGGAGTTGTGTCCAGAAAGGGATGTAATACCAAAAGCCATTTGGTTTGTTTTTCCCTTCATTTTGTTTATAGAAGTTTGGAAGACCATTCCATTAGGAGAGTGTAATTTTAGGGCCACATCTGTTCTGTGTTGATTTTGAGATAAATCACCAATCACAATTTTCCACTTCAACACTGCAGCTCCAGTTTACAGGTGATCTGACAGCTTGCTAAATGCTTTGCCTTTTTAAATCCTGTTTAACCCTGTCAAGAATCTTTGTGGCAGATACAGGTACTATCCCCCTTTTTAGATGAAGACGCTGACGCCTACAGGAATTAAATAACTTGCCCAAACTCAAGCACCTGGAAGTTGGCAGAAATGGCAATGAAACCTAAGTCTTTCCAAACCCAGGGCTGGCCCTCTCAGCCATTATAAGATGGTCACTTGGCCACATTGCAACTTTTAGTAGAACATTCAGGCAACAAAAGCAGGAGATTGAGGATATACAAGAAATGTAAAGGGCAACTATGCTCTCCAGGACCTTAGCCATCTGATGAGAAATTTGTATATCAAGATAGGAGAGACGAAACACTGAAAGATTGACATGACTGCTCAGTTCTGCCCAGAGAAAGAGCAGGCTGTTATTGCTGAGGTCGCTTGGGGAAGACTTAATGAAGATGGCACTCAAATTAACTGAGCTCAGAACAGGTGAACCAAATTGGGTAGGCTAAATGAGAAAGAAGTATATTGGGTAGCTTTGTGACATGATCAGGCCTGGCATGAAGGAAACGTTAGGGCAAAGAACGTGATGGGGACAAAGCTGCCCTAGCAGGTAATAATGAAGGACCCACGTTTTTGAGAGCCAGGGTCAGGGTTAGACCTTTTTTTTTTTTTGGGTGCGTTGGGTCTTGGTTGCTGTGCACAGGCTTTCTCTAGTTGCAGCGAGCAGGGGCTACTCTTCGTTGTGGCACGCAGGCATCTCATCATGGTGGCTTCTCTTATTGCGGAGCACAGGCTCTAGGCACGTGGGCTTCAATAGTTGTGGCACGTGGGCTCAGTAGTTGTGGCTCACGGGCTCTAGAGCGCAGGCTCGGTAGTTGTGGCACATGAGCTTAGTTGTTCCGTGGCATGTGGGATCTTCCCGGACCAGGGCTCGAACCCGTGTCCCCTGCATTGGCAGGCGGATTCTTAACCACTGTGCCATCAGGGAAGCCCCCAGGGTTAGAACTTTAAACTGTATTCTATTAGTGGGACAAAGGACATGACAGATTCTCCACACAAGGGCACCATTCTGCTTTTACCTACCATTATGAGAACGATTTGCCTGAACATCACTTTTCCTGCCCCAGTTTTCCCCAAGCCATTCCAGAGTTTCTGTGCTTAACTCTCAAGAACTTTTTTTTTTAAACAGTCTTCTTGAGATGTAATTCATGTATCATATAATTCACCCATTTATAGTATACAGTTCAATGGTTTGTAGCATATTACATTGTCATATTTCCATTTTAACCATTTTAAGTGTACAATTCAGTGGCATTAAATTCATAATGTTATGCAACCACCACCACTATTTCCAAACCTTTTTTATAATCCCAAATAGAAACTCTGTACCCATTAAACAGTAACTCCTCATTCCTCTTCCCCCAGCCCCTGGTAACCTCTAATCTACTCTCTGTCTCTGGATTTGCTTATTTATGTGTCTCATATAAGGGGAAATCATACAATATTTGTCCTTTTATGACTGGCATCTTTTACTTAGCATCATGTTTTGGGGGTTCATCCATGTTGTAACATTCCTTTTTGTGGCTGAATAATATTCCATTGTATAGATATACTCTATTTTGTTTATCCTTTCATCTGTTGATGGGTTGTTTCTACGTTTTGGCCCTTGTGAATAATGCTTTAATGAACATCAGTGTACAAGTATCTGTTTGAGTTCTTGTTTCTTACAGTGCTTTAAAAAAAAATCAGTCATCTGCCATTTCATCACAAGTCCTCTGAAGACTTTCCCCTGAACCAGTCATTATCTTGTCTGTTCTTATATTACTATTTAACTTTTTCTTAACATGGTCATGGGCCACGCCTATCATTATTGTAGCCCCAGTGCCTGAAATGAGGTGACGAGGCATTCAAATATATACTGAATGAAGATTACATTTACATTTTCAAGCGGATGGTGAAAGGATAAAGTCAGGACTTTTATGAAATTTAGTTAATTACAGTGCACCAGATGGATTGGAGGGTAGAGAGATGGGAGGGAGAGACACCAGGAAGTAAGAAGCTTTATTAGTGGTTCCCATGTAAGGGCTTAGTGGGTGTTACTGGGAATGTAAAAATAAGGGGAGATTTGCGGGAGATTCTACTGCATTCGAATTAGCAGCTGAAGGTTAGGTTGAGGTTTTTTGTTGTTGTTGTTTTGTTTTGTTTTTATTAAATTCACCTGTTTCTTCTACTGCCAGGGAATTCCCCAAGGTTGAGTTTTTTTGTTTGTTTGTTTTTTGGATTTTTTTGTTGTTTGTTTTAGTTTTGAGTCTAGTTGACTTGAACAATAGCAGTTCCTTTGATGAAAATAGGTTGGGTGATGACATAATTTGTCATCCAAACTCTTGAGCATAAAAGAGCGTGCTATAATTAATTCTGGAACAGCAGACATAAACTGGAATTGTCCCGAGCAAACTTCTAGAAATCAATAATTGGAAGTCCTTTGGAAGGGGTGTGGGAGATGAGTTTAATTCTGAGCACTTTGAGTGTGAGGGGGCAGCTGATGGCCTGGGTGATATCCAGCAGCAAACAAAAATATACGTGAAAGCAATAGAAATAAAGACTTGAGAGACAGGAGGTCTTTAGCGGAATTAGGAGATAGAATTTGATCCCTGAGACAAGTCAGCAGTTAGGATCAGGAAGAAGGAAGGACTCAGCAAAGAATCAGTCTAAGAGGTTAATCGGAATAAAGGGTGGATCAATAAAACATGCGAGTCCTAGAGAGGAATTTCTTGGAGGGGGTTGTTAATAGTATTAAAATATCCAGAAAACTTTATTTTATGGCAGTTGAACTCTAACTCAGCAAGCCTTGTTGGTTTTGCATTTGTGTGTGAATTAGTTGCTCTGTCCTTGTCTGACCATCTCATAAACAAAGTGCCAATCTGGACACCTTAGAACCCTAGAATATATTGCTTTGCCAGCCACTTTTACTGAAAAGAGGGAAACTCATTTGGAAAGATGGCTATATTTATTCCCTCCAGTTGTCCAGGCAAATTCTTTGTCCTAAAGTTACTTTTCCACTGAAAGGAAGGCTATCACTGCCAGGAGACACTTAAGGGATATTAAGTAATGTTTCCCTTAGAGCAATTTACAAGTGTTATGTTTTTCCCCTTGTACAAAAGACAGATCTAAGAAAAATGTCTAATGGAGCTGGGAGAGGTTTTCATTCTTAGGCTGTTGGAGATTTAGAAATGAACTTAAGTGGAGCAAAACATTTACATTTATAAATTGTTCCTCTAAATGTATCTGATTCAACACTCCATGGAATTCACATCATTCTGCATCTAAGTGGCTTGTCTAAATGTTCATGGCCAGCTGTGTGTCTGAAAAGACCCCTCCAGTTACAAAATTATCATTTTAGAAGATGATGATTCCATGAGAAAGAGGAGACTTTGTCCCCTTGGATTTATCTCTTGTGTTTCCCATGTTAGTTTAATATTACATGTGTCCTTTGTATAATATGAAAATCAGTATGATCTGACTTACATGAGGTTAATGGAACTTAACCATGGAATCCATCCTATTTTGGAGTAATTTATTTTAAAGAGGATTTTTAAAAAATTTCCAGAGGAGGTGGTCTCTCCTTTGCTTCTTTTTCTCTATAAATATTTTGCTTCATGCATTCTTTGTGTTGTTTATCAACTCCACAGATGTCTTTTAGCACTATTTCTTTATAGAAATTATCAACGTTTCTCCTGCCATTTAGCTAGTGATATATTCTCCTTCATTCCCATCAGGATATAAACATGTTATTTCTTCCATCTTAAAAAAAAACTTTATTCTGTTTCCCCCACCTGCTGTCACTCATTTCCTCCTTCCCTTTATAACAGGCCTTCTCAACCTTGGCACTTGGACATTTTGGACTTGATTGCCTCCTCCAATCTACTCTTAACGCATCAGACAGAACAATCCTCTTAAAAAGCAAGTCAGATCATGTTACTTTTCTGCTCAAGACTCTCCATTGGCATCCATGAACTTGTTTCCTACTCCTCTCCCTGCTTGCTCAGCTCCAGCCCACTTACCTCCTTACTCTTCCTGTAACATGCCAAGCTCACTCCTGCTTCAGACCTCTAAGCTTGCTCTTTCCTTTGCTTGGGATCCTCTCCCTGTAGATTTCTACATGGCTCCCACTTTCCTTCCCTCAGGTCTTTACTCATATGTCACCTAATCAGTGCAGCCTTCTCTGATTTTGATTAAAAATGGCAGCCCCTGCCCCAACACTCCCTTTCTTTCTTCTTTACCTTTTAAGCACCTTTAAAAAACACTTATGGAAAATTTAAATATACATACAAGTTGAAAGAATAGCATAATGAACTCCCATGTACCTGCCACTTAATTTCAGTTGATATCAACATTTTGCTAATTTTGTTTCATCTATCTCTCTCCACTCCCAGGAATATTTTAAAGTAAACCCTATACATTTTTTCTTCCATAAATACTTTAGTATGTTTTATTACCTTCTCATAATACTATTTGTATTACTTGGTTACTGTTTATCTTTCCTCATTATAATGTCAGCTCCATAAGAACATGGGCTTTTTTTAAAAAAATAAATTTATTTACTTATTATTTGGCTGCGTTGGGTCTTCGTTGCTGCGCGAGGACCCCCTCCAGTTGCGGCGAGCGGGGGCCCCTCCTCGTTGCGGTGCGCGGGCCTCTCCTTGGGGTGACCCCTCTTGCTGCGGAGCACAGGCTCCAGGCGCATGGGCTTCAGTAGTTGTGGCGCACGGGCTCTAGAGCGCAGGCCCAGCAGCTGTGGCACACGGACTTAGTTGCTCCGCAGCACATGGGATCTTCCCAGGCCAGGGCTCGAACCCGTGTCCCAGCAGACTCCCAACCACTGCGACACCAGGGAAGTCCCAGAACATGGGCTTTTGTTTTTGTTCCCACCCTCGCTACCAAGCAATCAAATCTTTCTGTTGCTTTCAGTTTATTTTTTCTGGATATTTCATATACATGGAGTCAGGGATTATGTGATTTTTTTTCTTCTGGTCTGATTTCTTTCACCTACCATGACTTTATATTTAGCATAATATTTTTGAGATTCATTCATGTTGTTCTCAGTAGTTTGTTCTTTTCGTTTTTAATTTTTTGCTGAATAGGATTACATTGTATGAGTATACCATATTTGGTGATATAGTCATCAGCTGGTGAACATTTCACTTGTTTCCACTTTTTGCTATTATTAGATGTGGTTTTAATTATGAAATATTTCAAATGTAGAAAAAAGTATAATAGCAAGCATTTATATAATGTTTACTGTGTGTCAGCCATTGTTGCAAGTGTGTTAGATACAATGGTGTATCTAGTGTGTTTGACACCCAGAGAAGGTCAATTTTGACACCCCCCCTTCTTTCTTCCTTTTTATTAAGTTTAATTTTTTCAAGCAGTTTTAGGTTCAGAGCAAAACTGAGGGCAACTAACAGAGAGTTCCTATATACCCCTGCCCTCACATGTGCACAGCCTGCCCCACTATCAGCATCTCACATTCAGGGTGCATTTGTTACAACTGATGAACCTACCATTGTCACCCAAAGTCCATAGTTTACCTTAGATTTCTCTCGGTGATGTACATTTTATGAGTTTTGACAAGTGTATGACATGTATCTTCCATCATAGTGTCGTATAGAATAGTTTCACTGCCCTAAAAATGCCCTTTGCTCCACCTCTTCTTTCCTCCCCTCTATCCCTGGCAACCACTGATGTTTCTACTGTCCCCAGTTTTATCTTTTCCAGAATGTCATATAGTTGGAATCATACAGAATGTAACCTTTTCAGATTGGCTTCTTTTACTTAGTAATATGCATTTAAGTTTCCTCCCTGTCTTTTCATGGCTGTGCTCCAATAATTGACAAATCTGTTTACACTGTGTATGGAACATGAATACGCAGAGATGATCAGCTTGGCAGTCATTGACAAGTTTTCAGAATTTAAAGGTCAAGACCAGAAACTGTATATTATTCATTTCTTTGCTAATCCAACATGTAGGGTAACAGTTTTTAAAAATACATTAATATAATTAAAAAGTATTAATCCGTTAACTTTTTGTCCTGTAATATTGGTTTTATTTTTTCATTAAAAATTTTACTGACATCATTATTTAGATGAAGTTTAATAAAATAATATTTTCACTGTTTCTTTTCGGGCCATTATTATTAGTCATTCATTTCAGGACTCTTACTGAAAGTTAAAGCGAGGGAGTGGTCAACAGAATGAGACAAGGCACAGACTTGGAGCAAATATTTTCAAAATATTCTCTGATAAAATCTGATAAAGGACTGCTATCCGAAATACACAAAGAACCCTTAAAATTGAACAACAAGAACACGAACACCCTGGGAATTCCCTGGCCATCCAATGGTTAGGACTCCGCGCTCTCATTGCGGAGTGCCCAGGTTCGATCACTGGTCGGGGAACTAAAATCCCACAAGCCGCGCCCTGCGGCCAAAAAGAAAGAAAGAAAGAAAGAAAAAAAGAACACGAACACCCGGACTAAAAAATGGACAAAAGAACTGCACAGATAACTCACCAAAGAAGATACCCAGATGGCAAATAGGCGTATGAGAAGATGCTCAATTTCATACGTCATTAGGGAATGGCAAAAATCACAAGATAACACTACACTCATATTAGGACGGCTAAAACTCAACCTAGTCTTTATTCACTCTGAGCTAGTGAGTAATTTCCCATGGTAAAAATACGTCCTTTTGCACCCAAAGAGTGAAGCCGTACTCCCAAAGGTACACGCAACACCTGAGGGGAGGGGGCGTGGCGCTTTCAGCCTTCGCGCTCGTGCGAGACTAAAAGCAGTTAGGACTGCCCCTGGCGCCTGATTAAAATATCTAATTCCAGCTGTTGGGGATTTTTCCCCCCCGCATCCTACTAGTATATTAACTTTTATTTATGATAAATATCAATACATTTTTATTAATTTCTGAGAGTCCTCTCAGACTCATTTCAATTGGGCATGCATTCGTCCTGAGTTGCCTTTTGTCCCCAGCTCATTGTAAGCCCTCCATAAAGTTTGCTGCTTAAAATGATGATGTAACTTTCGCTAAAAACAACCCTCCGCACCCCAAACCAAATCGTACCACCTCACAGGGGGCTTGGCGGGGAAGGAACTGAGGGTTTTGTTTTTGTTTTCGTTTTTCTCAGGCATTTCGGTAGCTGCCTATTATCCTGGGGGCGGTGCCGCGTGTAGACCCGATGGACCCTGGCGAGGCGGCCATCTTGGAGTCTTCCCGAAGGAGCTTCAACCTTCTCTTCGCGCTGGTGCCGCGGCGGCCTTGTTGGGCAGAATGAATGTGATAGACCACTTGCGAGACATGGCGGCAGCGGGGCTGCACTCCAACGTGCGGCTCCTCAGCAGCTTGTTACTTACAATGAGTAGTAACAACCCGTGAGTTGAGGCGGGGAGCGGCCTGGGGCTGAGGAGAAAGCGGCGCCGGTTTGGGAACGGGGGCTGAGGGGACCTGGGGATTGGCGGGAAGGAGCGGCTGCGGGCCCCAGCTGAGGTTCCGAGGTCAGCGAGGGCCTCGTCGGGCGGAGCCGACTTAGGAACGAAGTTGAGTTCTCTGGGTCCCCGCGTTGTGCCGGGCGCTGGGATGCGCTCCCTGCGGGGGATGCGGCGAGCGGCTGCTTCGAGAAACGGAAGGCGGGGGCTCTGAGGACCACCCTGGCTAGGGTTTCCCGAAAGTTGGGAGCAGAGGTTTTCCTAAGGAACTTGTCGCCCGGCATAGCGACTGTCACATCGCTGGGCTGACTCATCCCTTCCCAGCTCCTTCCCGAAGAACGTTTTCTCGCTCAACGAGGCTCAAAGAAGCCCAGTCGCCTGGTTTTAGACCCTTGTCCTGCATTTGAGATTGATTTTTTTCCCTGGGTGTGTCAGTAGGGTTTATTTACTTTCTCGTCCCTGCAAACACCTGAAAACGGGAGACTTCCTTGATGGGTGAGAGTGGCACCTTTTGAAGGACTCGCATTGCCCTTTTCACGTTTCCAAAGCTGCCGCTTATGGAGTCTTATTGCGGATGAAGCACAGGGCTATTTCCAGCCTTGAGTGCATGTCGCCCCTGTGCTTAAATTTCTCCCTTTTGGTTAAATTAAAATTCCTTCCCACGGTCTACAAGACCAAACATCTCTCTCTCACTCTGTCTGTGCTCCAGCTTCCCTGGCTATTCTTTCTGTTAACTTGAACACACCAAGCTCGTTCTCAACTCAGGGGTTTTGCATTTGCGGGTCTGCTTAGAGTCCTCGCCTCAGAGCTGCCTCCTCATTTAGGTTTCAGCTCAGATATCCCTCCTAGAGAACTCTTTTTTAAAAACATTTAATTTCATTTTTTATACAGCAGATTCTTATTAGTTATCTATATCATACATATTGGTGTATATATGTCAATCCCAATCTCCCAATTCATCCTACACCCCGTCACTTTCCCCCCTTGGCGTCCATACGTTTGTTCTCTACTTCTGTGTCTCACTTGCTGCCCTGCAAACCGGTTCATCTGTACCATTTTTCTAGGTTTCACATATATGCGTTAATATACAATATTTATCTCTTTCTGACTTACTTCACTCTGTATGACAGTCTCCCTCCTAGAGAACTCTTGTCTGGCCACTAGAATTGTCCCTTACCCTCACCATTCTATCCCTTTGCCCTGTTTTATATTCTACATCACTTTTTTTTTTAACCAAGATATAATTGACATACTAGTCTCAGGTGTACAACATAATGATTCGATATTTGTCTGTATTGTGAAATGATCATCATAGTAAGTTTGGCTAACATCTGTCACCTCACACAGTTACAGAAAAATGTTTTTCCTGTGATGGGAACTTTTAAGATCTATGTTCTTCATCACTTAACACCTAATGAAATCAGCACAGTGCCTGTGTGCAGTACGCACTCAAACGTTTATTGAAGGTGCTAAGGAAATACGTGCAACCTCAGGAAGGTGAAATACCGTGTTCAAGTTCACACATCTAGTAAGTGGAAGAGCCGCAATGTCTGAATTTTGGTCCTTCTGACTCTAAAGTCTCCATTCTGACCCACCACAGTCTACTGCGTCTAAATGGCATTGTAATCTTCTACTGAGGGTGGACCCATTTGCATTTGGCCTGCTCTGGAAGCTGTCTGGGCCACTTAAGGGCGTTGCAGCTGTTCCTACCTATTTAATTTCCATTAGTGCTTTTGGACCTCACTATGGGAGACCCATCATTTTACCACCATCCACTTAGTGTTGACAGTGAGGAGCCCTGGTCTCTGTCGGCCTTCTTTGTTTATTCTGGAGCCTTTCACCTGGTTCTGAGTGATTTGTCAAAGCATACAGTGTCTACCATTGGGAATTTATGCACCAGTTAGTCATTATTCTTGGTTCTTGAAGATGTTACAGGATAGTTAGAAGGAGTTTGGTCCTTTGATTAGACTTGGCCCGTTCTTTATTTTAGGCTAAACTGGCAGTTTCCTTCCTAGCTTCAGGAGGTGTTTAAATTCTGACCTTTATCATTTATATTTTAATATTTCTTAATTGCCAATACACACCATAAAAAAAAATCAAACAGTACTGAAGGGGTATGCAGATAAGTGTCTGACCCTGAGTCTTGACCCTCACTCCACTATTTCCCTTCTCCACAGACAACAACTTAACAGTTTTTCATGTATCATTTCAGAGATAACTTAGGCATGCATAAGTAGGCATGTATGTTACAATATATAAACATCTGAATCCTTTCTCTGAGTGTAGTATTTCTATCAAATCAACTATTTTCTTTCACATCTTATTTTTCACTAAATATATAGAATCTCAGAGTTGGAAGAGATCTCAGCTATCTGGACTGTACCTTTCAGTCCTTGACTTTCCTTTGTAACTTTATATCCAGTGTTTAGCCTACCTATCCTTTTTTTAAAATTATTTTTTTACTAAGATAAAATTTACATACCATAAGATTCACCCTTTTAAAGAATACATTTCTTGTTTTTTGTTTTGTTTTGTTTTTGCGGTATGTGGGCCTCTCACTGTTGTGGCCTCTCCCGTTGCAGAGCACAGGCTCAGCGGCCATGGCTCACGGGCC
Organism: Lagenorhynchus albirostris; assembly: GCF_949774975.1. Taxonomy (NCBI): domain Eukaryota; kingdom Metazoa; phylum Chordata; class Mammalia; order Artiodactyla; family Delphinidae; genus Lagenorhynchus; species Lagenorhynchus albirostris. The sequence continues at coordinate 80,009,880 of NC_083108.1, forward strand.
TAGCCGCTCCGCGGCATGTGGAATCTTCCTGGACCGGGGCATGAACCCGTGTCTCCTGCATCAGCAGGCAGACTCTCAACCACTGCACCACCAGGGAAGCCCCCATTTCTGTGGTTTTAAGTACATTCACAGAGTTGTACAACTGTCACCACTGTCTGTTCCAAAGCATTTGCATTACCTCCAAAAGAAACCCCAAATGTATTAGTAGTCACTCACCAATTCCACTTGCCCCAGCCCCTGGCACCTACTAATCTGTGGTACCTATTCTTGAGTATCCTTCATTTACTGAGCAGTTAACTGTCTCCAGAGTTCTTTGACTCTGACTGTTCTTTCATTTTAAGTGGCTGTAGGTTTTCCCTGTCAATGAAAAAATGTAAACTCTAAATGGGGGAAGGATGGGATTGGAGATTAAAAATACGAGTTTCCCATTAAGATTGGTGGCCAGTCCTAGGCACTTATAACACTTGTGAGCAATATTCAAGGTTAAAGAAAAGGTTCTGAAATGTATTGGTTCTGTTACGCTGTCCTTAAACCCCTGAGACTCAAGGAAGTAAAAATTCTTGTTAGTGAAGTTTACTTCTGTATGTAAAAAAAAAAAAAAAACCTTTCATCAAATAAGGCTAATCTTCTCTCATTCTGTTCCACTCTGTCCCACTGGCTTATCCTAGTCTATTCCCATACTTCGGTATTTTAGTATTCCCATTTTCTTCAGTATTTGAAGAGTTTTAAGTACCCTCCAAACCTCTTTTTGTTCAGCACTTAGCTAAAAATGATTCAGAGTGGTGAGTTTCTCTTTTCCAGGTTCTTTAACCCTTCTTTGGTAATATTTAGTAATATTAGTTAAGTCATGATTGCTCTCTTTTGTCTATATTACCCTAAAAATTGATGTTAATATGAGAGTTATGGATATATATCAGACTCTTCAATTAAGAGGGCTTGGGTTAAAGAAGGGGAGGAAAAGATACACAGTTGACCCTTGAACAACTTTCAGGGGAGGGGAGGGGGTGCCAACCTTCCCCACAGTCAAAAATCCACGTATAAGTTATAGTTGGCCCTTTATATATGCATTTCCTCCATATCTGCAGTTCTGCATACATGGATTCAACCAAGAGTGGTGTAGTACTGTAGTGTGTGCTATTGGAAAAAATCTATACATATAGGTGGACCCTTGTAATTCAAACCTGGTTTGTTCAGGGGTCAACTGTATTACATTTCTCTTTGTATATCTCTGTATTACTGAATTTGATTTAGATGTATCGATTGTTTTTATACTAAAGAGAACAATTTAAGGCAATTTTCTACATGTGTTGACCATATTGACATGAAGTATGACTCTTGCCTCTTTTTTGGGGGAGTAGCACTTAAGGTAAATTTACTTTTTTGTAAACTGTCAACATAAGGTGTATTAGGCTTATGTAGACACTAAGGAGAGCGTTCTTTCTTACATTTCAAAACAACCCATGTAGGGGGTATACTTTCTTTGTTTTCTAGTGAGTTATTCTCCCCATCTCAGAAGTACCAGCTTTTGGTGTATCATGCAGATTCTCTCTTTCACGATAAGGAATATCGGAATGCTGTGAGTAAGTATACTATGGCTTTACAGCAGAAGAAAGCCTTAAGTAAAACTTCAAAAGTGAGACCTTCAACTGGAAATTCTGCATCCACTCCACAAAGTCAGGTAATTGGAAGTAGATGTGTGATGTGGTTTTGGTTGGTTGGGTTGTTTTGAGAGCAAGAGACGCTGAAGGAATTTGAAAGATTGCTGATTAGATGTAGAAGAAGTAAAATAAAAAGTAATTTTAAAGGGGAGCTGACTGGAGAAACAAAGATGAAAAACCACTTAGATGCAAAAATGCATCCAACCAAGCACTAAGGGCTAGAAGCAAAGTTGACTCTATGGATGAATCTAAAAATAGAATTAAATTTTAAATTAATTAGTTTAAAAATTAAATGGAATTATCTAGGCTCTAACCAAAGCCTTTTATTGTTCCTTCCTTTTATTTTATTATTTATTTATTTTTTGGCTTAGTTTCCCAACCAGGGATTGAACCTGCGCCCCCTGTGTTAGAAGCGCGGAGTCTTAACCACTGGACCGCCAGGGAAGTCCCTGTTCCTCCCTTTTATACAAACAGAACTCAAAATCTAAAGTGTTTTTAATAATTTTAATGAAAGTACACTTTTAAACTGTAACTCAGTTTTTAGGATAGTGAGCACCTGGGGAAATTTATATAAAATAATCTTATGAATTCCTACTAGTTTTGGTTGCTTGATAATTAAATAAATGAAGGGTAAAAAATTATAATTTCACCATTCGACAGTCATCCCATTGCTAGAAATTAATCCTAATAGTAGATTCACAAAAGGTTTACAAGGATATATAACTAAGGCTGCTTATTGTAGTATTGTTTATAATGGTAAGAAACTGGAAGCAAAAGTGTTTATCAGTAGGATCTAGTTAAATTATAATATAGCCCTAGGATGGAATATGATGGAAATATTGAAGAAATGAAATATAGAGGTGTATGTGCTGATGTGGAAAACACTGTGTATATTAGTAAAGAAAATAAGGTTTGAAGCAGTGTGTTCACTACTCTTTTTGTTTAAAGGGGATAGTTTATTTATTTTATTTTTATTTTTTGGCCACACCGCACGGCTTGCGGGACCAGGGATTGAACCCGGGCCCTCCCTGGCCCTGGGCAGTGAAAACACGTTGTTCTAACCACTGAACCTCCAGGGAATTCCCTAAAGGGGATAGTTTATAGTTATATAAGTATATCTTGGTGTATGCCTAAAATATATATGGTTAATATACATGAAAAATTTTCTGTGTGCGTGAAGGAAATACATTTAATGGGAAGCTTCAGGGAGAGGGGAACTTTGACTTTTCAGTTTGAATCTGTCTTTAAATTTAAATTACACATGCAACTTATTTAAGAGGAGTGTCAGTAGAATGAACTGGAAGTGAAATTATGAGTTGTGTTCTGTATTTTTCCACATTAAAAAAAGATACAAAGTAACATCATTGCTTTTTTTTAAAGCCTGTACATCTTCCTCTTGTTTCTTTTTATGTAGAACCTTTGTTTTTGTTTTAAAACAAAGCTTTTTTTTTTTAATTTATTTAATTTTTATTTATTTTTGGCAGCGTTGGGTCTTCGTTGCTGTGCGCGGGCTTTCTCTAGTTGCAGTGAGCAGGGGCTACTCTGTTGCGGTGCGTGGGCTTCTCCTCGGGCTCCAGGTGCACAGGCTTCATAAGTTGTGGCTCGCGGGCTCCAGAGCAAAGGCTCAGTAGTTGTGGCGCATGGGCTTAGTTGCTCCACGGCATGTGGGATCTTCCCGGATCAGGGTTCGAATCCGTGTCCCCTGCATTGGCAGGTGGATTCTTAACCACTGGGGCACCAGGGAAGCCCAGAACCTTTGTTTTTGTTATTAAAGAGCTGATTGCCAGGAATTCTGTTTTCTGACACTGAATGGAAGTCATGTGTATTATCCACACAGACTCATTCATAGAAGTAGTTAACTCCTTTTTTAAAATTTATTTATTTATGGCTTTGTTGGGTCTTAGTTGCTGTGCGCAGGCTTTCTCTAGTTGCAGTGAGTGGGGGCTATTCTTTGTTACGGTGAGCAGGCTTCTCATTGTGGTGGCTTCTCTTGTTGCAGAGCACGGGCTCTAGGCACGCGGGCTTCAGTAGTTGTGGCTCGCAGGCTCAGTAGTTGTGGCTCGCGGGCTTAGTTGCTCTACAGCATGTGGAATCTTCCTGGTCCAGGGCTCGAACCCGTGTCCCCTGTATTGGCAGGCAGATTCTTAACCACCACGCCACCAGGGAAGGCCAGGTAGTTAACTGTTTTTGAGCGCTCTGTATGCTTAGCACCATGCTGAACCTTCCATGTGAATCAAATACATTTAATCTTTAAAGAGTCTTTTAAAAAATTGACATACAATTCACAACATAAAATTCATAATTCAGTGGGTTTTAGTGTATTCACAGAATTGTACAACCATCAGTACTGTCTTAATTCCAGAATATTTTCATCACCCTAGAGAAACCTTCTGCCCTTTATCTCCCCAGTCCCTGGGAATCACTGACCTTTCTGCCTCTGTGGGTTTACCTATTCTGGACATTTTATATGAATGGAATTGTGCAATATGTGGCCTTTTGTGGCTGGCTTCCTTTACTTAGCATAATGGTTTCAAGGGTGATCCATGTTACAGCATGGAATAAAGAATCAGTTCTTTATTCCTTTTTATTGCAGAATAATATTCCATTGTATGGATATGCCATATTTTAACTGTTCATTAGTTGATGGGCATTTGAGTTGCTTCCGCTTTTTAAAATAATTAATTAATTTTTATTTGGCTGTGTTGGGTCTTCCTTGCCACACGTGGGCTTTCTCTAGTTGCGGTGAGCGGGGGCTACTCTTCGTTGTGGTGTGTGGGCTTCTTGTTGCCGTGGCTTCTCTTCTTGCAGAGCCTGGGCTCTAGGCGCATGGGCTCAGTACTTGTGGCTCGTGGACTCGAGTGCAGGCTCAGTAGTTGTGGCGCACAGGCTTAGTTGCTCTGCAGCATGTGGAATCTTCCTGGTCCAGGGCTCGAACCCCTGTCCCCAGCATTGACAGGTGGATTCTTAACCACTGCGCCACCAGGGAAGCCTTGTTTCCACTTTTTGTCTATTATTAATGCTGCTATGAACATTTGTATACAGGTTTTGTGTGGACATGTTTTCAGTTCTCTTGGCTGTATACATAAAAGCAGAATTGCTAGGTCATATGGTACTTATGTTTAACAATTTGAAGAACTGCTGTACTGTTGAAGTAATATTTTGAAGAGATGTTTTCATTTCCTCTTAAGTGTCTTCCATCTGAAATTGAAGTAAAGTACAAAATGGCTGAATGTTATACAATGCTAAAACAAGATAAAGATGCCATTGCTATTCTTGATGGGATCCCTTCAAGACAAAGAACTCCCAAAGTAAGTTGAATTAACAACTTGTTACATATTTTTCTCTTCCCCAGTCCTTCCAACCCTCTTCTGCCATGTTTTCAGGGATTCCATCTGAACATTTTATCCTTGTCTCTAATTGCCACTTTGTTCACCTGTTCTCCCTGTTTAGAGAGATGGAGGAGTGACTTTCTTATGAGACCGTGAAAATTCAGCTAATGAAAGTGGTAGCTGGAGAATAATATTACATATGTTTATTTTTTGGTGTTTCTTATTGTAGGAAATATGATTTGCAGTATACTTCCAGGTAGCAATAATACTTTTTAGAACCTCATTTTTTGCATTCTATAGGTATACGCATTTGATAGTGTGTGTTCCTTTCATTTTCAGAATTAAGACTGCAAGATCCTTTTGTACGTTTGATTTGTCAACATATTATAATGTATAGAACACCTTCAACTGAAATCAAAAGTTCTGGTGTCTTGTCTGAGTTTAGGGCATTCAAGCTGTGTGCAGTGTGAACTTGGCACAAGTTAAAAATCTGGCTTTCCTTTTTTTTTCCTTACTGAGGATAATGGTACTTTCTCTGGTATAAGTTAAGTTCATGTATGTGAGAATACTTTTTAAAAGTACTATTCCATAAGGAGTATTATATTGGGCATCTCTGATTACAGGTTTTTTTGAAGTCCAGTTTAGAAAAACAATGAAAATCTTAGCTCTTAGGAGTAAATTCACATCAGTATTTAATATTCTTCATACTCTCATGTCACCTACCGTCCTCATTTCATTGAAAAACTGTTCTGTGCAGTGTGTGCTTAACAATAAGGAATTTTATAGGTATGATGTCTATGTACATGTTCCTGCCCTTAAAAGAAAAGGAATCATAACCAGTAGGGACCTGGTGTATTTAGTTAGTGTTTTTTCACCCAGGTGTTACTGAGTTTTAAAAGTAAATAATCAAACTTTATGAGAACGTGTTGAAGCATCTCCTCATGTTGAGGATTTATTTAATATTTTCTGAATTTTCAAAAGTAAGCTATTTCCTCAGTATATTTTATGGTGATAGCTGTTATTAAAAACATTTGTAAGTATATTATAGATTAACTTGTCTCATAGTAAGCTGGGCGCTCTATACTAAATTATGTTCTGGTACGCTATGAAAGTGTTACTCCAAGAATAATTTTTTTGTATATGTAAAGAGTGTCTTCTTTTGGAAAATGCTGTTTTGATTATAAACTTTGCATGGTACCTGTTCCTTATCTTATTGGAAATGTACCGTAATTTCTTCCTTGATGACTTGATGGAGTTCAGGGACATTTTTTAAAATGAGTAATGGCAAAGAAGCTGAGCTTTGTATCCAGCACTTTGGTGTTTACAGCCATCATTTCAGGAGAGACCAGAGGAGTCCACATATGTTAGGAGTACATATCTTTCGTTCTTCATTCTGTAGAGCTGTTGTAGCCAGGAGCAAGCAAAGATGTGTGCCTCACACATAAACCTAGAATATTTACAGTTTTTCTTTCTTGTCCGTTAGGGAGTTAACTGGCTTCTCAGTCTGTGTAAAGAACAAGGAAGTGAGTCAAAATAAATGTTTGTTAATGTATGGTAAACACCACCACACATTCTTTCACAATTTTAAAGGAAAATTCCAGTGTGAAATTATTATATCTTGGAAAATCTTCAACTTTTAAGAGAAACATACCAACAAACAATTTCTCACTCAGTTTTTAGAACACGATGACTTCTTGTGTTTATTACTGGTAGAATGTGGCTTTAATGATGCCCACAAGTAAGGATCTGTTTTAAAAAGAATTGACTTTCCTACTAGGTAGTACTCAAAACTCACTCTTTCAAAGTGTCAGGTAGTTTAAAGGGAATTTTAATATTTGTTGAGACAGATGGTCCGTCCGTCGTAGTTTGCTAATAATAAGCAGTCAAGAAAGGATATTAAATTTAATTCTTTTATTTTTTTCAAGTATTGACACCAGTACTGGAGTTTTCCTTTAAGTACCTTTTTTTGCATTTCAACATAGCCTAAAATGGAAAATCTGAGGCCAAATAAAAAATAGTTTTGAGTCACTTTGCACGTTAGTAGCTCGGGCCGTTGTGCCGTGCCATCTTCCCGCCTGTGCCAGGGACCTGCCCGACTCATTGGCCGCCATGGCATCACATGAAGGCAAGCTTTTCGTCGGAGGGCTGAGTTTTGACACCAACGAGCAGTCACTGGAGCAGGTCTTCTCAAAATATGGACAGATCTCAGAAGTGGTGGTCGTGAAAGACAGGGAGGCCCAGCGATTGAGGGGCTTTGGGTTTGTCACCTTTGAGAACATCAACGATGCCAAGGACGCCATGATGGCCATGAACGGGAAGTCTGTGGATGGGGGGCAGATCTGGGTCGACCAGGCTGGCAAGTCGTCTGGTAACCAATCCCGCGGGTACCGAGTTGGCTCTGCTGGGGGCCAGGGCTTTTTCCGCGGGGGCCGTGGGTTCTCCAGAGGAGGAGGGGACCGCGGCTACAGGGGGAGCTGGTTCGAGTCCAGGAGTGGGGGCTATGGAGGCTCCAGAGAGTACTACAGCAGCTGGAGTCAGGGTGGCAGCTGCGGTGACCGGAGCTCGGGCGGGTCCTGCAGAGACAGCTGCAGCAGTTATGCTACACACAACGAGTAAAAATCCTTCCTGCTCGAGATCGTCCTTCCAGTGGCCGTATATTTAAAAATTTTGGGAGCTCCGCTGAATCGTTAATGTGTAGTGATCACACGTCCTTGTACCCACTTTTGTAGTCTTACTGGTTCTGATCTTGTCAAACACAGCCTGACTGCTTCTGGCCCCCAGATGGCCTTGTTACTACACTTTGCTTTTTAAGGAAGCGCTTTCCATTTTTAAGAGTCTTAAAAACGTTTTGAAGAGCACTTCCAGTTTTACTTTTACCATTTTACTGTGAGCCAAGAGGTTTTTTTCAGAAAATCACCAGGGGTTGTGAGAGTTTTGTTTTTTGTTTTCTGTTGTGTTGCTTTTTTTCTTTTTCTTTTCATTGGGGTCGGCCCCGTAAAGTTGGGTGCCCCGAGTCACTTCTCTTTGAGATTGAACAGACTCTGAATCTGCTCTTTGTCCGAAGCTGAGCAAGTTGTAGCTTTTTTCCAACTCGGTGTCACGTTTCTGAGTGTAGCGTGGTAGAACCGTGCAGGTGGCAGCAGAGCACCCGGGCTGCCCTGGCCTGGGCGTCCACCTGTCCTGTGGGACCCACAGTAGATTTGCAGACATCCCCGAGAGGTTCTTGAAAATGTGTATTTATATTGTCCTTTTTTGCCGGAAGACGTACACATGTCCCGTCAATGTTGTATCTGAAGGGGTGAAGGAATTCTTACAAGCAGTTTTCTTTGGCTTCATGAAGCCGATTAAAAGACCATCTGAATGAAAAAAAAAGTTTTATTTCCAGTATCCATTATTTCATTGTTTGATTCAGTATGGATTAATGGCGTACTAGATTTTTATATACTATGAGTTCATAATTGGAACAGATGTTGATGTTCTTTATCTTCATAGTAATTTTTAGTAAGCGTCTGGCATACCAAGCTACAGATAATTGAGGAGATTGGGGATTGGCTTTTTTTTTCTTTTGTGCCCTCATGTTGACTGCTTCCTTAGGGTAATGATCTGGCAAACAATGTGTTCTATTTAATACCTATTAATTTTAAATTGGAAAATTGTGTTTTTGTCTTTGTACTATTAAGAATATTTATCCCTTCCCTGTAACTTCTATATTCTTTGGAACTTTTAGGTATTCTCAAATTTTCCCTGTTGCATTTTTAGGAAGGGTTTTTCTTTTTCTTTTTCTTTTTTTTTTCCTTAACTAGAGCTTTTCTGAGTTACATATTTGAATTGTGCTAAAAATGCATTCACTAGATTTAAATAGTGTAGCTGATCTCAGGATCATCATCACCTCTAGAGGTCAGTTAGAGTTTGATTTTTGTAGCATTACTTTGATCAATCAGACAGTACCTGTGGGTCAAAGCTTTAAGCATTAGAAAGGCTAGAGTCTAGCTGCTAGACCAATTGTCAGAGAGAAGCGAAGTGTTTTATTCTGTATCTGTCATTTCCTTTTTGGGGAAAATTCATCTGATCTTTTTTAATTAGCTGTGTTAAGAATTCCTCACTTTCTCATGCTGTGATATTAATTGCATTTAGAATATATAAACTTAAAAAATAAAATATGTAAACAAGCATTTTTAGGGTAGTTCATCTTCTGTCTTAAAAATCAAGGTAATTAGAATTCTGTAACATTTCTCAAATGAAGGTTACTTCCATTTCCAGAGGCAGCATCTTTGGTCCAGTATTTTTGGACCTTTTGGCTGGGTAAGTGAGAAGAATTTGGGGGGAAATGGGAGGACATAGGAAAAACAAAGTAGTAATTTCCTCTTTGGTTTGAAGAATGGGGTTGGGCTTTATTTCCACACCGCTTTGGGTAGATTTTCCAGTAAAAAGTAGAATAGCTGATAATAAAAATCAGGACTTATTGATGGTGAGATTTTGTTTTTAAATATATACTTACCTTATTGTCCTTTCTTTTCATTACAGATAAACATGATGCTGGCAAACCTGTACAAGAAGGCTGGTCAGGAGCGACCTTCAGTCACCAGCTATAAGGAAGTGCTGAGGCAGTGCCCATTAGCCCTTGATGCCATTCTAGGTACAGGTCATTCTCCCTGTTTTCATGGAGTGTTTACTCTCTAAGATAATCTTGGCTGTACATTAGAATAAGTTTATTTTTTTTAAAGTTGACCATGCTTCACCTCCAGAGAGTGAGTCAATAGGTTACTCTTGCCGTGTATTCTTTCACTGATCAAGAAATACTGTAGTTGTTCTGTCATGTCCATCTTGCTTAGAATAGGGAAAGGGTTGCCTTATAACCTAGGGAAAGAGTAGCCTATTGCTTTTTGCATTGTAGAAGAAGGATGCTATGCCTCACCTTCTTTCTCCTACTTTTTGTTGGATTAGGTTTGCTGTCCCTTTCTGTAAAAGGTGCAGAGGTGGCATCAATGACGATGAACGTGATCCAGACCTTGCCTAACTTAGATTGGCTTTCTGTGTGGATCAAAGCGTATGCTTTTGTGCACGTTGGTGACAACTCGAGAGCAATCAATACCATCTGGTGAGAGCCACAAAGTTGATTCAGTATTCTTGGGGCCCTTACATGGGGGTTTTATGTATATAAATTAGCAAAACAGAAAAATGGATGCTTATCTGTTGGTATTACAGCCAATTGTCCCTAGGCTTTGCTAGTCTGTTAATGTACTGAATGGTCCCAGATGTAATAGTCTCTGTTAAATGTAAACTTGGACCAAGTTTAGCTCTGTACTTGCAAAAGTAGTAACCCTTGCAAAACAGACGGCCTTAGTGTGTCATACTTGAACCTGGAAGAACATCTTTTCGGATGCCCCAGAAGCATAGATTATTGCAGCATCTGACCTGGGTTGCCTCAGGACTGGGATTTTTCTTTCTAGTCAGGTAAAGTCCAAGGACAAGAGTGGGGTTTGTGTTAGGCAAAGTCATTTGGTTGAATAATAAGTAGCTGTCACTTTGAATGACATTACATTTAACACCGTATAGTATATGTTATCCTCTGAAAAACTGCAACCAGAAAGTTTCTAGGTAATGAGAGAGATTTCTGCTTTATTCTGTGTATTTACTATCCAGTCTTGTATAACTTTAAGTTAAAAGCTCAGAATAAGAAAATCTAGTTACACTTTTTTTTTAGTCTTTCCTTGTGAAAAATCTTGTACATACATAAAAGAAAATAGTGCCCATATACCCATCACCCAGATTCAACAACTAAGAGGATTTACAATAGACTTTAAGGTTCATTGTTTAATATCTTAAAGTTCACTAGAGAAAAAGTCCTTATTGAGAGATAACGTGGACCTACTGGGAAGCTTGGCAGATCTGTACTTCAGAGCTGGAGACAATAAAAACTCTGTCCTCAAGTTTGAACAGGCACAGATGTTGGATCCTTATCTGATAAAAGGTAAGTAATTCTTGGGGCAGGATGGAGGTCTGTAGAGGGGCAAATCAGAAGATAGGGAGAAGATGTAATATGATCTTCTGATACAGTTTTTTGTAAAAAAATATTTTATAAAATTGATTAGAGTAGCCTTTTACCTTTTTTTTTTTTTTTTAGGCCTTGACAGTGTCTCTGACACTTGGGTAATTCCATTTTGAGCAGTTGTTTTTGCTTGAATTTAAGTGTCATCACCCCACAGATCATTATTTAGCTTTGTTTGTTTGGGGAGGGATCATAGTCCTTCCTTATGATTTACAGATTTATGATGTGCCTGACTGAGAATTTGGATGGCATCCCCAGGACCGTATATCCTTTTAGGGAATTTAGCTTTACTGTGTCCTTAAATGTAGTTAAAAAGGAGTAAGTGAACAGATACTAAGAAAGTGATCAGGTGGTTAAAGGAAGTAATTAGAAGTGAACAACAAAAAAATCATTGATTTAAAAGAAGATTGCTGCTGAAGGAGGTAAGCCACAGGGACTTCCAAAGGATGGCTGTTGGGTGAGTGGCAGTGAGTGAAGGGTAATGTGCGCAGGAATAGTAGGAAATAAGGTTGGATAGATAGGCTGAAGTCTGCTTGTAAAGGCCCCAAAAAGGTCATGAGAAAAACATGGCCTTGTGACAATAAACAGTTTTGTAGACTCTTTTTTTTCTTTTAATAAATTTATTTATTGATTTATTTTTGGTCGCATTGAGTCTTCGTTGCTGTTCACAGGCTTTCTCTAGTTGTGGCGAGCAGGGGCTACTGTTTGTTGTGGTGCACAGGCTTCTCATTGCGGTGGCTTCTCTTTGTGGAGCACGGGCTCTAGGCATGCAGGCTTCAGTAGTTGTGGCATACAGGCTCAGTAGTTGCGGCACATGGGCTTAGTTGCTCCACGGCATGTGGCATCTTCCCGGACCAGGGCTCGAACCTGTGTCCCCTGCATTGGCAGGCGGATTCTTAACCACTGTGCCACCAGGGAAATCCCAGTTTTGTAGAGTTGACAGAGCAGGGAGGGGAACTTCACAAGCATGTAGATGGGGAAACAGATCCAGAAAGATGAATTTGTTTGCCCAAGGTCCCCTCCTGCCCATTGTTATTCCTCTTCTTCAAATTGCCTGTGCCCATGATGAAAATGATGTTTTAGAAGTAGTAGCCCGGCAGTAGAGTCAGCATCTTGGAGTTAGAAGCTCAGACCTGAGTCCAGGGGCCAGCAGGGAGAGCTGCAGTAATCTTGGTTTGAGAGGCATTTTCTTTGGAATCTGAAGGAATATTAAGGAGTGGAGGGGAATGGTGGTAAGAGATGGGTGACAGCGAGCTTGGGGCTTTTTTTTAATAGAACATGAGCGAAAATAAGGGGGAGGTAGGGCTGGGGGATGATCTTAAATGAACTAGACTCCAGAAGGAACTAGATGCTTTTTCTAGAATAGGCTAACTTTTTCTGAGACCGTCATATTAAGTGTGTACTCCTGACTGTGTCTAGACCTGTTGGAAGAGAGAAGTTAATTTGATGCCTTTTTTGGGCCTTTTCTGTTTATGTGTTAGGATAGCTGTATTATCACACCACAGGATATAGGGACAAATAGTTCCTGAAAATAACAGGCTTTCAAATTGTGAGGTAGGTCCTTCTACTTTTTTTTTTTTTTTTTTTTTACTTTTGGATGTGTTTTGTCTTTTTTTTTTGCGGTACGCGGGCCTCTCACTGTTGTGGCCTCTCCTGTTGCGGAGCACAGGCTCCGGACGCACAGGCTCAGCGGCCATGGCTCACGGGCCCAGCCGCTCCTCGGCATGTGGGATCTTCTTGGACCAGGGCACGAACCCGTGTCCCCTGCATCGGCAGGCGGACTCTCAACCACTGTGCCACCAGGGAAACCCTGTTTTGTCTTTTTAATAGTCATTCTGTAGGAAACTGGGAATGCTGGTGGGAGGAGCTCATGATGGTGGAGAGGGCTCAGACCTTGCTGGAGCTGGGGCCTCAGTGTGGACTCTGATGAAGGTTACACCTCCTTCAGAAAAGATGCCTGCTGCTTTAATGAGCCTCTTCCTTTGTAGGAATGGATGTATATGGCTACCTCCTGGCACGAGAAGGGCGGCTGGAGGATGTGGAGAACCTTGGCTGCCGCCTTTTCAATATTTCTGATCAACATGCGGAACCCTGGGTGGTCTCTGGGTATGTTTATGCACTCCCTTTTCTCCCCAGTTTTAGTAGATTCTTTAGGAAATTGTGGTTCCTCCTCAATAGAATATAGATTTGAAAGCTTTGGTTTAAGGGATAATCAAGACTTGGATTCAAATCATGGTCTGCCTGTGACTTTGGATACATCATTTACTTCTCTGAGTCTGTTTTCTCATTTGGAAAATGAGGATAATACCCCTGCTTTATGGGGTAGGTGTTTACTGAGATAGTGAATGTATCATGCTCAGCACTGCACCTGAACACGGGCAGCCATCAGTGAGCAGGCCAGGAACTGTGCTGCTGTTATTAACCTGGCTTTACAAATTCTCTGAATGTCTCTGACCTGATAACATACCCAGATTGTCAGGTTCTTTTTTTTTTTAATTTTATTATTATTTGGCTGTGTCGGGTCTTAGTTGCAGCTCATGGGCTCTTCGTTGCAGTGTGTGAGCTTCTCTAGTTGCAGCCTGTGGGCTCAGTAGTTGCGGTGCACGGGCTCTAGAGCATGCAGGCTTAGTTGTCCCGTGGTATGTGGGATCTTAGTTCCCCAACCAGGGATTGAACCCACGTCCCCTGCGTTGGAAGGCTGATTCTTAACCACTGGACCACCAGGGAAGTCCCCATCAGGTTCTTTTTTGTAATTTTTCCCTTCCGTATCAAGATTTCTCCCTTAAAAATAAATATTCAGTAGATTCTTGTTGTTCTGTTTTTTCACTAATATCTTAGGCTAAAATTGTAAGGGGTTTGTAGTAAGGATCACGTAGAGGGCCTTTTCTCTGATTTTCCTTTTTGAAGAAGTTTCTTTATGGTCTTATCTCAGATAGCTTTTGGTTGTTTTTTCCTCCAGGTGTCATAGCTTCTATAGCAAACGCTACTCCCGAGCCCTCTATTTAGGAGCCAAGGCCATTCAGCTGAACAGTAATAGTGTTCAAGCTTTGCTACTTAAGGGAGCAGCACTCAGAAACATGGGCAGAGTCCAAGAAGCAATAATCCACTTTCGGGAAGCTATACGTCTTGCACCTTGTCGCTTAGATTGTTATGAAGGTAAGATAAAAAATATAGACGAATGGTGTGGATCTGTAGATGTGGCGACAGCACTCAGATGGAAGGTTTTGTTGGGCCAGCAGTTTCCAAAGTTTGTTGTACATTGGAGTCCTCTGGGGGAACTTTGAAAAATCCTGATGCTAGGTCACTCCAGTACTGTTTAAGTCAGAATATTTGCTGTTGGGATATAGGCATCAGTACTCTTTTAAGATCACAGGTAATGCCATTGTGCAGACATATTTGGGAACCACTGCATTAGGCATTATAAATTCATTTATGGCCGGACTTTTCACTCCATACTTTAAATCCAGTTTTTTCATTTTTTGTTTCTGATTTTTGGTTAGGGTATAGTTGGGTTGGTTTTTTTGTCATGTTTTGTTTCTCAAACGTGGCCCACTCATTAACGTGAGTTTCTCTGTGCTGGCACTGTGCTGGATTGCTTGGTACGTCTTTATTGGTTTTTTTTTCTTCTTTTTTAAAATATTTATTTATGTATTTGGCTGTGCCAGGTCTTAGTTGCCGGGTGTGGGATCTTTATTTAGTTGCAGCATATGTGGGATCTGGTTCCCTGACCAGGGATCGAACCCGGGCCTGCATTGGGAGCGCAGAGTCTTAACCACTGGACCACCAGGGAAGTCCCTGTCTTTATTCTTTTTTACAGTTGTCTTACCTTGGGCCAGAAATATTACTCATAGGGTAACTCAGTATCCATATGACAGTGTTGGTTGTGGGAACTGGTCAGTTCATTGTGACCTCTGGAGTAGGCATGATCAGGGTCAAACTTTGTTATGTACTATTTTAAGTTCGTGTGAACTGCCCCTAGGAGTTCAAAGCTATGCCAGCTTCAGCAGCATTTGGTGACTCAGTCGGAGACGTTAAAATAGATCTTACAAGATGCAGTTCCTCCAAAGCATATTTTTATAAGAATTTAAAAATAAACCCAGGAGTCTAGGAGTGATTTGCTCTTAACAGGAAGATGAGCTCAAATTTGAGAAATAAAATTTGGAAGTTGGTGTAAAGAACAAATCTGCTTAGATAGCCAGAGAACTATGCCTGTTGTGGATTTGTTCTTAAGAAACTGCAACAAACCAAGCTTTTGGTTTCAGATTAAATTCTTGATCCTGAAACTGTAGCTTCCCTAGCCTCCCAGCTGCTTTTATCACGCTAACTCCTGTCTGCTGTGTGCCTGTTTCACAAGAGCCTAGGAATGCAGCTAACTGCATTACCACAGTGAGTGGTTGGACACAGGATAGTTAGAGTTGTTCCCCAGTTGGCCAGTGAGGCTTTATGGGATGCCTTCACTCAAGCCACAATTTGGAAATTTGGATCAGGGTGACTTGGTTATGCCTTCTGGTGGTTCTTGCAGCCGCCAACCAAGCTTTCTTTACTGGTGGGGGCCCTGGATCAGTGAAGTGCATTCTTCACATTTCCCTCTGAATTTCCAGTGGGGCTTTAGCAGGAAAGTAAAACTATTCAGTAGGTAGTTACAACCAACCACCATATTCTGAATCCACCACGTTACCCTTAAGAGTTAGGTAATTTCTGGTTAAGTAACCATAGTGTGTGGTAGAATGTGCACATATATTATAAATGCCACTAGGGTGGAGGAGTATACAGAGAAAATCTGCCAGGGAGTGTGTGGGTTTGGGGTTTAAGCTGTTTTTCTGTTTTGATGAGTGCTTTGGACTAAAAAGTACCTCCTCTGTTCTCTTTGATTTCTTGGCATGAACAGTTGAGAGTTGACTGTACTTGAAATGTCCCCGTGGAGCATCTTGCTGTGGGTATGGAAAGAGGCAGGAGCTGCCGATCTCAGTGTATTTGATCCATCTGATTAAGCCCTTTCCATCCAGTTTAGGGAAACCCTCAGCAAATGCTTCTTGAGATAACGTTTATGTTTCAAATGAGAAGGTCTTCCTTTCTCCTGAGGTTGCTCCCTAGGTCCTTTAGTTTTTAGAGCTGGACATTCGCTGTGGACTGTAGGAGCCCTCCCCCTTAAATGTAGGACTAAAGGTGACTGAGCACAGCTGGAAATTAACAGTTTGTTAAGAGGCAGCAAAACCTTGGGTTTTGTTGGAAACCTCCTCTTTCACAGTATGTTAATGTCACATTAGTTAGTGTCACATTCGTTCCTCTGACTTGCAGCTGGGCTGCCTACATGCTTTGGTTTACTTGTGCATGTTTGTTTCCTTCACTAACTGAAGGTGCCTTTGCGCTACAGGCTTTTTCCACATCCGTCACGTGCTCTGGGGAAGAGCACCTCTTAGCTATTCCATCAACATACCCTTCAGTCTGATCTCACCATCAGACTTTTCCCTTGGCCTGCCCTTTGTTTTAAACTTTGAAGGTTTGTAATTTGGAAGGCTGTCAGATGGAAGCATGGCTTGGAATGGTAATGTGGTTGAACTTTGTGTTATATTTTTTCAGGTCTCATCGAATGTTACTTAGCCTCCAACAGTATTCGTGAAGCAATGGTAATGGCTAACAATGTTTACAAAACTCTAGGAGCAAATGCACAGACCCTTACCCTTTTAGCCACCGTTTGTCTTGAAGACCCAGTGACACAGGAGAAAGCCAAAACTCTATTAGATAAAGCCCTGACTCAAAGGCCGGACTACATTAAGGCTGTGGTGAAAAAAGCGGAACTGCTTAGTAAGTGTATCTTGTTTACTTCCCTGTTCGTAGTTAATTGTGTAAAACCTGATCTCAGTTGGATTCCCTAGTCCCAGTTGGTTACAGATGACCAAACGGGTGTGTGCTTTTTTTTTTTTTTTTTTTTTTTTTTGCGGTATGCGGGCCTTTCACTGTTGTGGCCTCTCCCGTTGCGGAGCACAGGCTCTGGACGCGCAGCCTCGGCGGCCATGGCTCACGGGCCCAGCCGCTCCGCCGCATGTGGGATCCTCCCGGACCGGGGCACGAACCCATGTCCCCCGCATCGGCAGGCGGGCCCTCAACGACTGCGCCACCAGGGAAGCCCTGGGTGTGTGCTTTTGCACTAGGTCTGAGCCCATGTGAATTGGTTTATATTTAGCACAACCAAATGTAATTGGCTTAGAATGACTTTTGTGGAGTGGCTCAAACCAGGTGTACTTGGTTAGTACCTATTCAGCTCACTTTGTCCTGAACTAATTTGGGCCGAATATAACTGGTTTTAACCAATTTGAACTGTTTTGACCCATCTTATGACTTCCCTTTTAGACTTGGTTTTTTAAGTCCTGATTTATGATGAACTGAGTTTAGGGTAGTTTAGCAAATAAAATCCATTTTGGCTTTTTATATGAACTTTGGTCGTGAGTAAGTTTTTAAAAATCAGAACTCAAACTGCAGAGTTCCTAATGGAATAAGAATTCAAACGACCTTGTTCTCACTTCCTGCCACACCACTGTTCTCTTGACATCTATAAATAGATGTTGGATTGTGATCATTGTTGTGGTTTTGTGTATATGACTTGCGATGGGAATATATTTCGAAATGTTGTGTAAGTAGGAAAATGAGAGTCTTTTTCTTTTCAGGCAGAGAACAGAAATATGAAGATGGAATTGCTTTGCTGCGGAACGCACTAGCTAATCAGAGTGACTGTGTCCTGCATCGGATCCTAGGAGATTTCCTTGTAGCTGTCAATGAGTATCAGGAAGCAATGGACCAGTATAGTATAGCACTAAGGTAGGCACTTAGCCTCCCATGGGGGGAAGGTCATTGAGGGGTAGAGGAAGCAGGGAACAATGTAACAGGAGTTCTGGAAACACACACACTTTGTGCCCATGGTTGAAAACAGTAATAATAGTAATGGTAGAGTTGTTTGTAAATTTATGACTTCTAAAGTCTTTTCCTTAACTGATATTAACATTAAAGAACTGTTTCACTCATAACCAGCCACACCACTATAACATCTGTTTTCATTTGTGTAGATCATCTTCCTGGCCTTGCCAACACATATACGTATTTTTATAGGGTTATACGTAGTATATATTTTATATTCTGCTTTTTCAATCAACGTATTGTAAGTACTTTCCCATGTTTCTACCTACTGTAGTAGTTAAGAACTTAAGCTCTGAAGAATACTACCTTTACCACCTGTTATCTTGGGCAAGTTACTAACAGATTTCCTTGTCTATATCTACCTTATTAGGTATTAAATGATTAAACGAGGATTAAATGATTATTACGTGTAAAGCTCTTAGCACTGTGCCTGGTATATAGTAAATACTAAATAAATAGTGGTATTCTTACTGCTTAATACAGAAGTGATTTCTTTGAGGGTCGTCTGTGTGTCTATAAAGTTATGGTGGAGGCCTGTCTTTAATCGAGTCTGATCACATCTATTTACTTGTTCAGCAGTTAAGCACCACTCATGTGCCTGGCATCTCAGTAAACACTGGGGATGCTGTGATTCCGGGAGCTCTCAGTCTCAGACGTGCAGACTGATAGATACCATGTGCTAAGTGCTTTCAAAGCAGTCTCTCTAGAAGGCAGGGTGGGAGTGCAGAGGGTGGGGAGCGCTGCGTGTGGGTGAGAGCTGTATGGAAGGTTTCAGAGAATAGGAGATGTTACAGTCAATCTACAGTTATATAAGTAGGAACAGGATTCCAACATGGGTTTCATTTGCTTTTTGGAAACCCAGAAGCAAATGTGAAAATAAAATATAGAAGCGGAATTTGCTAGAGATTGGACACCGGCTGGCCTCAGTGATGGTCACAAAGGCAAGAGGAGAGATTGCTTAGGAACCAAGTAAATAAATGTTCTGGACCCTCTGAGCTTTGAGGGTTTTGGCATGCACAATACTCTTAGCTGCTACAGTCAAATGCCCAGGTTGGGTAGCTTTGGGTCCTGGGGTCTAACCTAGGAGTTGACAAATCTGTTCCATGGTAAGCATGATGATTTTGGTTGACTACTGAAATGCTGATATGTTTAATTATATCATAAGAATATGGAACAGTTTTACTCACAGAAAAATAAGTATTTTTTGTAAACTTGTAACTTAAAAACCTAATACTGTTAAATTATATTTGAATTTTTCTGTTAATGGTTGTTTGCTACTTTTTCATTTGTGTTATCTAGTATCTTCCTCTAGCAGAATGCTAGGGGTATTAAGTGTGAAAAGGTTTAAGAAATAAATGGAGAAAACTCAAATTGAGAATTCTAAAACTTAGGACAAGATGCCTTTTTTCACTTCTAGTGGTGGACTCCCTCGATCTTCCCTATGGAACTGGAGTTGTTTGGAGAGGCCAGGCATTAGCAGTTTCTCTGTGACTGGGTGGTCATTTCACTGCTGTGCCAGGGAGAGATGACGCATCAGCCAGCAAGAAGCAAGGCAGAGATTCAGGCCTCTCCTTTGTTTTGTTGTCCCCTAGTTTGGACCCCAATGACCAGAAGTCTCTAGAGGGGATGCAGAAGATGGAGAAGGAGGAGAGTCCCACGGATGCCACTCAGGAGGAGGATGTGGACGACATGGAAGGGAGTGGGGAAGAAGGGGACCTGGAGGGCAGCGACAGTGAGGCGGCCCAGTGGGCTGACCAGGAGCAGTGGTTCGGCATGCAGTGAGGCAGGCACAGCTCCGTGGCCACACTGGCCTGCCCCGCTCTGAGCACTTCCATGGACTGAAGGAACCTGTAGGAGCCCGCTCTCTGGGAGGACAATGATTCAGCATGTGATTGCAGCAGGGGTCTCTGCCCCTTGCTCCGTATTTCTAGTAGTGACTTCATTTTTAAAAACTGAGCCTGACCAACCTTCCATATATCTCCATCCTCCTCTGCTCCAGTCAGGGAGGACCAAGTGAGCACTCAGAGGCCCGTGGACGTGTCGGGGCTTCTGGGACAGAGTGCTTTTTATAGAACTAACTTCTAAATCTGAAAGCTCGAGGAATAGAAAGTCTTTTGTCTGTGATGTTGTGGATGGGTTTAAAGGAGCGACCTGTTCCCCAGAGCAAGAGTGTCATCTCCCAGCAGCAGCATGGACTGGCCCTTTCAGAGAGGGTTTCCTGTCCCAGAAATCATTATCCTGGGTTTTCCAAACTTCCCTAGTAACCTTGCTTCTTTCTGCAATGTTAGTAATGCCTTAAGCTGACAGTTGCTGTTTTGCAGAACAGTTTTCCTATTTGCTAATCTGGTAACTTGCCTATGAGCCTGGGCCGAATCTGAGAAACAAGTGTGACCTAGAGCATGAACAGAGGCACAGTTGGGGTAATTAATAAAACTGTTTTTTGTACAGTAATGATGTTGGGTTGGTCAGAATGGAAGCCCTTTATAGATTCTTTTTTTTGGTCTCTTATTTACAATGCATTGATTCAGCTCTAGAATTATTTGCCATAAATAGACTCTCTTTTTCCCAGGGAAAGGATTGGGAGGAAAGGGAGCTGGGAGGATTGGGAACCTCAGGTAATACTGAGCTGGTTCATCCATTCGCATTTTTGATTGGTAAATTCCTGGGGAGAGTCTTTGGCCAGATTTTAGACTGAGTCTGCCTATCTCTGTCAGGGGCGCTGAGGTCGGTGTCTGGTTTCAGCATTCTATTGTGGGGTCAGCAGGGGGCTCATTCCCTGGGCTCGGGTGCTGGGAGACTACCCACCCTCTCCCCCTTGTTTAATATGTGATGTTTTTGGAGGTGAAGGTAGTGGGGGGTGTCACAGCTAACCCCAAATTCTCATCAAAATAAAATTAGCCAAAGGTGGTACAAAATGGGAATTTGACATAAATGGAAAGTTCTGTCTTAATGTGTAAAAACATAGAGTGTACAATAGTTTAGGAGCTTAGAACATCTGATAACTGCAATTTAAAGTGGGCAAAAGGTTACTGTTAAATTATCTTTCAGTATGAGAACCAAAGCTTGGGCAGCATCATTTGATGGAGCAGTTTTTAAAGAGCCCAGCAGGCAGTTGGAGTCATGCCAGGTGAATGTGTGGCCCAGAGAAGACACTGCTCATTTGTGCTCGCTGCAGGATGCAGGCTCGTGTCCTTCCTCAGCTCGCCTCTGAGCATCCATGATCAGTTAGTGCTTTGGGAGAAAAGGTGAAATCTCTCCTCTGGGGAGGAAGCCCAGCCACACCCTCCTGACCTTGTTTCTGCATGTCAGGCTCATCACCATGAGCCCTGAGATTCTCTCAGGATCAGTCTGTGCCTTGGAACCCACACCTGTGCACCGCCTTCCATCAGCAGCCTCACGTTCCTCCCCTTTCATCTCTGCTGGGAGCCCCTGGATCAGTCTGGCCTGTCCATCCCAGCAACACCCTGCACTGGATTCCTCAGGCCCTCACACCTGCAGCTCCAGTATTTCCATCTCGGCAGTGCTGGGGTGACAACTGGGTTGAAGTGACAACTGAAACTATTTTTAGAGCACCTGACATAGGATTGAAAACACTCTCAGTTTACGTCAAAGAATCAGAGGAGTTTGAGTTGGAGGGTGCTGAAGCGCTTCCCTGCCAGTCACTTGCTCTCATAAACAGAAAACCTCATGAGAGTGAGGAGCCCCAGGAAGCAGGGGCACAATCAGGCTGACCAGCTCTGTCGCTGTCCCACTGATCCACTTGCAAGAGACCAAGCAACCTTATAAGGGATGCCCTTCCACATGCCTGCAGTCACCACAGGTACCTTTTGCTGTCTGGATTTTCGCACAGCCAATGTGGAGATGTTTTAATTGATGCTTGTCATTCCTCCTGGCTCCTTCCAGATTGAAGCATAGGTTTGGAATCAGACTGGGTTGGGTTCTAAAAGTCTCAGCTCACCTGTTAGTGCTGTGGGTCAGGGGCCAGGTGGTTAGCCTCCACGTTCTGGGCTCCCTCATCCTCCTCTGGACTGAAGACTGAGTGATCCTGTGAGGAGTTCAGCATGGTCCCCATTGGGAACATTATCGCCATCACAAGGGTAATGGAGATCCCAGTTCTTTCCTGGGGAACTGGGGACTGGTGGTATCACTCTGAAGACTTCTTGCTCTTCTCTCCTGGAGGTCCCTCTGCTGAGCAGGGAGGCAGGGTCCTAAGGAAGGTGTTCCAGGCCCTCCACCTTGGCCCTTCACCCTTCACTTCTGAACCCATGCTGTGTGCCAGGGACCTGGCAGATGTGACCCCTACAGAGCTTATGTCAGGAGTGCTCCTTGCCAGCCTTAGTTTGGAGGCCACACTCCTGCCTCTGAATTCTTTCCCAGAGAATGAGGCCAGCTTTTGCCTGAATCTGTAATTCTGAAACTTGATTATGCTTCTCAGTGATACAGATCTCTAGGCTGGACACCAAACTTTAATCAAAGTCTGGGCCCTGGGCCCAAGAGTCTGCATCTTTAATCCCATCCCAATTTACTATTCTGATGCAGGTGTTCCCTGGTCCAAATATTGAGAAACCTGGGAGAAGGGTTTGAGGGCCCCAGAAGTTGCAGGCCTGACCTTAGAGGGCCCCTGGGGGCCTCACTCTGTAGTTGCCTGTGGGTGGGGCAACTCCCATGACCAGGCCTCTTAAGCCCATGCCCAGGCCTGCTTGCTGACCCCGAAGCCATGGGCACTGACTGCTGCATTCTCTCTGCTGACAATAGGCAGTGAGGCCTGACTCAAGAACCTCACTTCAGCGTCCAGGGACAGCAGCCATGACCAGGCCTGCCAGGAATCCCTGGCACTGGGAGGGCCTGTTGAGGTAAGTACCTTACTAAGGTTTTCCACTTCCCCCAGGAGCTTCCCTGCCCTGGGGCAGTGGAAGGGGGTACCAGTCATGGGCCACAGAGGGCAGGCTTTTATTGTCTAGACGCTCTGACCTGCCCTGGCTACACCTGGGCCTCCACCATTTGGGGCCAGGGTGTGTGCAAGATGTCAGTTGTTGCCATCACAGAACATGTTACTTATTTCACAAACTACATGGTACCAGCAACACCAGGAAAAGCCGGAAGATCACGTAAGTCTCCTTAGCAGCCGTTAGAAGAAAACAGTTTAAAAATAACCAAGTACCCTCATGCATTGCTGGTGGGAAGATAAAATAATATAGCTGCTGTGGAAAACAGTCTGGCAGTTCTTCAAAAATTTAAACATTTACCATATGAACCAGCAATTCCACTTCTGGGTATATACCCAAAAGAATTGAAGCAGGGTCTCAGATGCTTGCACACCTGTGTTCATAGCAACACTATTCACAATGGAAATAACCCAAATGTCCATTGTTGGATGAATGGACAAACAAAATATAGTATATCCATACAAAGGAATATTATTCAACCTTAAAAAGGAAGGAAATCCTGCCACATGTTAACAATATGGATAAACCTTAAGGACATTACGCTAAGTGAAATAAGCCAGTCACTAAAGGACAGTAGAATGATTCTGCTTATGAGACCCCTAGAGGAGTCCGATTCAGAGAGACAAAGTAGAATGGTGGTTACCAGGGCCTGGAAGGAGGGGGAATGGGGAGTTTAATGAGTACAAGTTTGGAATGTTGAAAAAACTGGAGATGGATGGTGGTGATGGTTGCATAACAAACTACTTAAAAATGGTTAAGATGGTTAAAAATGGTTAAGCTGGTTAAAAAATATATATCAAAAAAAATTAAATGGCCTGTAATTCTGCCATTCAGATAACCCTGTCAGCCCATGTGTTTGTAATATATAGGTGTTATATAAACGTACACATGGTTAAAATTAAGAGAGAAAGGTGTAAAATTAAAAATATATCTGCTTCCCAATCTCTACTGAATCCTAGTGTCTCCACAAAATAAATTTTCTGGACTACATTTAGAAAAATAGTCTTGAGCTTTTACCTAATGATAATGGTATGAAAGTTACACTAAATTGGTCATGCTGTACACACAGAAATTCCTTCCAGCGGTATCACTGCTCTTCCTTGCCTTAACAGTTCCACAGAATCCCATTCTGTGGATGGAACCATTTCTATAACCCTTCTGCTGTTGGTAGACCCCCGTTTCCAGCTTTGTATGTAATTATTACAGTGTGAACTACCATGAATATGTTTTGGCATAGTACTCCAAAGATAGGTCAAGTTCCTTGTAGTGAAATTTCTGATCTCAGAGTATGTGCATTTAAAGGCTTTGATGGATGCTGTCAGATTGCTCTCCAACAATAGACGGGAGTGCTTGTTTCCTGAACTTTCAGGAAACACTGGTGTCATCAAGCGTTTTTGTTTTTTACCGGTCGTCAGTGTGATAAAAGCTCTATCATTTTGATTTGCTATTTCTTGAGCACTCGTCTGGCCTGAGCTATAAGGTAAGCCCTGTGCCTGTGTTATCACATTTTAGCCTCACACTCCTGAGGCATCACTGAAATTAGCCACATTTCACAGATGAGCTAATAGTCTTCATCTGTCCAAGATTTCTCATCCTAGAGTTTGTGTGTGTTCTTAACTGTGATCTCTGCACAATTTTATAGTCTGTTAAGGAAAAAATGGGCTCTAAGCACCCCTTGCTGTCCATCTTAATCCTCAGTCTCGCTGGATTTAAGGGCTGCCAAACCGTCTGGCAAGGGCAGCATCAGAGCCGGCCACTTAAATCTTCCAGTGTCTGTCTCTTTATAAACAACCCTGTGGTGACCTCCGTTGTGCTCACAGCTTTTTCCTTCTTTGGGTAAATTCCCAGGAGGGGAATTTCAGAGTGAAAGGATATAGTGATCTGTTTTGGAACTTTCAAGGGGGCTGCCTAGCTGGTCCTGTTTCTGTGAAGCGAATCTGTAAGCTCAGGCCAGCCCTGTGGCCTCCCTGTTTCTGGTTGGTGTGCCCCAGCTGCCCCAGTCTACTTAGGGAGTCCATCCATTGGCTTCAGGTTAGGGGTGAACCAGGAGATTCCCAGTCTCTGGAACTCGCATCTCACTTCCTCTTGCTGGAGTGGGAGCTTATGGTGGACTCTGGTGAGGTCTGCGGAGGCCTCTACCTTTGCTTTCTCAGGCCTTTGGGATTTGGGGACCTCTTCCCTCATGGGACAGCCCTTGCTGGCTCTGTGTGTGTGTGTGTGTGTGTGTGTGTGTGTGTGTGTGTGTCAGTGGTGATTGCGGGCTACTTGTGTCCTCTCTGAGCCTCCATCCTTCTTTCAGTCCCTCCTTGGAGGAATTCCACCCTCCCCACTACGAGGGCTGAGCCTCTCAAAGGGAGGGCCTGTCCCTACCACCAGGTAGAAGGCTCAGGTCAATGGCCTGTCACTGGCTACTTAACCTCTCTGTGCCTCCATCTTCTTTTGGAAGAGAACTTAGGGAGTCGGGACCCCTCTCTGGGTCGTCCAGTGTATGGGGCTTTGTGGCAGGGCTGTCAGCATTGGAGCCTTTGGGTGGGTCGTGTGGGAGGGGAGTGGCCTCCCAAGGCTAAACCTTGGTCCTTTTGGGCTCAGCATCCTTGTGGACATGAGCCCTGCCCTCTGGCCCCCTTTGGTGCTGGATGAACAGATTTGCCCTGAGCCCCTCTCAGTGCCAGGTTTAGTCCTACATGGGTCTGTGGCCCAGAGAAATTATTTTTAATTTTTGGATCATTTTCCACTTATGACTTCAGTCCACTCTACCCACCGGCCCATCTCCCTTGTCAGGCCCCTGGGGCAGTGGGGATTTTGTCCAGGAATTGAGAGGGAATGGTAGCAAGCAGGAATCTTTTCTGAGAGAGGCCTCTGCCCTCCCGCCTGGGTGGTGCCCAGACTGAAGCCCCATCCTTGATGGGCTGAAACAAGCTGATCTCCAAAGCCCCACAGGCCCCTACGGCTCCCCAGTCCCATGCTGCTGCTTTGCTGAGCTTGATGGTGTTTGACGGGAAGGGACAGAGATGACCCCTATGCACAGTCCCCATCTGGAGCTACTCTAACCAGCCGTGTTGACCAGAAAGACAGCTTCTGTCAGCTTAGGGGAGGCCAGAGGGAGCCACCTCAGAGGACAAGGCCATGTGAAGACCCCTAACCAAATATAGGAGAACCGCCTCCCCTGAAGAATAATTGTGCCAGGGCACTAGGGCCGGAGCCTGCCTAGGGGACAGATAAGTTTTTCCTTTCTTTTTAAATAAAAATAAAATTTGTAAAATATAGCATATATATAGAAGTATATGAAAATATGTAGAAACACACATGTACACTTTATCCAGGACAAGAAATAGAACATTTTCACAATCCCAGAAGACCCGTTGTGCTCAAAACTGATAACATCCCATTCCCTCCCTCCTCCTGCCTGCCTTTCCCCACTACCCCAGCCAGAGGTAACCACTATTTTGAATCTTGTTTTTATATACTTCCTTTACTTTCTGACCCTGGAAGCTCAAGTGAACCTTCAACAGATAGCTCATTTTTCTTACCTGTAATATTGTTTTTCCATTTTATTTTCACTTTTACCATGTTTTTATCCTAAATAATACATTTATTTGCTGTTCTTGAACTTAATGTAAATAGAATCATGTTGTCTATATTTTTCCATGATACCCTTACTTAACATTATTTTAAATATTGATTCATATTAATACTCCTATAGCTTCATTTTTAATTGATAGACATTATTTTTAGAACAGTTTTAGATTTAGAGAAAAATTGAGTAGATAGTACAGAGAATACCCATATACCTTGCACACAGTTTTCCCTGCTAACATCTTACATTAGTATGGCATGTTTATTACAATGAATGAAGACTGATACATTATTATTAACAAAAGTCCATAGTTTATTCAAGTTTCCTTTAGTATTTACCTTATGTCCTTTTTTGGTTCCAGGGTTCCATCCAGGGTAGCACATTACATTTAGACATCATCATGTCTCCTTAGGTTCCTCTTGGCTGTGAAAGTTTTTCAGAGTATCCTTTTTTTTTTTTTTTGATAACTTTCCTTGAAAATTTGGTGAGGAGTGGTCAGGCATTTGTAGGATGCTACGTTCATTTTTCATTGCTATATAATATTCCACTGGGTGTATCCAACACCCCCATCTTATTAATTCTGCCAATGACAGACATTTTAGTTTCTAGTTTTTTTCAAACAGTGCTGCTATGTATGTTTTCATATGTGACTTCTGTGCATAAGCACAGGCTTGTGTAGGGTTACACTCAGAGGTGGAACTGATGGGTGTAAGGTATGCACGTGTTCAGTTTTACCAGATATTGTCAAACTGTTTTCCAAAGAAGTTGTACAAATTTACATGCACACCCACACCTGCAGTCCTTTGTCCTATTTCCTCACTGGCATTTGGTATTGTCAAACCTTAATTTTCTCCTGGATGTGGGATGACATAGTGATTTTAATTTACAAGTTTCTGTTTTTGTAACAAGATTGAACATCATTTCATATATCTAGGAATTACTTGTGCTTCCTCTTCTGTGAAAAAAATTTTTGCCCATTTTTCTATTGAGTTATTTATTTTTCTTGTTAATTCACAGAAGTTCTTTATATATTCTGGATGTAATTCAGAATACGAGTTGCAGATACCTTCTTCCAGTTTGTGACTTGCCTTTTCATTCTCTTTTTTAACATTCACCTTTTTGTTTTTTCATCTTTGGAAGTCAGAGCTATGCTATCTCCAGCCTTCTTTCTTTATTTTTTGGAAATATTTATTTTTGGCTGCGTTGGGTCTTAGTTGAGGCACACGGGATCTTTTGTTGTGGCGTGCGGGCTTCTGTCTAGTTGCAGCGTGCATGCTCTCTTGTGGTGCGTGGTGCGTAGGCTCTGTAGTTGTGGTATGTGGGCTTAGTTGCCCTGCAGCATGTGGGATCTTAGTTCCCTGACCAGGGATCAAACCTGCATCCCCTGCATTGGAAGGCGGATTCTTAACCACTGGACCACCAGGGAAGTCCCCTTCACTCTCTTTAATAGTATCTTTTTTTTTTTTTAGACTTATTTATTTTTTGGCTGCGTTGGGTCTTCATTGCTGTGCACGGGCTTTCTCTAGTTGTGGCGAGTGGGGGCTACTCTTCGTTGCAGTGTGAGGCCTTCTCATTGCAGTGGCTTCTCTTGTTGCGGATCACAGGCTGTAGGCGCGCAGGCTTCAGTAGTTGTGGCACATAGGCTTCAGTAGTTGTGGTTTGCAGGCTCTAGAGCACAGGCTCAGTAGTTGTGGCACACGGGCTTAGTTGCTCCGCGGCATGTAGGATCTTCCCAGACCAGGGCTCAAACCTGTGTTTGAGCAGGCAGATTCTTAACCACTGCACCACCAGGGAAGCCCCAATAGTATCTTTTGATTAACAGAGGGTCTTAATTTTAATGTACTTGAATTTACCAATCTTTTTCTTTATGGTTGTATTTCCTTCATTCCTTCCCTCCTCCCTCCCTCCTTCTTTCCTTCCTTCCTTCCTTTCCTGTTGTTTTTTGGCCACACCGTGTAGCTTGTGGGATCTCAGTTCCCCAACCAGGGATTGAACCTGGGCCACGGCAGTGAAAGCCCAGAATCCTAACCACTGGGCCACCAGGGAATTCCCTATGGTTGTATTTTTTAATTCTTATGAAATCTTTCCTCATCTCAGAGTCAAAAATTTATTCTCTTATATGTACGGTGCGAGGTAGGGATCCAATTTTATTGATTTTTAAAAATTTAGGTTTAAATATGCATAACCACCAGGTATTAAAAAATTACCTGCTTTTTCCACTGATTAATGCCAACTGGGTTACAAATCAGGTGTTCGAAATGAGCAACTCTGTTTCTAAGCTCTCTTTTCCATACCGTTGGTCAGTTTTTCTATCCCAGCACTTATACCTCATTGTCTTAATTTTACTGTAGCTTTATAAAATTTATTGATATTTGGAAGGGCAGGACCCCTTGATCTTATTCTTAGACGTGTTCTGGCTATTCTTAGCTCTTTGCACTTCCATTAAATTGTTAGTATCAGATGGTCTAATATATTTTCTAAAGTTAGATTCACAATTTCAAAAGGGCATAAGGTGAAACTTCCCCGTCTTCTTTCTTCTCCTAATTCCCTCCTCAGAAGCAATCGTAATTACTAGTTTTGTGTGTAGTTTTTCAGAAATAATTTGAAATTGCATGTTTGTATATATACTATACCACCCCCCGTTTTGTACCTGCACTGTTCATCGGCAGAGTTTATTTAAAAAGTAAACTTTTCGTATTCAGTGAAATCTTTCTTAATAGGTCATGATGTATAAATATCAAAGACATAAAAATGTTAAACTTTGTACACTTTTAGTCCTGAATTAAAACCATTTTGATTTTAAGTAAGTTTAACTTACAAAATGTATTTTATAATTTCTACAAATTTTGACGAAAAAGCAGCCAATTTCAGCTCCTCCAGCACTTCCTAGCTGACTGCTGGACGTGTTTGTATCTCTTCCTGCTGCTGGAATCAAGTAGAAGCACGGATTGCTTTTCAAAATAGAAATATCTGGGTCATGCAGAAATCACTCTCTCAAAAACAGCAACAGGAATAACATATTTAGTATGTTCTTATAATATTACTATTGATTATATTTGGGGTTGGTTCTATCGTCTTCTATTATCCTTTCTATCCTTCTTATTTTTTTAATCTTTTTAGATTTCTTTCATTTTTGTCCTTCTGTTGATTTGTTAGTCTTGCCTCTATTTCTGTCATTTAGTGTTTACCCTAGGAAGTAGCAACATACTTACCAGTGTATCTATGTCTGGAGCTAGCCAGTGACTTTACCATGCTCCTGGGTGACAGAGGCCTGCATATCACTTAGATTGCTTACCCCTGCCCCCCATCTAGAGTTTCCCTTAGTGTGAGTCTGCTGGTGAAGAATTCTGTTTTTGTTTGTCTGAAAATATTTGACTTTGATTCTTTAATTACTGTATATTTTCTCCAGGTTTAGAATTCTAGGTTGCCAGTAATTTCAGCACATGAAGCTGTCATCTCACTGTTTTCTGGCCTCCACTAACTGTTGTGAAGTCAGCAGTAGGCTGTCACTCTTTAAAGGTAGTGCCTTTTTTTTTTTTTTTGCCCTCTGTTGCTTTTAAGATTTTCTCTGTCTTGGCTTCTCTGCAGGTCACTATACTATTTCTAGGGCCGGATTTCTTGTTATTTACACTTTTTGTGATTTGTTGGGATTCTTGTATTGTCATTTCTAGAAAATTCTCAGCCATTACCTCTTCAAATAATACTTCTCTCATACTCTCGTCTTCTGAAACTATGATAAAATGTATATTTGACTTTGTCACCTTTCTCAGTCTATCTTCCAGGTATTTTTACCTTTCTTCTGTATTTTCTAGCTTTTTTTTCCTTTCTCTGCTGCATTCTGCTGTATTTTCTTTTCATCTGTCTTCCACTTCATTTGTTATTTTGCAGTGTCCACTTTGATACCACGTCCATCCATCCATTAAGTTTTTAGTTTTGGTTCTTATACTTTTCATTTCTAGGGTTCCATTTAACTTCCCTCTCTGCTATGTTCCCTTTTTTTTTTTGGCTGCACTGCAGCATGTGGGATCTTAGTTCCCAGACCAGGGATCGAACCTGTGCCCCCTGCAGTGGAAGCATGGAGTCTTAACCACTGGACCGCCAGGAAAGTCCCTATGTTAACTTCTTTTTTCTTTAAAGATTTTTTTTTGATATGAACCATTTTTTAAAGTCTTTATTGAATTTGTTAACAATGTTGCTTCTGTTTTATGTTTTGTTTTTTGGCCGTGAGGCATGTGGGATCTTAGCTCCCCAACCAGGGATCAAACCTGCACCCCCTGCATTGGAAGGTGAAGTCTCAACTACTGGACTGCCAAGGAAGTCCCCCTATGTTCACTTTTAATAATTGCTGTGTCCTGCAGATTTTCATCTATTTTTCTTTAAGCAAAGTAAGCATGAATGTGTTCTTTTTATTTATTTTTAAAAAAGATTTTATTTATTTTTGGCTGTGTTGGGTCTTAGCTGAGGCACGCAGGATCTTTCGTTGCAGTGCACGAGCTTCTAATTATGATGTGCAGGTTTTCTCTTCTCTAGTTGTGGCGCACAGGCTTAAGGGCATGTGGGCTCTGTAGTTGTGGTGCTCGGGTTCCAGAGCCCATGGGCTCTGTAGTTTGCAGCATGCAGGCTCTCTAGTTGAGGTGCGGAAGCTTAGTAGTTGTGGCGTGCAGGCTTAGTTGCCCCGCGGCATGTGGGACCTTAGTTCCCTGACCAGGGATCCAACCTGCGTCCACTGCATTGGAAGGCGGATTCTTTACCACTGGACCACCAAGGAAGTCCCAGTATGAATGTTTTATATCTAATACTTCCCATATGTGAAGTCTGTATGAATCTGTAATGTGTGTTTCTGTAGGCTCTCACTCATGGCACCTTGTTTTATGTACTTGGTTGTCTTCTACTGTGTGCTGCTTTGAAAAATAATTGTGTGGTTCTCCTATGACGTAAAATGAAGGTGCCTTCCCCCCAGACAGGATTTACATTTATTTCTGCTTGGTGCTTAGGAGTACTATCAGTGACTTTAAATTCATGCCTTGAAGTTTCATAGCTTACCACTAGGATAGAGTTTGGGCTGCAGATATTTTCCTGGTTCTGCTCAGCACCAAGGCAATGCTACCTACAGTTCTTTGAGTTTTGGGGAAGATTTGCTTGTACCCTGAGGTGTTAGCCCTTCAGGGGTCACAGCTTAATGTCCTTTGAGACTTCCCACTTTTGGTGGGCCCTGGATTTGACTTTGCCTTTTTTACTCTGTGAGCCCTCAAAACCCCTGCTTGCTTTCACAGCTTAGTTTATTGGGATAGGTAGATGCCACTAGGAGAGAACTTGACCTCTCCTAGTGGGTATTCTGATGATCTCTCTTGCTTTCTCTTAGATTTTTGCCTGGAAATTCTGGACCACCTTATAGTTCTTTGATGCTTCTATGAGGATTTTTTAAAAATTTGGTGAGTGGTCGAGATGGTGGAATAAGAAGACCCTGAGCTCATCTCCTTCCATGGGCACACCAGAACTACAACTGTTTATACGCAGCAACTATTGATGAGAATGACATGAAGACTAGCAGAAAAGATCTTCTGCAACTAAAGATAAAATGAAGGAACCATGAGACAAGTAGGAAGGGTGGAGACGCAGTATAGTCAAGACCTATACCCCCAGGTAGGTGAACCACAAATGGAGGATAATTACAATTAGAGAGGTTCTCCCCAAGGAGTAAAGGGGTCTGAGCCCCACATTGGGCTCCCTAGCCCAGGGACATCACACTAGGAAAATGAGTCCCCAAAACATTTGGCTTCAAAGGTCAGTGGGTGCTTTTAAAGGGCACACACAAAATCATGAAAACCAGCTTTACAGTGGAAGAATGGATAAAGGAGATGTGGTATGTATCCATCCATGTTGTTGCAAATGGCAAGATTTCATTCTTTTTTATGGCTCTGAGTCATATATATATATATATATATATATATATATAGAGAGAGAGAGAGAGAGAGAGAGAGAGAGAGAGCTTTTAGACTTATGGAAAAATTAAGCAGATAGTACAGAGGGTTCTTATATACCCCAGACACAGATTCCCCTGTTATTAACATTTTTTAACAATATGGTACATTTTTAATGATACTTATACATTATTATTAACTAAAGTCCATAATTTATTCAGATTTTGTTAGTTTTTTCCTATTTCTATTCCAGGATCCCATTCAGTAGTATTGTATTTAGTCATTATGTGTTCTTAGTCTTCTCTTGGCTGTGAAAGTTTCTCAGACTTTCCTTCTTTTTGATGACCTCAACAGTTTTAAGGACCATTGGTCAGGGATTTTGCAGAATGTCTTTTGGGATTTGTCAGATGTTTTTCCTTTGATTAGACTGAGGTTATGTTTTGAGAGGAAGACCACAGGTAAAATGTCATCTTCACTTCATATCAAAGGTACATGCTCTCAGGATGACATCACTTAGCTGAGGTAGGGTCTGTCAGGTTTCTCTACTCTGAGTCACTTTTCCCCCTGTCTACATTATATGTACTCTTTTTTTTGGGGGGTGGGGGGCTGCATTGGGCCTTTGTTGCTGCACACAGGCTTTCTCTAGTTGTGGTGAGTGGGGGGCTGCTCTCCGTTGCGATGTGCGGGCTTCTCATTGTGGTGGCTTCTCTTGTTGCGGAGCATGGGTTCTAGATGCTTGGGCTTCAGTAGCTGCAACATGTGGGCTCAGTAGTTGTGGCACACGGGCTTAGTTGCACCGCGGCATGTGGCATCTTCCTGGACCAGGGATCGAACGTGCATCCCCTGCATTTGGCAGGCGGATTTTTAACCACTGCACCACCAGGGACGTCCCCATATGTACTCTTTGGAAGTCACTATGTGATTTAAGCTCAGGCTTAAAGAACTTCACCTCCGTAATGGCAGAGTGCCTATAGAAATTACTTGGATTTCTTCTACAAGGGAGATTTCTGTTTTCTCCCATTTATTTATATCAGTATGAACTCATGGATATTTATTTTATACTTTGGATTATAATTCAATACTACTTTATTTTATTGCTCTAATTGTTCCAGCTTTGGCCATTCAAAGCTTCTTCACTTGGCTCCTGTGTCCCTTTGACATAACTTCATCTCCTTGATCATTGTTTTTGTGTTTGAGCACTTCCTTGCTTTCTGGCACTAGTGTTCTCCAGGCATTTGTACATTTTCTGCCTCAGTCCTAGAATCAGCCATTTCTCTAAGGAGACTTGATTCCTTTAATTGGAGAATGGCATCAGAAACCTAAACTGGGAGCTAAGTGTGCTCATCGCCACTGGAATGTCTGTCCTTGCTTCTTGGCCCACTCAGTTGACAGTGTAATACATGTATATATACACATAACTAGAAATATTTCTATATGGAATTTTCTGTATCGATATTAAGCTAAACATAGTTTATCCTGGTGTTTCCAACTGTAATTCACTACCACATGGATCATTCTAGCTGTCTTCCCTTGCTTATCTGTAACCTCCTACTCCAACAGTGAGAAAACTGGCTACCACCATCTGCCATCTATATCACAGCATTTTCACTTATTCTCAGCAACCATCATTACTGAAAACTTCCTCTTGTTTTTTAAAAGAAATAGTAGAATATTATTTGGCCTCTACATGTTTGCGTGTTTCCAGGGTATTTTTTGTTTTCTGTTTTTTTTCTTATACTTGATTTCTAGTATCATAGCATTGTGGTCAGAAAAGATGCTTGCTATGATTTCAATTTTCTTAAATTTACCAACCCCGGTTTATGACTCTATCCTGGAGAATGTTCCATATGTACTGGAAAAGAATGTGTATTCTGCTGCTTTTGGATGGGATGTTTTATATATATATTCCATTTGTTCTAATGTCATTCAAGGCCAGTGTTTTCTGTCTGGATGATATGTCCATCGATCTAAGTGGTGTGTTAAAGTCCCGTACTAATATTGTGTTACTGTCAGTTTCTCCCTTTATGTCTGTTAATATTTGCTTTATGTATTAATATTTGCTCCTATGTTGGGTGAATATATATATACAGCTGTTACGTCTTTGGATTGATCCCTTGATCACTATGTAATGTCCTTTGCCTCCTGTTAAAGTCTTTGTTTCAAAATCTACTTTGACACAAGTATTGCTACTCCAGCTTTCTTTTCATTTCCCTTTGCATAGAATGCCTTTTTCCATCCTCTCACTTTCAGTATGCCTTTTGATCTGAAATGAGTCTCTTGAAGGCAGCATATATATGGGTCTTCTTTTTGTATCCATTCAGTCACTCTATGTCTTGGAGCATTTAGTCCATTTACATTTAAAGTAATTATTGATAGGTATGTACTTACTGCCATTAAAAAAAATAAATTTATTTATTTATGCAGCCTGATGCAGCCATCAGGTCTTCGTTGTTGTGTGCGGGCTTTCTCTAGTTGCGGTGAGTGGGGGCTACTCTTCATTGTGGCGCGCGGGCTTCTCATTGAGGTGGCTTCTCTTGTTGCAGAGCACAGGCTCTAGGTGCGTGGGCTTCAGTAGTTGTGGCTTGCGGGCTCTAGAGCACAGGCTCAGTAGTTGTGGCGCACTAGCTTAGTTGCTCTGCGGCATGTGGGATCTTCCCAAATCAGGGCTCGAACCTGGGTCCCCTGCATTGGCAGGCGGATTCTTAATCACTGTGCCACCAGGGAAGTCCCACTTATTGCCATTTTGTTAATTGTTTTGGGGGTTGTTTTTGTAGTTACTTTTTCTCCCTTTCTTCTTTTGTTCTCTTCCCTTGTGGGGAATATGCTACTAAACAAGCAGTGGATCACTGAAGAAATCAAAGAAGAAATTTAAAAAATACTTGAAGACAAATAAAAGCAAAAACAGAACGATTCAAAATCTGTGGGATGCAGCAAAAGCAGTTCTAAGAGGGAAATTTATAGTGATCCAAGCCTAGCTCAGGAAACATGCAAAATCTCAAACAACTTAACTTTACATCTAAAAGAACTAGAAAAAGAAGAACAAACAAAACCCGAAGTTAGTAGAAAGAAAGAAATCATAAAGATTAGAGCAGAAATAAAGACTAAGAAAACAATAGGAAGGATCAAAAAAACTAAGAGCTGATTCTTTGAAAAAATAAACAAAATTGATAAACCTTTAGCCAGACTCATCAAGAAAAAGAGAGAGGGTCCAAATCAATAAAATCAGAAATGAAGGGCTTCCCTGGCGGCGCAAGGGTTAAGAATCCACCTACTAATGCAGAGGACTTGGGTTCGAGCCCTGGTCTGGGAAGATCCCACATGCTGTGGAGCAACTAAGCCTGTGCGGCACAACTGCTGAGCCTGTGATCTAAATCTCACAAACCACAACTACTGAGCCCTCATGCCACAACTACTGAAGCCTGTGCGCCTAGAGCCCGTGCTCCGCAACAAGAGAAGCCACCACAATAAGAAGCACACGCACCGCGACAAAGAGTAGCCCCTGCTCGCCACAACTAGAGAAAGCCTGCCTGCAGCAACGAAGACCCAATGCAGCCAAAAATAAATAAATTAAAAAAAAAAAAAGTCACAACCCACACCCCAGAAATACAAAAGATCATAAGAGACTACTACAAATCACTACATGCCAATAAAATGGACAACCTAGAAGAAATGAACAAAGTCCTAGAAATGTACACTTTCCCAAGACTGAACCAGGAGGAAATAGAAAATACATAAACAGACCAGTTACCATTAATGAAGTTCAATCAGCAATAAAACAACTTCCCTCAAAAGTGTAGGACCAGATGGCTTCACAGATGAATTCTGTACATTTAGAGAAGAATTAACACCTTTCTCAACTATTTCAAGAAATTGCAGAGGAAGGAATGTTTTCAAACTCATTCTACAATGCCAGAAATCACTCTGATACCAAAACCAGACAGAGATAGCACAGAAAAAGAAAATTAGAGGCTAGTATCACTGCTGAACACAGATGCAAATCCTCAAGAAAATATTAGCAAACCAAATTCAACAAGACATAAAAAGGATCATATGCCATGATCAAGTGGGATTTACCTCGGATGCAAGGGTAGTTCAATATCTGCAAATGAGTGTTATATACCACATTAACAAACTGAAGAATAAAAGCCAGATGATCATATAAATAGATGGAGAAAAAGCTTTTGACAAGATTCAACATCCATTTATGCTAAAAACTCAACAAAGTACATATAGAGGAACATACTTCAACATAGTACAGGCCATATGCTTGCTGCAACCAGAGAAAGCCCGCGCACAGCAACAAAAACCCAACGCAGCCAAAAATAAAAATAAATTTATTGTTTGCAGGTGACATACAATACATAGAAAATCCACAGGATGCCACCAAAAAATTATTAGAGCTCATCAATGAATTTGGTAATGTTGCAGGATACAAAATTAATATACAGAAACCTGTTGAATTTCTATACACTAACAAAGAAGTATCAGAAAAAGAAATTAAGAAAACAATCCCATTTATAATCAGATCAAAAAGAGTAGGGCTTCCCTGGTGGCACAGTGGTTGAGAGTCCGCCTGCCGATGCTAGGGGACGCGGGTTCGTGCCCCGGTCCGGGAAGATCCCACATGCCGCGGAGCGGCTGGGCCCGTGAGCCATGGCCGCTGGGCCTGTGCGTCCGGAGCCTGTGCTCCGCAACGGGAGAGGCCACAACAGTGAGAGGCCTGTGTACAGCAAAAAAAAAAAAAAAGTAAAATACCTAGGAATGAATCTAAGGAGGTAAAAGGCCTGTACTCTGAAAACTATAAGACACTCATGAAAGAAGCTGAAGAAGACAGAAACAGAAGAAAGATATATCATACTAATGTATTGTAAGAATATTGTTAAAATGACCATACTATGCCAGGCAGATTCAGTGCAATCCCTATCAAAATACCAGTGGCATTTTTCACACATCTAGAGCAAATAACTCTAAAATTTGTATGGAAACACAAAAGACCCTAAATAGCCAAAACAATTTTGAGAAAGAAGAACAAAGCTGAAGTATGTTCCCTGACTTCAAACTATACTAAAAAGCTACAGTCATCAAAATAGCATGGTACTGGCACAAAAAAACCAGACATATAGATCAATGGAAAAAAATAGCCCAAATGAGCCCACGATTATATGTGCAATTAATTATGACCAAGGAGGCAAGAATACACAATGGGGAAAAGACAGTCTCTTCAGTAAATAGTTTTGGGAAAACTGGACAGCTACATGCGAAAGAATCAAACTGGACTACTCTCACACCATGCACAAAAGTAAAGTCAAAATGGATTAAAGACTTAAATGTAAGACCTGAAACCATAAAACTTATAGGAGAAAACATAGGCAGTATGCTCTTTGACATTGGTCTTAGTAATATTTTTTGGATCTGTCTCCTCAAGCAAGGGAAACAAAGCAAAAACAAACAAATGTGACTACATCAAACTAAAAAGCTTTTGCACAGCAAAGGAAACTATCAACAAAATGAAAAGGCCACCTACTAAATGGGAGAAGATATTTGCAAATGATACATATGACAAGGGGTTAATATCCAAAATATACAACTCAGCATCAAAAAACCTGATGAAAAAATGGGCATACGATCTGAATACAGTTTTCCAAAGACATACAGATGGCCAACAGGTACGTAAAAAGATGCTCAACATCATAGTCGGGGAAATGCAAACCAGAACCACAGTTAGCTGTATTACCTGCACCTGTCAGAATGCCTTATCAAAATGACAACAAATCACAAGTGTTGGGGAGGGTGTGGAGAAAAGGGAGCACTCCTGCACTGCTGGTGGGAAAGTAAATTGGCATGGCCACTAAACAGTATGGAGATTCTTCAAAAAAAAAAAAGCTACCACGTGATCTAGTAATTCCACTCCTGCGTATTTTAGAAAAGATACATGCACCCCTATGTTCATTACAGCATTATTTACAATAGCCAAGACATGGAAGCAACCCAAGTGCCCATCAGTAGATGAATGGATAAAGATGTGGAACATAGCAATGGAATATTACTCAGCCATGATGAAATTTTGCCCTTTATGACAACATGGATGGACCTGCACTTGAATATTTCACTGGGCAGTAAATGTGTATTGGACGTCATTGCTTGCTGGATCATAGATCTAACCTTGGGTTTTCTGAAGGCTGCATTAATACTCCATGGTAAGAATGTTCTTAGCTTATTTAGCAGCTAGCTTGTTTATTGATGGGCATACAGGTTATTTCCAATCTTTTGCTAACAATAATGCAGCAGGATTACGTTTGGCTTTGTAAACATGTGGGGGGATTTCACCAAAGTTAAGTGCTTGATCAAAGGGGATGGATCTTTAAAAATGTCATAGATATTGTCAGATTGCCCTCTAGAGATTGGGCCAATTTATATTTTCACGATCAGCATGAGCTCTTTCCTAATGCCAGCTGCAAAGGAGAGATCATTAAACTTTTATCTTTGCTAGTATGTTTAGAGAATATGCTTTGTTATATGCGTAGCACATCTATTTTACTAACTCCAGAGAGGTATATGGTATTCCAAAAATTTTACGTTTTTATGTAGTCAGTTTATCACTCTCCTGGGATTTTGTGTCATGCTTAGAAAGTCTTCTCAGCTTCCATGTTTTCTCCTGGTACTTTTATGATTTAAAAAAAAACATCTCAGATTTGCAAAAGGCATAATGAACCCCTACATACATGGCACCCAAGCATTACTTACAGAAGTGAAACTCTGCTCTCCCTCCCTCTTGGAACTAACCACTATCCACCTACTCACTTCCTATCCCTGTGGCTGGTGTCTGTGAACTTGTTATTTATGTTTGCTCCTAGTCCACAGAGGTGAGGAGCTTGCACTGTGAATCCACCACATGGCTGTTTAGTTTAGCTGACTTTCTGTGAGCTGGACTTTCTCATCAAGGAAGCCAGTGCACATGCCTTAGCACAGACAGGCACTGGCCCTAGGGCCAGGTTAAACAGTATGATATGGTCATGGAGTTCCCTGGCCGTCCAGTGGTTGACTCTGCACTTCCACTGCAGGGGGCACACCACAGGTTGGACCCCTGGTCGGGGAACTAGATCCTGCATGCTGTGCAGTGCAGCCAAGAAAAAAAAAAAGGCTATGATATGGTCTTATTTTGGGTATTTTAAACTTGATATACATCGCACTTGGTGGCACCGTGCAGGGAGGTTTATCTGCTGATGCCTGGTTTGTTTATTCATTTTCACTGATGCAGAGTGACTTCAACATGCCTTAAATATACTTACCCATTTTCCTGTTGTTGGTCATTTAGGTTGGTGCTTTTCTTTTGCAAACATCCTGGTATGGCTCTTCCAGCACTTGTGAGGAATCCCTAAGAAGGTAAGGATCTGCCAGGTTGTATGTTAAGAGCATCTGTAAATGTACCAGATGATGATACCCAATTGCTCTACAATGTAAGGATGGCCCATTGTCCACATCCTTGGTATTAGAAGACCCGTTTTTTTGTCAATTGATGGGCATGAAATGGTATCTCATTGTGAATTTAATTTGCTAGTGAGATTGAACATCTTATATTTACAAATTTTGTTTATATCATTTAGCCATTTTTCTTTTGGGGTATACCTTCATTTTTCAAACCTTCTGATCCATTTGCAGTTGATTGGGTGTGAGGGATACAGCCATATTTTTTTTCAGAATAACCAGTGACAATGGATAACCCAACTTTTACCTACTAAGCTAAAATGCCACCTTTCTTAGATAATACATTTAATGACTATAGGTTTTATACCTGAGGTTTGTACCCTTCCTTGCTACTCTTGCATTTTCATTAGAATCAGTCTGATTAAAACATTTGGTATTTTCATATATTATTATTATTGTTTTTTGCAGTACGTGGGCCTCTCACTGCTGTGGCCTCTCCTGTTGCGGAGCACAGGCTACAGACATGCAGGCTCAGCGGCCATGGCTCACGGGCCCAGCCGCTCCACGGCACGTGGGATCTTCCCGGACCGGGGCACGAACCCGTGTCCCCTGCATCGGCAGGTGGACTCCCAACCACTGCGCCACCAGGGAAGCCCCTTCATATATTATTAATAATGTATGACGTGTATCATCATTCATACTAAGATGTTAATCTCCCCTGAATTATTAAACTTTCATAAAAATAAGGTGTTCTTATTGATCCAGTATGACCATTGCTCCTTTCTGTTCACTCCTAGGCATTTTCCCTTCTCTTGTCTGACTACAGTGACTCTCCAGAACAGTGCTAAGTTGTGGGCAACAGTGGATGGTGAGTCTAATTCTGGAATTCAATATTTCTGGCTTTTCATTATGTCAAAAAATGGGAATTATGGGTACTCAAAAGTTTTTTTTTATCCTTTACAGAATGGATGTTAAAATTTATCAAATATTTTTCCCATGTATATAGATTTCAGTTCCTTTTTGCGGGGGGGGGAACCTCCTTTCTCTTTTTTTTTAAATTGGAGTATAGTTGGTTTACTCAGCTCTTTTCTATATCTATTAACAGTGGGATTTACATTTTGCATCTGAGTAGTATTACAAGTATCTCTCCATCACTATAGTCTCCAAGCTGCTGACAACTTTTAAATCATGTTATCTCTGAAAACCCCACTCATGACACACTCTTTTTCTCATACTTAAGGGGAGACAGTGGAACCAGGGCAGGAATATTTTATAGATCTCATGTCACACAACCAGACCTTCTACCACTCTGCTCTCCTATGCAGAAAGTCAACAGGAACTTTCTGTCCCTTTTATCTACCTAAGGGCACAACTGCTCAGGGTGCAGGGCTGGAGGTCCTCAGTGCACATCACCCACCCCTCCTGCAGGAGAACAGTCAACACCACACTGTGAACTTATCATAGAATAGATTTATTTACCTGAAACCATGTCTGTGCAATGCCTGTTGCCAGCACAGAAACAAACTTTCTATTTACAGTCTAAGTCAAACATGCGTTGATAAATTGACGTTTAGCATTTTATTGATATAAATGCATCACAATATTCTTATTGCACCAACATCTGTCTACTGCTTCTGATTTCATTAAATAAGTTACATTTAATACAGTGCAAAATAGCTGCACACTCAAAATATAACCGAAGTTATGAACTGGAAGCCTACATTTTTAACCATTCAACACCTGTAGTGTTTTCAATAAATTTATAAATAAGCAAACTGTACAGGGCCAATTAAAAAGTAGCATGTTTCAATGACACCATAGAGAAATCTGGCTACTTACAACTGAAGGCATGCATTACAACTGAATATTGTACATTTATTTAAGCTATGACATTTTGCACAGAGAAATATGGCAACTTGGCTGATGGCTTCTAAGCTCTTGGATAAGGTTTCAGAACCTCATTCTTCTTGCAGCAAAGAAACCAAATTTCTCTGGAGAGGCTTTCTGATTCATTAAGCTAAACTGTACATTTGTAATTATTTTGATTTAAAAGCTAAAAACCCCACTGGTAATACACGTTTCCTCCACATAACACACAATGAGTTGGGGAGTTTTTTCTAATTTTCTTTTTCCCCCCAACATCAATCATGCAGAGGGCTGGTAGATGTGTTGCTAAAAAACGCACATGCACGCAACTGAACACCCTTAAATTTCTGCAAAATGGTTTAGGAAGCGGTTACTCCAGTATTGCTGAAAAGGAAAGAGAGAGGAAATCAGCTTTATGAAATATGGGGAGGAAATGTTAGAATAACTAATTTAAGATTAATAGTGACAGATGAAAAGGAATATTTGGTTTGATCTTTTAAGATTTTAAGACTAGCATTTCTGATCAACTGTCCCTGAGGGGTTGCCCACACAGGGTAGCATCCAGAAGCACTGGCTCAGCAACACAGGCCCCTCATGTCACCTGGCTACAGAGAATCCAACCAGGCAGACACTTAATCGCTTCAGGTATAACAAAAGTTACGAAGTCCTCAGTTAGCAGTGCAGAGGGTAAGGAAGGCGAAGCAGAGTGAGCAGCGTGGTAATCAGCGCCAAGCCTCTCTCCTTCCTTCCCCGGGGGCCAGCCTCTGGGCTGCATCCAGTCCTAGAAGGGGAACTGCTTATCACTGTTCCCTTTCAAGAAAAAAGGCTGCAGATTACCCTCACATGCAGGGTGGTGGTTTTGACACAATTTGGTGCCTCCGCCCTGCAGACACAACAGGCTTGGCAGACACTGAGCTAATAACGCTTGTGGTCTTGGATATTCCTGAGGTCTGCCCACCACACGGACATTCAGGGGCCTGAGGCCCCAGTTTGAAGGTAATGTGGCAGCCGCTGCTTGTGAGGGAGG
The DNA here is from genome assembly GCF_949774975.1 of Lagenorhynchus albirostris. NCBI lineage: Eukaryota > Metazoa > Chordata > Mammalia > Artiodactyla > Delphinidae > Lagenorhynchus > Lagenorhynchus albirostris. The sequence continues at coordinate 80,052,590 of NC_083108.1, forward strand.
GTGGCAGCTGCCCTGCTTGTCTCTGAGCTCCTGCAGCTCTCCCTACCCCGTGTGTCACCTGCACTGTACAGATGCAGAATGAGCTGCTGGCACAGTACCCCACTTAGGAAACGTGTAAGACTGCCATCTCCTGGGCAAAGGGTAAAGCTCTACTAAAGAGGTCAGTCTGGGCATGGGGTGGCAAAAAAACAGAACACCGATGGGATGGGCCTTCAGCCCACTTGCCCGTTGAGAAAGAACCTGGAGCAAGTTTCAGGCAAGAGCTGCCTGAGAGCATGTAACATGATGGGTCTGAGGATGCTGCCGTCCTATCCAGCTACTGATAGCAGCAGAAGCAGAGAGGCCAACGGTGCCTTCCTGCGGGTACTTGGTGAGGATGGGGCTGGGTACCTGCTGCTCCCTATAGGACAGAGGCCAGGGATGTGCCCACAGCAGCACCAACTACTGAGGAGGTGCCAATCAGACGTTTTTTGGCGGCGAAGCCTGAAACAGAGCAGACAAAAGGACTCTGCACCACTGGGTCTTTCCCACTCCCAGCTGTCTGAGTTGAGGGAAATGGGTGCCTAAACCACCTCTGTGGGCTGGACAGGCCTGAAGCTGAGAAAGCACAAGGTAATAGCCTTCCATACCATTCAACTTACTTTGCAAGGGCCAATAATAATCAAGGAGCTGAGTCAGGAAAAGTTGACCACTGAATGGCACCCCACCCAACAAGCTCAGACACCCTGGTTTGGTTTGCAGCCGAGACACACTCCTTGCATTTGATCTGCTCAACCTGTTTCTACACCCCGTAACACTAAAACTGGCAAAATGTTATCCCCTACATTCTCTGCCAACCAAACCAGCTCCTCCTCCTCTGAGAGGCCTCCATGAGCCAGGCCAGGACTCTAAATTAAGAATCCGCCTCCATGTGACCTTTCTACCCCCTTACATGGAGACCTCTTAAGTTCGCAGCACCTTGTCCTGCTTGATACCTGTTAACCTTTCCCCAGACACTCAGCATTTACATCATGTCTTCCGGCTGGCCCTGTATCCAGCTAGGGCCCAAGTACCTTCAAGTACCCACAAGAACTCTCGGGGCTTCACGTGCAGTGAGCTACCACCCTGAATACGAGCTGCTGCCTAGGCCCTCCTTCACCCTGGCTAATGATGGGGCTGGTTGTTTGCTAGCTGAGCAGAACTATGGCCAGTATCTTTTCTCTCCAGGGTACATTAAAGCACAGTTAAATCTCAGCTGCAAAGAGTATGACCCAGAAGGTGGAAAAAGGTGGCCTATTTAAAATGAACCAGGGAATTCCCTGGCAGCCCAGTGGCTAGGACTCAGTGCTCTCACTGCCGGGGCCCGAGTTCAGTCCCTGGTCAGGGAACTAAGATCCCACAAGCCGCACAGCGCAGCCATAAAAAGAAAAAAGTCATGCAACAAATGATGCATGATTTTATTGGTTACTTGCTTTCACTCACTTTTTGCTTTTTATTGAACCAGGTAGCAAGATTCTGGGACAAGTCCTTGCAGCTAACAAAGATCAAAGGAACCATGACAAGTTTTTTGTGAATCCTCATCTTGGCATTTGTGAAGGCACCTGTCAGTCTGACCAAAGCAGAACTACCTTCTCTTCCCCCAGGCCCTCTCCAACTGACATGTGGCTGTGCTGTTATCCTAGGCAGTGGGTGGCGTCGAGAACAGCTACCCCAGCCCACAGGCGCCACGTAAAGTCATATGCCCGCTGCTCTCAGGGTGCCTGACATAAGGGGCTTGCTCATTAGTGTCATATAGCCAGCTCATTTAGTGGCAGTAACCTTTAGGCTAAAGCATCCAAATTTCAGGGAATACTCACGTTAGTTGATGGATGTTGGAAGGCATTGGAGGAAAACACCACAGTTAGGACTGTTAATGACTTACACACTGTTGGTTAAGACTGATCTCGAACATGCGCAAACATTTGTCATAGTAACGATGGTGGTGGTTAGTGCCACATTCAAATAAAAATAGTTCTATACAATATGTTCATTTGGTCATGTGCTATTTACAGATTTTACAAAACACATACACACACATACACACACATACACACTTGCCCTTATGTCCTCTACACCAGGCTAAAACAGGCCAGCAGAAACTTGCATAAAAATGTATCACAGATAACAATTAGTGCCTATACACTAAAAATAAAATTCCTACAACCACCTATGCAGCAGAACAGGATCCTTCTTCCCCTCAAGCACAGTAAAACTAAAAGTAAAACTAAGAACTTAAGAGAAAGTTGGACATCTGTTAGTTCAAACTAAGCCACTTAAGAGTTAAAAACAAGACAGTTATTTTTCTCTGTCCATTTAAAATGTTTTATTTTTCTTTTTAAACTAGATTGTGAAGTGCCACTGAAATAGGCAATGTTGGCAAAACAATGTCTGTTACAATAAAATACATTAGACATTTAAATAAATAACCTTAAAAACTATGTGAAGGGACATGAACCTGGTCGATTGAATCTGGAACAATGTTTTCTGCACAAGCGAGAACAAGCATACCTCTTGTTAAGACTGATGTAAACAGAACCATCAAAACCCTACAGGAGAAGCAGCCGAGCGGGGTGGGGGTGGAGGTGGGGTGGAGGTGAACAAGGGCCAAGGGGTGAAGGGGTGGGGGTGGGGCAAACCAAAAAAAAATACTGACTGAGGTAGCAGTACTCTGCTCAGTGCAGAAAAATTGGCTTATGAATAAAAATTAGACTGTGATCTCAGATTAAATCCAGATGATCATGCAAAAGACACAATACATGCTATTTAGTTTTAGAAAAAAAACACACACATTCATTTCCTAAAATCTGCTGCCAATTAATTTGCTGACAATGTCTGCTGGCTCAACTATTTTTTTATACAAGGATGAGTATTAAACAGAACACTGTACATGCTTTTTCATCTACAAAAAAATATTTGCATAAAATAGTGTTAGTTCTCTGTACATGTCAATGGACACTTTAATTATGTGTATAAAAAAGGAAAATCTTGCCCCACTGGAGTCAGAAAAAGCAAAACAAAATCTAGAGTATGAAACCTCCTTCACCAGCCAGTATGTTCATGTGAAAATTCAGCAGAAATAGACAGTTGCTTTAAACAATAAAAAAATTAATTGATTAAGTTAAACATCACCTTTATGCAAAACTGTCAGTCAAGACCAGAACATATCACTAAAGTTAGTGTCTGTGCTATAGACCCAGATCACCAGGGGCATTATGAGCAGCACAAAGGGCCAGGAGATCCCATCGGTGCATGCTGAGAACGAGCAGGATTTGGTGGCAGGCTGCACACACTCTTTACCAGGTTCTAGGTAGTTGCGGGCCACAAACTTGAGGGTCTCATCCATTAGAATCACAGGCAAGGAGATTTTCAGCACCATCAGCCACTGGGTCAAATTCAGTGGTGTGATCTGGAAGATAAGCTGAAACACAAAGAAACCTCATCAAGCTCCCTGACTTGCTGGACAGGCAGCCAGGCCCCAGCCCAGGCTCCCCCCACCGCTTACTGGCAAGGGTTCCACGTAGAGGATTAAGAAATGGAGTGACATGGACAGGCAGATGGAGCCCACGAGCCAAATGTTCTCCCAAGGGGGCATCCTCAGCAGGGACTGGTTTTCAGACAAGCTGCAGAACAAGGAGAGGTAGGTGGGTGAAATGTGCCTGCTGAAAGGGCAAAGGCATATGCCATCACCGACAGAGACTGTTCAGAACCACACTTCAACAAGGTGATGGCTAACTTGGCACTGCCTATTGCCTACTGACCTAATTCTATTAAGTTTCTACAGTGGCAAAGTTAAGGAAGAATGTTCAGATGTAGGACAGACTTCCAATTTAAATCTAGGCTTCAGCACAGCAATCCCATTTCAGTGTGTTCAAACCTGCTCTCAATTGCCCTTGACACTTAGGCTATTTTGAAATTTCCATTTTTGTCACTGGCTTAATTAGGTGATACTGTTTGTCTCAATGCTGAAGGGCAAGAGCTCCTTCCCTGTGGGCACTGGCACACAGGGGTGCAGAAGTCCCTATTTTTGGCCTCTGCTGTCTCTTGAAGAACATGTGGCTAAGCACTCCCACTACTTCCTGGAGGTGATGATGACTTAAGCTCTTAAAACCGGTGCTGCTTGTTCTTCCTTTTGGGGAGGGCGGAGCTTTCCTGTGATTCTCAATCAACCAGGAAACACACACAATCCCCCAGCACCCTGGCTGTCAGGCTCTTGCCCCAGCATGCTGAGAAGACTCACTGACCTGTTGAGGGCGTTGCACATCTCTATGGTTACTAGAACAGAGAGCGCCATTGTCATTGGGTATGGGGATTCAAAGACGGTACAATCTACTCCTTCAAAGTCCGGGTTGTCCTCTTTACACTGTAGGAAATGGCTCTGCAACAAAAGCCCAATCAAGTTCCTGATCAGCCAAGGACATTTCCGAAGTCCACACACCAATTCCACACCAAACCCAGAACACAGACCCACACAAAATCTCACCGCATTTCCCAGAGAAGCCCTGGTCCTTCAGAATAACCTTAGATGCAACTGCTTATTGTTAAGAGTATTAAGATTATTTGACTGACATCCAAACCATAGAAAGCTCAAGGACAACTGTTTGTGAAGACTTACACCACCTTGCATCTAAGGTACACAAAGAAAGGTGGCTACGTACCAGCTGGTAGAAGGACACTCTCGGACCACCCTCGGCAGCAATGAACCACCACGCAGCAGCACCCACCGTAGCAGCGCCAACATAACCTGGGAACAAACATCATGACACTAACACACATGGGGTTTACGGCCTGCAGCATTACTGCAGGTGCTGCCTCGAGGGCCAACCCCTAGGACAGAGATCAAAGACATGGTATGTCAATGAGCCTGTGCTACCACTGGCACCTGCTCACTTGCATCAGATAAAGCAGCTAGGCTGATGGTTTCCGTAACGAGAAGGGTGTCTGTGGTACAGAAGAACCAGGCAGCTTTTCCTCCAGAATTTGTGAGGAAATGCACCTACTAGAATTGGTAGGACCTTCACACTAGCCATGCCCTCTCTAACCAGCGGCCAGTATGTTAACGCTGCAGGCACGTGTTCTCCATGTAAGGAAGGCCATGCTGTGCTAGAGCACCAGATCACACCCGTCATGACTTTGGCAAACTCATGCTACCAGTTATACACTAATTTATTTGCTCCATCAAGGGCCTGGCAGAACCTTTATATGGAAAGGCCATTAGAGCAGTTAGTGCAGAACGCTGAGCACATGGCAGTGCTTGAAGCCAATTCTGGGACCATCCCTTCCCCCACCCCAACAATTACTTTTGAATTCAGCAAGTTTATTATAAAGAAACAACCAAGGGTAGTGGAGAACACAGGCACTTGAGAATAAGAGACTGTCCCAATGCAGTAGTATCCACTGAAAGGTCCAAGTGCACACCCTCTAACCCAGCAATTCCAACAGAGCAGTAGGCAGGTGGTGCACAGCAATAAGGCAGCTATACTGGTACTGATGTAAAACTACCCATAAAACAGGGAGAAATACAAAAAGACAGGGTTCAGCATACAGGTGTATACAGCATACCATCTCGCTTGCGAAAATAAACACCTAAGATGGATCTATTTGCTAAAGTATCCCAAGAAGGCATGCCGGAGGGGAACCAACTGGTTGAGAGCCTTCCTGCTTTATGCCACTGTGTGTTTTTTGAGTGTTAAATCATGTGAACATATTAAAACAAAACAGTTTCCTATGGGACCCTAAGGAAGTCATTTAACCTCTCTGGGCCTCACCTTCCTAACCTATGAAATGAGGAAGAGAGAAGCAGCGTCCTGGGTCAGGACGAGGTCTACAAAGGCCACACATGTGGAAGAACCAACCATTGCTGATGAATGCACAGATCCCTTCTCTCACTCAGGGAAAGGGGGACTTCGTTTTACATTTTGGTGATTTAAGGCCTCAGTCCTCCCTGTATTTCCTTTGCCCATAGATTAAATCTGAGAACCTCATTCACAAAGGCCCAAGGAAGAACGAGGATGCTAAAGTAAAGGAATAACTTTACTGTAAACTGGGTATACACAGCTCATTAAACTGCAAAAGGGCAGTCTCCATATTTTGCTCCCCTAATATGGAAACAGAAAAAAAGGTGCTTTTAAGGGATGCATTTACAAAATTTGGACTCAAACATTCGTTTAAAAATCAATAATATAAAAAACTGTACTCACAGCCAATAGCCAGGTAACGGAAAAAGAGCCACCCACTGATCAGTGGTTCCTTTGGGTTCCGGGGTGGTCTGTTCATAATGTCCAGATCAGGAGGATTGAACCCCAGTGCAGTGGCAGGCAGGCCATCTGTCACCAGATTGACCCAGAGCAGCTGGACAGGAATTAAAGCCTCAGGAAATCCAAGGGCTGCTGTTAGGAAAATACTGTTTCCATCCAAGAAAAGAAGAAAAAGACCCCAAATTATTTTTGGCCACTATTTAAAATAACATCACCACCCCACCTTCCTCCATAAAAATCAGTGGACAGCAATGATTGTTTTAACTTTTTCCCTGGGCAATCATAAAACATTTATTATATCCAATTTCAAATTAAGTTAACTTTTACAAGACCAAGAATTTTATGTTACCTTATATAGTTAATTTAAATTCATTTCTATGTTAAAGTGTATCCTTTGCACACTGGAGCAGCCGTAGACAGCCCTCCTGAGGACCAGAGGAAGTACCTCTACCTTCACAAGGGCCTCCTTCGTCTTGCCCGGCCCTCCCTCTCTCCCGCTGCACTAAGAGCAAAGCTACTGCCACATGAAGAGCAAATCTGGAAAACTGGTCATCACAAGCCAAGGAATATATGTGACCTGGTCATAGGGACCCACCAAACAACTTCCCCGACATTGGACGAGATGAGGTAGCGGATAAACTGCTTCATGTTGTTGTATATCGCCCGTCCCTCCTCCACGGCAGCCACGATGGTGGAGAAGTTGTCATCAGCCAGGACCATCTCAGAGGCGGTTTTAGCCACCGCGGTGCCAGAGCCCATGGCAATGCCGATTTCAGATTTCTTCAGAGCAGGAGCATCATTCACACCGTCTCCAGTCTGAAAGGGTTAGAAACCCACCACTGGTTTACACCTGCCACCTAACACGCTGCCAACAAACGCTCAGCCATCCTAAAGCCAGGGAATGAATGGAGCTGTTGGGCCTCTGGACAACAGAATTCTCTGGAAAAGTTTTCGTTTTTGTAAGTTGGTGTCATAAAACACATTTCACCTGGGAAATGTAAAATTGCCAAACGAGCTATAATAGGTGACACTTCAGAGGGAAGTGGGACAAAGGGGACTTCAAATTATCTGTATTATTTTTTTACCAAACAAAACACAATATGGCAGTCAAGACAAAATACTTGTATCCACATGGATAAATCTCAAGTAGAATAAAGGCAAGACTTCAAAAATATGTAAACTATAATATATAATATATATAAAGACCAAAAAAGGGCAAAAACACTTAAATATTGTCTACAGATACAAAACTATCATTCCCATGTATGTTTTCTATAGTAAACACCCAGTACTGAATTCAGAATGGTGCTTTCCTCTGGGAGAGAGAAGGGAAGGGGGAGGAAAGAGGAAGGGAGGAAGACAACTATAATAACTGGTTTCAATCAACAAAATTAAGTTGTTTTTAAGAGTGTGAAGTTTCACAGATAAGCAGCAGAAAGCAAATATGACACAATGTTAACATGTCTCAGTGAAAAAATCAGATGCGAGGAAGAATATGGGAAATGCTTCATCAACAGGTAGCTCTTAAGAGAACACATCACCAGTACATCTCATCTCAGGTAAGGCTATCCAAAACTGGGTGACAGAGTGTGGATTATGTCCTGAATCAGCTTTTAGAAACGTGAGATACAAACATGTATATTTTAACCACAACAAAGATTAAAAAAGATATCACCAAATATTTCCCCTGTGACTGATTCAGACTTCCAGGTCTTAAACTTCTCCAGAATCTTCCATGCATGCAACATACAGCATGCCAACTACTGGTCAACAGAATCCTTGATAAACAGCCCCAGATCATGACAAAAATAAAGAAGTTCCAAATATGGGAGCTATTACTAAAAATTTAATGGTCAGAATTAGAATCTGCTGTGTCTGTGCAGTCTGTTACCTGTACATGTATAAAGACACTCACCATGGCTGTAATCTCATCAAAAGACTGAAGAAACTCTACAATTTTAGACTTGTGGGAAGGTTCAACTCGAGCAAAACAGCGGGCATTCAAGCAGGCTTCTCTTTGGGCTGAAGGACTGAGCTCATCAAACTCCCGACCCGTGAAGGCCTTTGACGTCACATCCTCGTCCTGCCTGAAGATGCCAATGCGCCGGCAGATGGCCACAGCGGTGCCCTTGTTGTCACCGGTGATCATGATGACCCGGATGCCTGCCTGCCGACACAGCTTCACAGAGGAGGCCACTTCAATTCTTGGAGGGTCCAGCATGCCCACACAGCCAACAAAAGTCAGATTGGTCTAGAGTTAAAGAATCACCTTATGTCAAAACAGGAAATTCTGGTTTTCCCCCCAGTGTGGACAGCAAAGGTTTCTGCATTTTCTTATGATAGAATTCACACCATTGATATAAATCCAATGAAGAACAGTATTAATTCCAATAAGTCAGAAACAATTAAAAATCACTACATTCTTGTTACCAAATTCTTTAGCTTTCATAATAATATTCTGAAATGAGGGAAAAAAATATACCGAGGAATAAAAACATTTTGATAGTGGCCAATTAGTTGCCCATACTACCCAAATTTGTTCCCTGTTCAAGGCTTCAGGAAGTCACATACTTGATATGAAAGTATTCCATAAGCAGAAAAGTAGACGGAATCTCTCCATTTGGACAATTTGACCTTTAGTAACTAACTGAGTGTTTTAAAAATAGCCTCAATTTTTAAAATATCTTAAATTTACATGAGAGCTGCAAAATAGGTTTTTAGCCTTGATGATTCTACTTTGAAAGTAACAGGCCTGTATTAAGTTGTTAACTGTGTATGTTTGAAGCAGCAATCTAAATTATAAAGGTAATAAATACATTTGGCCTGAAGAAAAACAAATAACCGCACCCTTTTCTCGGCAAAAGCAAGACTCGTTTGACCTTTTATTGAAGGAGTGCTGTCTGAACACAATGAATGTGCAGGATGTGGGCAAGGAAGCTTTTCATTAGCTAACCTCGTATTTAATAAAGTTGGCAGAGTCCTCCAGGTTCATTTCTTCTCTTCTCAGTGGGTTGTCGTGAGTGGCCAGAGCCAGGCATCGCAGTGTGTCGCTGCCGCTGCCCCATTCCCGAATGACAGACATGATCTTCTGTTTGACTCCAGGAGTCATGGGGACTTTAGTACTTCCAACTCGAATGTGGGTACACCTGTCAATGACACCTTCGGGGGCACCCTGGAAATGTTACAGATTTATATCAACAATTTTATTTATTAGCTCACCCAGGATTCCAATCCTGGTAAGAACATCTCAACTGCAATCAGTTGTACTTGCCTTCACAAACATTTTGCTCATCGATGTCCGGCTTGGTTTGTTTGGTGTACAGTAAACCGACATCGATTTTCTATCGCGTGAAAACTCTAGAGTAAATTCTTTTTTCATCAACTGTTTAATGACCTATAAAGAGAACATATATGGAATATTATTGGATGGCAATTTCTGCACATTCTTGATTTGTTAAACAAACACTCACTAAGTACCTATTATGTGAAAGGCAATAGGGATACAGCAACAGACAAACCAAGTTCTCACCCTCATAAAACTTACCCTCTAGTTTGGGAAAGACACACTAGAATGTGAAAGTAGATTATAAGTGCTACGGAGAAGAATATTTAAAAATAAGCAGGGAAGAGAGAAAATTATGTATGACTGCGCTTTTACATAAAGTATTGAGAAGGCAGTATTTGAGTAAAAATGTGAAAGATGTGAGTGTGGCAGAGAGAACAGACGTGCAGGCTGACGTGACCTGGCACGTTCAAGGAGCCTCCAGGCCAACATGGCTGGCACAGAGTTTGCAAAAAAGAAGTGAGAGGTTAATGGCAGGAGTGGCAGAAGCAGGTTGTAGGATCTTAAAAGTCAATGTAAGGCATCTGGCTTTTGTAACAGATGAAACAGGAAGACAGTGGAGGGTTTCGAGCTCTGGTAGTTAAGTATTAGCTGAAGCGGGGGCAAGGAACACCACTTAAATATTCTAAATAGCTTTAGATAGCTAGTGGGTACTATATTAGATGTCAGCACATGGACAGTATTTGAAGTCATGAGGTGAGAGGAGTTCAAGGGAGTAACTGCAAACAGAAAAGGCCGAGGACTGGGCCCTGGAACCTCTTCACCTCTGGTGGGATGTGGAAGATGCAGCCAAGGAGATGGCAGGGGACAGGGGGTGGGGGAGGGAGGAGAACGAGTGAAGTGAAGGACTTTCAAGGAGGGAGAGACTGACAGGATAAACTGACAGCTCAGGTAAAACGAAGACTGAGAATTAACCTTCAGATTCAGATTTGGACTGTCTATGTATACAATCATGTTACCTACAAAATAAACATACTTTATTCTTCCCAATTTTTATATCTTTGATTTTTCTTGCCTTACTGCATGAACTAGGACTGCCAGTACAACACAGAATAGAAATGTTGAAAGTAGAAATTCTTCTTTTGCCATTAGATATGTTAATTTTGTGTAAATACACCATCAACTTGAAGATAAGTTTGTTGAGTTTTTATCATGAACTGAGATTAAATTTCATCAGATGCCTTTTCTGCATCTATTTAAATGATCTTACGGTTTTTTGCCTTTACTCAATTATGTGGTGAATTACATTGATTTCTCCCTAATTCAGACAAGTATTTAATAATAACTGTAGAAATCCCAAAGAACCTCAGCATCCAATGTAGGCAATTACAAGTGGGCTGAAGCCATCCTCTCAGCAAGAGTTGCCCCAAGCAACAAAAAGACAATCACTATGAATTCTACATTATTTGACTGATACATTACTTATGTATTTAGTTTCCATTAAGCATTTGTACCAATGACTCTAGGAAGACTGAAAGAATGGGTAGTGATTCTGAGTGAGGTGTGGACCTCGGCGCCAGACACATCCTAGGGGGAGAGAAGAACAAAGCCATTGCTTCCAGTATCAGGGCTGTGAAGATCAACAGTCCTATCCAAATGGGCCGCTAGGCCTTAAAAAGCTGGTCCTGCTCTATTCACCTCTGTACTATAAAAGGTTCTTGCTTTCGGGGGCGGGAGGAGCAGGCAAAAGTTCATTTCTGGGAATTTTCAGTGAGTGAGCACCATGACAGTCATTTCTGATCCCTTCACTCAGCTGCTGTGGCAAAAAATGAGGCAAAGGAGGACACAGAGCAAGAAAATACTTAGACCGCACACTCTTACAGAACAGACACTCCTGCCCTTATTTGCAGTGGTCATTACAATTAACGTACCACTTTTTTAAGTTCCATGCTGCTACTTGTTTCCCTTCGTTGAGCAGTTACAGGTCTAGAATCATATAATTCTAAACCTCAGTCTCTGTGAAGCTGAATCTTCGGGTTGCTTCTCGAGGGTTTAGTCACAGCAACTAATAATAGAGCTGTCAGACAATGTGGCTTTGCAAGGATTGGCCCCCTACTTAATGACAATTGGGGTGAATTCCCTATAACAGAAACAAAGGGCCTGGATGTCTGTTTCATGAAAACCATGTAAATCGGGGCAGGATGCCATAGGAGCTGCCCAAGATCCTCATGGCAGTGAGACTGTTAGTTGTGAAGCACAAATAGGGCGACTATACTTCAGCTGAGACATCCTCCATGCCGGTGCGAGTTTTGATTTCTCGGGATAGTATAAAGGAGGCAAAACGATGTAAAGGAAACGAGTGCCAGAGCAGAAGTCCAGTTCTGCCTCACACTGTCGCCCACCTTAGGCTGCCTGTGCCGTGTGGTGCCACCCTACTCCCCCAAAACACACTGCCTCCTAATCTGCCCTGGATATCCAGGGAAGGATGAAAGAAAGGAAACGTAGTGACAGCTGACCATTTAGTAGAAATGAGTCTTGCTTTTGTATAACTAGGAAAGGCTATATTTTTAACTTTCCATTTCTCCTTATTCTATCTACCAGGAAACCCTGACTACAAATCAAAGAAGTGCTACAAAGAGGAGCCTCAAGCACTAATTGGCAGCCATTTGGAGATGACAGGTACTAAGACATTATGTGTGGCAGAACCCAATTCCAAAGAAATCTAAGCGCCAAGGCTGGGAGGCAGCAGGTACTGGGAATAGGTCTGGAGGACCCACCGTACGATCTCCTGGCTACACCACCCTGCACTGCACGAAGATGATGTTGTCCCTGGTGCAGAGGGGCAGGTATGTTTCCAGGGTGGTGGCTTGTGGGGGTGGGCCCAGACGGAGACTCTGGGGCCTGACCTGCTTCCTTCTTAGGTACCTTCTGCTCCTGCTCGGCATCACAGTCCCTTCAACCCGTCTTCTCCGGCTTCTGCAGTTCCCATTTCTGAGCTTCCTTAGCTCGCTTCTTGGCACTATGCTTCTTCTCTTCCTCTTGTTCCACTTGTACGTACCGCTGCCTGTTACTCTGACCTTCGTGTGTTATAACATCTTGTTTGCACACTGCTTACGCTGCTTCTCATCTAAGCAACCATTCACCACTCTGTCTAGGACAAAGGCTGGATCTGTCCTGCAGTAAACTGTCAGTGGATTCTGTGTCCTCAAACACTTGGTACAGCTGGACCTGAGTAAAACCACCTGCAACAGAGGCTGACAGACACTGGCCATCTGGTCAGCCTCCAGCACCTGGGTGTCCTCAACAGACTGGTCCATCCTGCCTGCCACTTTGTTCAGCCCAAGAAACCCAGGCTCTGGGGCTCCGACAGGCAGGGGGAAGGCAGCTGAGGAGCCACAGATTTGTCTAGTGTCTAGGGCAGACACGCCTGCACCCTGCAACACGGCCACCTCACTGAGCTTTGAATGTCAAGCTAGCCTTGTAGTTGTGGTTATTCTGCTCAAATATAACACGTCAAAGTTCCGATATATTACTAGACTCAATCTGCTAATGTTGTGCTGAGAATCTCTACTTCTATTGATATATTAAGAAGAATACTAGCTTGTAACTTCCTTTTCTTGTCGCATCCATGTCAGGTTTTGGTATCAGGGTTATGCTGGCCTCATCAAATGAGGTGATAAGGGTTTCATTTTCTGCACTTTTTTGTTTTTTTGTGGCCATGCTGAACAGCTTGCAGTGAAAGCACCAAGTCCTAACCACTGGACTGCCAGGGAGCTCCTCCAAACTGGCATTTCTTTAGCATTATACAGAACTGGGCCTGAGGAATTTTTGTGGGGTAGATTTTAATTACAGATTCAATTAATGTAACAGACACAGGATTATTCCATTTTTCTGTGTCAGCTTAGAAAGCTGTGTTACTGAAAGGACTTGTTGATTTCTTCTACGCCGTCAAAATTGTTCAGAATAGCTTTCTGATCTTGTCTTTGCTATTTCCCTTTTACTTGTATTTAATTTGCTGGTTTTCTACTTTCTTCAGATGGAAGCTTATTTATCTTTTTGTTATCAATTTCTAGTTTAATTCTTTCACGGTCAGCAACCAGCTGTATTTCAATCCTTTGTAATTTGTTGAGTCTTGCTTCATGGACCAGTAATATGGTCTATTCTGGTGAATGTTCCTTATGCATTTGAAAAGCATATTAGAAGTAGCACGATAGGGACCTTCCCTGGGGGCACAGTGGTTAAGAATCCACTTGCTAAAGCAGGGGACACGGGTTCGAGCCCTGGTCTGGGAAGATCCCACATGCTGTGGAGCAACTAAGCCCATGCGCCACAACTACTGAGCCCGCATGCCTAGAGCCTGTGAGCCACAACTACTGAGCCCACATGCCTAGAGCCCATGCTCTGCAACAAGTGAAGCCACCTCAATGAGAAGCCCGCGCACCACAACAAAGAACAGCCCCCACGTGCAGCAACGAAGACCCAACACAGCTAAAAATAGATAGATAAATAAAAATAAATTAAAAAAAAAAGTAGCACAATAGAAATAAGTGTTGGATTGAGTATATTTACAGTGTCTTTCCACATCCTGATTTTTCAACTGCTTGTTCTGTCAATTTTTGAGATAGATGTGTTAAAATCTCCAACTCACTGTGAGTTCATCTACTTTCCCTTTTATTTCTGTCAACTTTTGCTTCGTGTACTTTTTTTTTGCAGTACGCAGGCCTCTCACTGCTGCGGCCTCTCCCGTTGCGGAGCACAGGCTCCGGACGCACAGGCTCAGCGGCCACAGTCCACGGGCCCAGCTGCTCCGCGGCATGTGGGATCTTCCCAAACCGGGGCACAAACCCGTGTCCCCTGCATCGGCAGGCAGACTCCCAACCACTGCGCCACCAGGGAAGCCCTCTTCGTGTACTTTTTTAATTTATCTTTGACTGTGTTGGGTCTCTGTTGCTGTGCGTGGGCTTTCTCTAGTTGTGGCTGCTCTTCATTGTGGTGCATGGGTTTCTCACTGTGGTGGCTTCTCTAGTTGCGGAGCAAGGGCTTTAGGCACGCGGGCTTCAGGCACACGGGCTCAGTAGTTGTGCAGGGGCTTAGTTGCTCCACAGCATGTGGGATCTTCCCGGGCCAGGGCTCAAACCCATGTCCCCTGCACTGGCAGGAGGATTCTTAACCACTGCGCCACCAGGGAAGTCCTTGCTTCGTGTACTTTAAATGTGTTAGTAGTACACATGCATAAACTATTGGACCATTTAGCACAAGGTCATGGGCAACTTGGACAAGAGGTTTTGATAGACTAGAAGGAGGCAAAAGCTTGACTGGAGTGGATTCAAGAAAATGGGAAGAATGAAACAATACATAAAAATAGCTCTTTTGAGAAATTTCACTGTGAAGGAAAAGAAGCAGGGTGCTTAAGGCAAAAGACAGTTTTTAGATAAAAAACATACTATTATTTCTCTAATGAAGATCCAGTAGAGATGGGAGATTGATAAGCAGGAAAGATGTTGGGGCTCACTAGACAAGGAGCAGCTGGGTTTTGCTGGGAGCAAGAAGAGTCCATTTCACAGCACTGGGGGAGACAGCAGACCTTATGGGCAGAGGCTGCATGTGGAAATTATCCATTGATTACTTTTATTTTCGTGGTCAAATGGCCAGACCATTTTACCTTATAGTGAGTATGGGGAAGGAGATATTGCAAGTTTGAGGAAATAAGGTATACACTAAGTTATCTAAGAGAGTAAGAGAGTGAGCAGACTAAGAATATATGGTCTGAGTGATGGGCAGCATGAATAAAACACTAAGCTCAAATACTGACCGAGTTGCAGGCATTTGCTCGTTCTATTTTAGAAAGACCCTTCAATTCAGTATCAAATACATTCATCTTCTCTACCAGGCAAGTGAGAGCAGTCTCTGTAGCTTCTCCAACTTTTTCATACACACCCTTCGCCTGTAGTAGTTAAAAGCATACAAATTACAAAAAGGGAAAAGTAGTAAATTTTCTTTAATAAAGACTTTTTCCATAGGTGGATAATCTCTTGCCCATTGTACCATTATTCTTTGGGCCATTTTTATCCTATTCTGGAGCATATGATCCAGATAATTAAAAATAAACTCAAAGCATAGGTGTGCATTTTATCTTTTTCTAATAATTAGATCTTTCATTTCCCTTAACCATAAGAAGCCAATATTCACAGTATTAATTCAAACATAGGGAGCTTTCAAACAGTATTTGTAATTCCTTGTCATTACTTATCATTCTACAGAGTTTACATTCTGTTTCCGTTGGGGACTGGCTTGCCTTTAGAAACCAAAGAATTTATCTCACTGTTTAAAATTAAAAAGGGAGGGAAAAAAGGTTTTCTGTTGGTTAAATTTTATATTATATCATCATCATCATCATCATCATCATCATCAAAACAACCTTCTAAGCCTCAGCCTGTCCTCTAGGACATAATGTTACCCATCTTAAAAAGCAAGATCAATACCCTATACTTTCAGGAAAAAGTATCCTGGTTTTAATCATTTATAGTAACTAAGCTATACACAGAAGAGAACATCATGTACGCTACAATTCCTAGTTAAGTAACTGCAATGCTCAGTCACAGAGAATATATGAAAGGCTTCCAGCTTCCTTTGGGTAGGTCATGCTGGCTCTGATAGAGATAGGCTCTTAATGGAAAGGGAAAATAAAACCAGGAACCCATACTTTCAAAAAGGGAGGAAGGAAGGCTGGATTTTCATTCCACCCACCGCACCCTTGAACTAGGAACAGCCAGGTCTAGTTTCTCATTTGTGAGGAGGCTTACCTCATTGTAATCCAAAGCAGAGTCATTACAGAGAGCGCAAATTGTTGCCAATTCCACAAGACCATCATACTGATGACAATTCACTGGTTTATCATCTTTATGTCTGTCAAAAGAAAAAGTAACTCTTAGAACACACTGTGGTCATCTCTGTTGATTTTTATTTAATTATTTACTAATAAATAGAATTTTGTGGACAACGGACTGGCAAGCATTCAAAAGAAATCTGATGCTGGAGACAGAATATGTCTCTGGTATCAGCAGTCAATCAGTAAACACCAGGAATTCTTAGTTAATGAAATTCCTCCACCACTGGTATCAATGAAAAACAAACAGGAATTCCCTGGTGGTCCACTGGTTAGGACTTGGTGCTCTCACTGCCAGGGCCCTGGGTCCAATTCCTGGTCAGGGAACTAAGATCCCGCAAGCCGTGCAGGGTGACCAAAAAAACCAAACCAAAACCAAAACCAAAACCAAACCAAAGCAAACCAGAAACCCCACTTGAAAATTTAGGCTTCAAAAGATGAAAAAGGGTCACTGGCTTATACAACCTGTAATGTCAATTTCAATTTCCAAAGTATGTATTATCCATTTTGTTTTTAAAGAAAATGAACTACTCTGATAAACATGAGCCACATTAGGAAAACTGTCTGAACATTTTAGAGACACTGCAAGTCTATACAAGCACCAAACTACCAGAGTGGAGCCTTTAAAAGACAAGGAGGGATTACTCACATTTCTCCAATAGGTGCATATGTTGATCCAGTTATGGTAAACTCATTAAGGGAACAAGTATCACTGTCAACTTTGTCCAGAATGAACATCTACAGAAAAAAAAAGCCTAAGTGTTGAAAAGGTATAAAAAATATGCTAGAAAAAACATATAACATTTGCTAAGACAAAAGGCCTTTCTCACTTAAGTATAAATGTTAATGAAAGTGATTAATTGAAGCTCAGCATGAGGAATATTGTCCCTTATTCCAGCTGGACACTATTAAGACTGCCTCCCCCATCCACCTAACAGTCTGAGAAACAGCATCACTGAGGAGCTGAATAAATAATAAGCAGCAACAGCACCAGACACAGAAGAGAACCCACGTGAAATCTGAGTTATGAGGACTCTGGGTCAGTCAATTCCAAGACTCAGCAGTACTCTTTAGAATGCTCAGAATTCCAAATTTCAAATGGCTGGCTGAGGAAGTGACACAGGTATTCCTGCCTTAGAGCTAACAGTAAAAGCCTAGGAAGAATAAACTCACGTTTCAGAGTTGCATAAAAACTCCCCAAGTAAAATAAGACAAACTGCTTCTCTACTTCTTCCTACTTATTTTTATTGTGGCAATAGCTCATTTTCTATGAAGCTGCACAACTACGTGTATACAGTAAGGAGCCCGCAGAGCTGAATGAACTGATGCTACCAAGACAATACAGATGGAAGCAGGCTTAGGAAAGAATTCTTAATTTTACAGAATAATAAAGTGACATAAGCTAGTTTCTTAAAGATGGCTTTTTTTTCTTGGTTTGTTTTCCAATTATAATTCAGAAGTCCAGTTTGGAATGATCAAACCATTCTACAATAAGGAACTTTTAAAATGTTAAACTAAAGTAAAAAAGGGCCATGTAATGCTTTAAAAACATCTTTTCAGAGCATTCTGACTCATATTCAGTAAGAAAATCTGCTCATTTTTATTTTAAAATAACTTCTTTTGCCTCATAAGATTTGCTTATTATATAGCACATACTTTTTTTCCCCACATCTTTACTGGAGTATAAATGCTTTACAATGTTGTGTCAGTTTCTGTACAACAAAGTGAATTGGCTATATGCATACATATATCCCCATATCCCCTCCCTCTTGAGCCTCCTTCCCACCCTCCCTTATCGCATCCCTCTAGGTCGTCACAAAGCAAGGAGTTGATCTCCTTGTGCTATGCAGCAGCTTCCCACTAGCCATCCATTTTACATTTGATAGTGTATATACGTCAATTATAGCACATACTTTTAAATTCCAAAAGCTTCATTTCAAAAGTACACTCAGAACTAAATCAACCTTGGAACTGAACTAAAGCTATGAGTAAGACAAAACGATTTTTTAAAAAATTAAAATAGTAAAACTGTGATGACTCCTGATAAAAGGTGTTAGTTCAAACACATATAACTGGTTTGTCAAATGAGGAAAAGATTCATGTCCAAGGTCACATGCAGCAAGATCACCAATCCCTACAACTTCTAACAGATACAACATCTAAAAAAGGAAGCTTGGCACAAAGCTCTTTCCAAAGATGTCTGACATTTACAGAAGAGGAAACAAAGGACTAGAGAGGTTAAAAGATGTGCTCACAGTTACACAATTATTAAGTGGAAGAGAGAGAACCAGGTTTACCAATGTTTCCCATCAGAAAATTCAACTTTACCTTTCTATTAAAAGTTGTGCGACCCTCGGACATGTCACAACTTCTCACAGCCTAAGTTTTCTAACCTCTTGAGCAGGATTACCATACAATTCAAATAAAGTCACATGTGAAAAATTAACTGCACTAAGCCTTACCAAAGCAAGTTGGCATTATTATTACTATACACCATGCCATTTCTTTAATGACACTGTTTATAAAAGTGAAACTCTTTGGGTCTATACCAGAGTTCAAAATATTCTAAGACATTCAGAATTCTAACACACACCAACTAAATCTGAATGCACATGGGCATTTTAGACTGCAAGCCAGTAAACCATTTAGAAACTGCATGATGAAAGTATCCCGAAGTCAAGGGCAGTTATGCAATCCACTGCAAGAAACCTCCTGTAGAATACTGATTAGCATCAGCTTTCTGTCGCCAAATGTAGAACAGAACAAAGAGCCAAGCTATTTCTTTAATAGAACATTTTAAATCAAATCATTTAAGGGAAAATGTAAGAACAAAAACATTTTTATCATGGATTGTGTTTTAGTCTTAGTTTGAAGTCTGAAGCTGCCACAATCTTACCATTTTTTAAAGATTACAATTTCACACACTGCTTTACCTTCATGGACATAAGGACTATTCTGAGGAATTAAAGCTTACAGTCTAAGTTTAAACAATTTCCTGGGGGAAACCAAACAGATAAAATGAAATTCCCTTTCTCTCCCAATCAGCTTTTAGCGGACAACTAGCTTTTAGCAGATTCGTCCAACCTTTTATGATTCCAAGGAAAGAGAACTTAGGTAGCTCAGTTACACCCTGCATCTACTCAAGAAACTCAAGACAAGCTAGAAGGTTACCACTTGAGAGAACACCCCAGTGTGTTTTAAACACCTGTCCATTCACTCTAAATCTGGGTTTTGGACAACACAAAAAGTTGAGGGTGGATGTATCAAAAAAATACCATGACTATAAATTTGGCAAGAAAAAGATTCAGAGGGTTCAACTGTATTAAAACAAGAACAATTTCCAGTGCTAAAAAAACATTAACTAAAACCTGGAGATAAGGCCAAGGGGAGGATGGCATGTCCTTTCAATGTCATTCAGAAGCATTACTTAACAAGCACACTCAAAGATTTAGTGTTTTGGAAAAATTTAACATTCTTTTACTGTGCTATTATTAAGGGCTCATGTTTTATGAAGTTGTGGCTTTTTCTCCTGTATAAAAGATAAGCTTAGTTTTACTGCCCTATAGGATATTAACCAGTTTTTGTAATCTAACACACATCAATTCTATTCTAATATTGAGCACACTTCCTCACATGATCCTGTAACCAGTTTTACCATCTTACTGATTCTCCCTCATTGAATTAATGAGCCAAATAGAATCTCTGACATGTGTCCACTCAATATTTCTATGAGCTGTGTACCTTTTGGAAAATTACTTTGACTTGTACATAGTAGTAGTAGTTTTTTTGTGTGCGTGTGTCAATTTTATATTTAATTTATCCTTCCAGTTATACTGAGATATAAGTGACATACAGCACTGTATAAGCTTAAGGTATACAGCACAATGATCTGACTTATGATCATCATGAAATGATTATCACAATAAGTTTAATGAACATCATCTAATATATACAAAATAAAAAAGTTTTCTCCTTGTGATGAGAACTCTTAAGATTTACTCTCTTGACAACTTTCATATATAACGTACAGCAGTGCTAATTACATTTATCATGTTGTACCATTACATTCCCTAAGACTTATTTATCCTATAACTTTGTACCTTTTGATCACCTTCATCCAATTCCTCCCCCTCCCACCCACACCTCCGCCTCTGATAATCACAAATTTGAGCTCTTTTCCTATGTTTGTTTTTGAAGTGTAATTGACCTAAAACTTCCTGGTGCATGGGATAGTGATGCGATACTTCTATACATTTCAAAATGATCATCATGATAAGTCTAATTCTCATCTGTCACCATACAAAGATATTACATTATTATTGACTGTGTTCCCTGCACTCTACATTTCATACCCATGACACACTTATTCTGTAACTGGAAGTTTGTACCTCAATTTCCCTCATCTGTTTCTCTCATACCCCACCTCAAAGTTGTTTAAACAAAACCTAGGGAAATTGAATTACATGAAAGAACTTCATTCAGCTGTACCATTACATTATTTCTTTAGTTCTTATTTTGCTAAGGGAAGGTTTAAAGTTTTTAATTTTATCCCCAAGTGATGGTCAAAACAACCTAAGAAAGGAAGGATGAACACAGAGAATGAAGCAAGTTAAAGGCAATTATTTACTTTTCAAGAAGAAAACATGTCTCATTCAATGTGTTAAGGAAGTACCAATTAGAATTTTATGTAGGCAGGTAACTAGCTGGTTTATAGAACTCTTCCTTTGAAGCTCGTGTTAACATACATACACTTAGAGAAGAACAGGGAAATAAAGTAAGCACAGTCACCTAACACATTTACAGACTGCTTACAGTTATTTCCCCAGTACAAATATATCAGCCATGTAGGTAACCTTTATTTCATGACATAATTTTGGGAATTAAATGATTAATTCCCCTGGAGTATAAGAAATTACCCTTGGGCTCAAGCTACACATACAACCCAATTTGCTTAAAGCACATAAAAAGGTATCAAATTATAAATCAAAGGTTTTAAGATCCAGCAATCCCACTCCTGGGCATATATCCAGAAATGATGAAAAGATATATGCACCCCAGTGTTCATAGCAGCACTATTTACAATAGTCAAGACACAGAGGGGGACTTCCCTGGTGGCGCAGTGGTTAAGAATCTGCCTGCCAATGCAGGGGACACGGGTTTGAGCCCTGGTCTGGGAAGATCCCACATGCCGTGGAGCAACTAAGCCCGTGTGCCACAGCTACTGAGCCTGCACTCTAGAGCCTGCGGGCCACAACTACTGAGCCTGCATGCTGCAACTACCGAAGCCTGTGCACCTAGAACCCGTGCTCCGCAACAAGAGAAACCACCGCAATAAGAAGCCTGCGCACTGCAACAAAGAGTAGTCCCTGCTCACCGCAACTAGAGAAAGCCCGTGCGCAGCAATGAAGACCCAACGCAGCCAAAAAAAAAAAAAAAAGAAAAAAGACACAGAGGGACTTCCCTGGTGGTCCAGGGGGTAGGTGGTCCAGTGGGTAGGACTCCACGCTCCCAATGCAGGGGGCCCAGGTTCAATCCCTGGTTGGGGAGCTGGATCCAGCACGCATGCCACAACTAAGAGTTCGCATGCCGCAACTAAGAGCCCACATACTAAGAAGTCTGCATGCTGCAACTAAAAAAAGATCCTGCATGCTGCAGCTGAGGCCCAGCACAACAAAGAAAGGAAGAGGGGTAGGGAGGCAGGGAGGGAGGGAGGAAGACATGGGAAGAAACCTAAGTATCTGTCCATCGATAGATGAATGGATAAGGAGATGTGGTATATAGATATACAATGGAATATTACTCAGCCATAAAAAAGAATAAAAATAATGCCACTTGTTATATGTGGAATCTAAAAAAAAGGGTATAAATGAACTTATTTACAAAACAGAAGTAGAGTTATGGATGTAGAAAACAAACTTATGGTTACCAGGGGATAAGCAGTGGGGGGGATAACATGGAAGACTGGGATTGACATACACACACTTCTATATATATAAAATATATATATATATTCTATATATAATAAGAACCTGCTGTATTAACACAGGGAACTCTACTCAATACTCTGTAATGGCCTATATGGGAAAAGAATCTAAAAAAAAAAGCAGGTATATGTATATGCGTAACTGATTCACTTTGCTATACACCTGAAACTAACACATTGTAAATCGACTATACTCCAATAAAAATTTTTAAAAAAAGGAAAAAATAATGCCACTTGCAGCAACATGGATGGACCTAGAGATTATCATACTAAGTGAAGTAAGTCAGAGAAAGACAAATATAGTATCGCTTGTATGTGGAATCTTAAAAAAAAAGACACAAATGAACTTATTTACAAAACAGAAATAGACCCACAGACATAGAAAACAAACTTATGGTTACCGGAGGGGGAGGGGGAGGGGGAGGAGGGATAAATTAGGAGTTTGGGATTAACATATACCTGCTACTATATATAAAACAGATAACCAACAAGGACTTACTGTATAGCACAGGGAACTATACTCAGTATTTTCTAATAACCTCTAAGGGGAAAGAATCTAAAAATTTATATATATATATATATATATATATATATATGAATGAATCACTTTGCTGTATACCCAAAACTAACACAACACTGTAAACCAACAGTACTTCAATAAAAATAAAATAAAAGAATAAATCACACAGGGAGCTCTACTTCACTTCGCTGTACAGTAGAAACTAACAATATCGTGAAACAACTATACACTGATAAAAAACCATAGTAATTAAAAAAATAATAAATCAAAGGTTTTGATGGCACGAAGGCATGTTCTTAGGATGAATCAACAACCATAACCTGCAAAGATTCTGAAACTACTCCCACTTACCCTGCAGACTGACATCTGGTTTGTTGTCAGTGTACCAGTCTTGTCTGAGCAGATAACAGAAGTACAACCAAGGGTTTCCACGGAAGGGAGACTTCGAACAATGGCATTTTTCTTTGCCATTCTGCGAGTTCCAAGAGCCAGACAGGTGGTGATGACAGCAGGCAGACCTTCAGGAATGGCTGCTACAGCCAGGGCCACAGCAATTTTAAAGTAGTAAATAGCACCTCTGATCCAGGAGCCTCCATGAACTGGGTCATTGAAGTGTCCGATGTTTATGATCCAGACCGCAATGCATATAAGGGAGATGACTTTGGACAGCTGTTCCCCAAACTCATCTAGTTTCTGCTGGAGGGGTGTTCTCTCCTGTTCCGTGGCCACCATTTCATCCCGGATCTTGCCAATTTCAGTGTTCACTCCAGTTGCCACCACCACTCCCATAGCTTTGCCGGCAGCAATGTTTGTACCCTAGGACAGAAGTAGAGAAATGGTTACAAGACTAACACCACACCCAATTTAAATACTGACTAGTAAACTCAGACTTGTGTGGATTTTCAAGAGGGCACCAAGATTCTCTCACCACATTCTACTGGGCCTTCCAGTGGCAACCAGCCATCTAACTTTGATGATGAGCAATACCTCATGCAGGCAGTGTGGTCCATCTCTCTCTGATTTGATTCTCCATGAAATCAGAATGGTACCTACTTGCCCCAGAGCCCTCTACACCGGCCACCTTGAATCTCTATTCACAGTACTGAGCCTGGCTTGCAGACTAGCTTTGGCCTGGGACAGCGCTTAACCCCTCTGTGTTCCTGACTTTTCATACTTCATACAGCTCTCAACCCTAAGCATTCTCCACCTCTGGCTCCAACAACTCAACCCCTCCTACTTTTATCACCCATAATAAGAAGGGCAACCAGGACCATGGGCTGTCCTTGAGGACCTCCACTTAAGCACTAGTATTCAAAGATCAATACAATCAAGTGTAAGGTTCCCCCCAACCCATTTTAATTCCTAAATGTTGGAAGAACAGGGCTTCATTATTTTCATTGTAGCTCTACTTTTTTTACTTACTATGGGGTGGTTAGATTCCCATGCTAACCCACAAAAGCCCACTACTTGAAATACCACTTTAAGTTCTAAACAAACGAAAACTATAAATTTCCCAACTTTCTATTTCAAAAAAATTTAACAGAAAAATTGAAGTAGTACAATGAACATCCATTCCATTTTCATCCAGACTCACCAATTATTAATGGTTTGCCACATTTGCTTTCTCTCTAAACACAGGTTGTGAACTACACACAGTTATCATCCACATCATTTTGAAAACATCCCTTTATAGGCTAAGTCTTTTCCAAACAAAGTACTCACAGAAAAGAGCATGTTCTTCTTATCTTGATTGACGGCCCGTGGGTCAGGGACGGGATCAGTGTGCTTGATGACAGAGACAGATTCACCTAAGCAGGTTGTGATACAGAAGGTTTGTTTAGATCTGTGCAGTGTGCACCTAGAACCTTGGTACCCTCATCCGCTCATGCCACTACCACTCTCAGGAAAAAGGAAAAAAGGCCCAATTCATTCAAAAGAACATAAACTAGTAAAATTCAGTAATAGAAACTAATTTCAAAGAAAAAAAATCAAAATAAAGGAATTTAATTTTGAAGTAAAATCCCAGTCAATTACCTTTATTTTCTTGAATAACTATACAAATTTAGTTCATTTTCAGGTATCATTTTATACTCTAATATTATGAATGTAGATTTGTTGTATATTTATATACACATACACTCTGATACTTAAGGTGAAAGTATATTTACTTTTAACAAAATAAACAAACTGTAGGTACAGTATATGAATACTGAGGATCATCCACTGGAAAGCCTGTTTTTGTTTTTGTTCAATAATGCCAAAGATGAGAAATGAAAACATTGTTCTAGAAATATCTGCATGCAGTAATCAGACCATTCTATTTCAATAAACCAAAATGAAAAACAGCAAGAGACTAAGAAGTAAGTCTACTAAGAAGTAAGTAGAAGTCTCTAAGAAGTAAGAGACTACTTCTTAGAACTTTCACAATGTCTGAATCTGGTTTCAACTTAACATCACTTATGAAATGCAGTTGATCCTTGAAAACCGCAGGAGTTAGGGGCACCAACCCTCTGCACAGTCATAAATCTGCACAGAACTCATGGTTGGCCCTCCGTATATGCAATTCCTCTATATTTGCAGTTCTGCACCTGAGGATTCAACCAACTAGTATAGTAAGTACTGTAGTATTTACTATTGAAAAAAATCCACAGATAAGTGAACCCACACAATTCAAACCCATGTTATTCAAGGGTTAACTGTATATAATGAGGGTGAAATATGGCCCTAGTTGTTAGGTCAAATTCCAGGTAGGAAATTTCACTCTCAAAATTTAACAGAAGAATCTGGTTCTTCAATCTAGCCTAAAACTAGAGTATGACTTTTAAACAAAAAAACAACATTCAAGTAACTCTATGGAAAGTTTTAAAATGGAAATTATTTTTGTAGGCACAATATGAGAATTTCATACATTCAACCCAATCAATTCCCTACCATTTTATGGCTTAATCAGCTTCCAGGTTGTTGCTGCTAATGGGAGTTTTAGTAGATAAGGTATTCATAAAGAAACAATAAAAAACAGAGCCCAGGTTACTCACATCCCTACTTCTATGACATGAGTTGCTTTTCAAAACTAATAATCAGATAAATCTTTGAATTTTATATTTACTCTCTATTTAATTCAGGTTAGCATTGTGTTTAATCTTCTGACCACCTTACTTCCATCCAATTAATATGAACCCTCCACCCTAGACTGTGCCTGTATCAAACAAAAACGGGAAAATGTTCCAAACAATCCCAAATCTAAGTGTGCAAACTTTAGGTAGTAAACATTCACCATTTTAGAGGGTGCTAACTTTTGTTAATTGTACATCTGATTACTGCAAAGTATGTCAGATGTGAGATTAGCATTCCCGGAGTCTGTATTTTTCCTGCTTGGAAAAAGAACACTAAGTAATTAATGCACTTTCCACAAAACAGAGAGACAACAACACTACTTCAACCTTAAGAATATTACCTCTGCTACTGAAGGAATCTGTAACCCTTTAAAAAATTTTTAAAAGTTAAGTTTAAATCAAAACTAATTTTTAATAAAATTTAAAGATAAATAGGCCTTATGAGATGAAAGCCAATTGTTTTTAAATCATAGCTTTACCTCATGTATTGGCAAAAAGCCTAACTGATAAAGCATTAAGAAATAAATATCCTGGAGAGGATTAAGAGACAGTGGGGGGGCTTCCCTGGTGGCACAGTGGTTGAGAGTCTGCCTGCCGATGCAGGGGACACGGGTTCGAGCCCTGGTCTGGGAAGATCCCACATGCCGCGGAGCAGCTAGGCCCGTGAGCCATGGCCGCTGAGGCTGCGCATCCCGAGCCTGTGCATCCCGAGCCTGTGCTCCGCAATGGGAGAGGCCACAGCAGTGAGAGGCCCGCATAGCGCAAAAAAAAAAAAAAAAAAAAAAAGAGACAGTGGGGCAAGAAGTCAACTCAATTATTAGCATGGAATCTGAGGGAGCCTTCAGAAATTCAACAACGTTCCAATACATAATATTTACCTGTGAGAATTGACTGGTCAACTCTTAGAGTAGTAGATCTGATGGAAGTTAATCTTATATCAGCAGGAACTTTGTCACCAACTAATTGGGGAGGAAAAAAAGTCAGCTAAAATAAGCAACTTTTGCAATCATGTTACATAAAGAAAAATCTGTCTCCAAATCAAACACAATTTTTAAAGGAAATAAATAGCCTGTATACAGCACAAATATATAAAAATCTGCTATAGGGAATTCTCTGGCAGTCCAGTGGTTAGGACTCCGAGCTCCCACTGCAGGGGGCACGGGTTTGATCCTGGGGAACTAAGATCCCGCAGGCCACATGGCATGGCAGGGAGGGAAAAAAAAAAAATCTGCTACAATAAGCAATATAATCAACTTATTCTCAGGGTCATAAAAACTCTTCCTGGATAGATACAAGATTTGAAGTACACAAGAAGAGAATAATGATACTCGGGCAAACAGCTCTAAGTACACATTATTTGCACACCTACACACACACACAGCATGGTGAAGGGGACTGAATTGTACAAGCCATGATTTATTCCACTAAGAAAGCCAAATTACCATGAACAGGAAACATGCCTCTATAAAAAGATGTTCAATTAATATCACTCATAAAAGAAAGGCAAGATAAAACTACACAGAGAGACCACTTTTAAACTATCAAATTGACAAAGGAGTTGAGAAAAATGCACCAAGTTTGAAAGGATGTATAGAAACGGCTTCTTATACAGGGTGACTGTAAGATGTGGCAAGTTTAGTTTTAATAAGCAAAAAAACAAACCAAAACAAAACCAGAGGCACAAATCATTTAGAGGCAAGTGCATGAGCAGATATTAATGAAAACTCGGTGTTAGTGCACTAGCAAGGATAAACTGAATATGTCACTAAACATACCATGTAATGTTAGTAACCCATTTAGTATTCTTAATTCAACTACGCGTCCAGACTTTGTGACGACCCTATATACACTGCTGAGTACGAAGAAAAAAACTTACAAAATCTCTGGAGGGCAAACTGGCAATACATATCAAAATTACAAAGCACAGGAGTTCCCTGGTGGTCCAGTGGTTGGGACTCCACGCTTTGCTTTCACTGCTGAGGGCGTGGGTTCGATTCCTGGTCGGGGACCTGGGATCCCCGCAAGCCGCATGGCGCGGCCAAAAAAAAAAAAAAATGCAAAGCACAATCTTTTTATCCCATAAATTCCACTACAAAGAATTTATTCTACAGATATGCTTGCTGTATGTGGTTAGTTTTTTTTTAATCAGCAGTAGAAAAAAGAGACAACTGTATTCATACTAAAGTAAAAACTTCCTCTAAGACATACTGTACATTAAGTGGGGAAAACACAAGTGTGAAGCATCATGTATATGGAGCTCCACTGGTATGAGAACATACCTCTGGGAAGGTGTAACAGACTTGTACCACTAGGGAGCAGGGCATGAGTGGCAGGAGACTTTTCACCTTGTACCCTTTGGTACCTTTTGAAGTCTGAATTATCAGATAAATGAATAAACCTCTTGCAAAACCTCTAGAAGATCTTTAAGTCAACTGAGTTTTCTTTTCTGGGCCAAACAGTCCCTTTAACAGCTCTTAAACAGACCATGTCTTAGCCCCTTTCCTTGACGTATTTGAAGTAAATGCCACAACACAGACCCAGGAACAGATAAAGCCAATATTTCACCTGCACCTTGAGAACAATGCACAGTGTACTGTAGGTGTTCAAATATTACTGGATGAGTTCGCATCAGTACCAAAGCAACTGGAGAATAAAAAATAAGTATACAACAGCTTTCCCTGGCTTTCTGAAAGGTACTACAGTGGTTTTAGAAGTCTTATGAAAGGACAGCTAAAAGTCAAAACAATAAGCACAGTCCCCCCCCACAACTGCATATGGTATTTCTAAGTTAAATCTTAATTTTCAAGACTTACCCTACTATACTGAACTGTAACTGTCACTGGTTATACATAAACTGGCAAAACAGCCATTCTGTCCAAGAAGTAGATTTATTTCATTTGTTAAACCTTTAGTTTAGTTCTAATTTTTCTGTATCTCAGAGCTTTTAAATTCAGGGAGAGTATGGTGTGCTTTCTGAGCTCTAGTTCATGAAACAACCCTATAACCTAAGTAGGAAATGTGGTCACAAGGTGGCACAGAAAGAGATTGCCAATATATAATCTCAAGAGGCAAAGATCATCCCTGCATTTGACTGCAGGGACACATTAAGTTAAGGTGAAATTCCTGCTGGAAATGCTTATGCAACAAACAGCAATATTCAGACTGAAGAAATCAGAACCTTTCATTTTAATATAATTCTGCTCATACTACAATAAAGTAACCATACCCTAAACTTTAGTGACCCTCAACACCTAAAATACCCCATGAAGATAAAACTTTAAAATCAATTTAGGGAATTCCCTGGGAGTCCAGTTGTTAGGACTACACACATTCACTGCCAAGGGCGCGGGTTCGATCCCTGGTTGGGGAACTAAGATCCTGCAAGCTGAACAGCATGGCCAAAAAATAAAATAAAATAAACTTAAAAAGAAAAACAAAACTTTTTCCGGGCTTCCCTGGTGGCGCAGGAGAGTCCACCTGCCGATGTAGGGGACACAGGTTCGTGCCCCGGTCCGGGAAGATCCCAGGTGCCGTGAAGCGGCTAGGCCCATGAGCCATGTCCACTGAGCCTGCGTGTCCGGAGCCTGTGCTCCGCAACGGGAGAGGCCACAACAGTGAGAGACCCGCGTACTGCAAAAAAAAAAAAAAAAAAAAAAAAAAAACTTTTCCTGTATTAGTTCTGTTTGTCATAATTAATTTTATCCCACATGACCCTGAACATGAAAAGAATGCAAGTTCAATGATGAGCATATGACCCTAAATGGAAAAATTACCTGAAAATGTTCCTTTAAGGTCTGAAGCAATTTATGTCATGATCCTACAGGAGTGGAAAACTTCTAACATGGTATAGAGGTCGCCACAATCTATAAGCATGTCTGCACTGTAACAACTGAACATAAACCAGCAATCTAAAAGCACAACACCGGGAATTTCCTGGCGACCCAGTGGCTAGGACTCCTCACTTCCACTGCAGGGGGCACAGGGTTCGATCCCTGGTTGGGGAACTAAGATCCTGCATGCCAAGTGGTGCAGCCAAAAAAGAAAAAAAAAGGGAGGGGGGGAAGCAGAAGGCATCATTTTATACTGAAAGTTGAATCTCTTACTTCTTTTTAAACAATTTCATATATTAGCCCTAGCTCATACTCTCATATACCTGGCCACAATTTAATTAAGGCCAGCAAATCTAATATTCAAATTGAGGACCCAAAAGTTTTATCTTGCCATTTACTTTGCTGTTTCAGTGGAAGCTCAGGATTAAAAATGAATGAAAAATGTGTTTTTGAGGCAAGAAATACCAAGATTAAATTTCTTTCCTGGGTAGCACAGTCAACATATAAGCTACTAGTTTAAGGTGGGATTGATACTATATATGCAGCATTTAAAATTATATTTAAACTGGCACTACAAAGAAACCAGCTATTTTTCCCCCTATATGTTTTAAATATATGAAGGCTGTCTCTTTGTTGCACAAAAATTGTATTCATATACATTTAATTATTGGTTAAATATTCAAGAATGAGTCAAATGTAAAATGCTAATGGAGGGACTTCCCTGGTGGCACAGTGGTTAAGAATCCGCCTGCCAATGCAGGGGACATGGGTTCGAGCCCTGGTCCGGGAAGATACCACATGCCGCAGAGCAACTAAGCCTGTGTGCCACAACTACTGAGCCTGTTCTCTAGAGCCTGTGAGCCACAACTACTGAGCCTGCGTGCCACAACTACTAACGCCTGTGCGCTAGAGCCCGTGCTCCGCAACAAGAGAAGCCACCGCAATGAGAAGCCCGTGCACCTCAGCGAAGAGTAGCCCCCGCTCACCACAACTAGAGAAAGCCCGTGCACAGCAACAAAGACCCAACGCAGCCAAAAATAAATAAGTTTAAAATGCTGGTGGAACAAGTGACTGGGAAGTCCTTAAAAACTGATCTCAAGGGCTTCCCTGGTGGCACAGTGGATGAGAGTCCGCCTGCCGATGGAGGGGATGCAGGTTTGTGCCCCCGTCCGGGAAGCTCCCACATGCCGCAGAGCAGCTGGGCCCGTGAGCCATGGCCGCTGAGCCTGCGCGTCCGGAGCCTGTGCTCCGCAACGGGAGAGGCCACAACAGTGAGAGGCCCACGTACCGCAAAAAAAAAAAAAAAAAAAAAAAAAAAAAACTGACCTCAAGCTCTTCTTCACTTTTCTTCCATCCTGTAACAGCCATTCTAAAATTAAGAGATGACCTGGGGGCCTTTTATAAACTACAGAATCTCAGGACCTGCTCTTCAAGAGTCTGGGGTCCAGGAATTCATATTTTAAAGAAATTCTCCAAGCACACTAAAAAATTAATATAAGAAAAAAGAAAAGGCTTAGTACCTGGTGTCACAGATCCTGTGAAGGGCCTGTTTAGAATAGCCTTTACTATGTGCTGTTTCTCATGTGCCACGTATGCCACAGCTCTAGACCAAGAAGACCCTAAATCCCCCAACACTTGGGAAATGTACTACCTTAAAGTTTCACATTTAATTTGTTTCCATTATAAACCGATCTCTTTGTGGAAAGGTACTAAATAGCATAAATCCAAACTGGTTTTAAAAACCTGCCAAATTCTAGTATTCTCCTAGCTAGACAGACCCTCCCTCACATCATCTTGACCAACCCAACTCAAGTCCTCATTTTAGACAGGAAAAACTAAAGGCAGTAAGTAAAAGGAGTCTTACCTAAGGAACCTCAATTAATGAAAGACTTCCTTTATATTACTGTGTGACTCTGTGCTTTTTGTTTGTAGGAGTCAATTTAGGATTAAATCTGTTAGGAAGCTGGTTGTCTAAGGAAGTAAAAAATCCATGAAAGCAAAGATTCAATGAATACTTTTCCACTAAGAAATAATTTTGCTTTGTCTGCAGGCTTCTGTGAATTCCAGACAGTTTTGTGCATGAGGAGTAGGCAGCCTGTTCTGATGATCACATCCAGTGATATTTCCCCGATGGGGAATGTCAGTGCCCTTAGGGCAAGTGGTAGTGGAAAATTCTTACTCTTGCCAAGGGGATGCTCTGCAATATTTTCCTCTGAAATTTTTTTTCTTTGTCTCTTGAGTTCAGGCAGTGTAATAAAATAATAAACTCTGTTATAAACTACCTTCTATTTGTTTAACATCTGACACTTCAAATTCAGCTCTTGGCTCCTTAAGTCTGTAGCTCTTTAAAACCTGCTATCACAGATTTCCACTCTGAACAAATTCTTCAATGTATACTTTATGCTAGGTTACCAAGAAGGCGAGTAAAAGTCATTTAAAGGAAATTATTACTTGGCCACATTTTAGAATCAAATGAACACAAGCTTTCTTTACCTTAAAACCTAGGAAGGAGTTTTATAAAGCCAGGATACTTTAACATTGTTTATATCATTACGTCAAAAAGACTGATGGTTAAAATCAGCACTACTTAGAAAAAGTCTTTTTTGAATTGATTATATATAAGGAAAAAAATCTAGTTTATTGTGGCAAATTCTACCAGTTATTCAAATCTTTTTTTAAGAGAAAACTATACATAAGATCAGAAATTATCTCCTAAATACCACTACTGTTTCTGAGTTTAGATGGCTGAGGAAAAATGACCCACAATAGAATGAATTAACCTAAATTACTCAAATGACTCAAATACTTTCACTCTTTGCAATTTGGTTCATAAATTTTGTAGTCAGGAAGAATGAATGAAATTCTTCACTTGAGAAGCCCTACTTGCCTACTTAAAACTACTTCTAGGCCTCAGGGTGAGCATGGAAGGAACATTACAAACTGCCATACTTTATACCATATTTGTTCCCAGTCTGGTTTTTTGGATGTATTATCTATGATGAAATGAAACTCATCTTTTAAAAATGCAGATATATAATTCTTTTCTTTAAAACCTTTTAACAGCTTCTTCCTACTAGACTTTAAATAAAGTTTAGTATCTTAACCATGGTTTTTAACACCCTCCACGACCCAATTGCTCATACTTTTTATGACCCTCCCCTTCCCTCTAAGCTTCAAACAATGCTCTTCAGTTCCTCAAAGTTCTGAGTCTTCACAAAAAGCAAGGCTTTCCGTGAACTTCCAAGATTAAGGGATACCAACCTAATAGAGAGCTGTCCTTTCCAAACACTCACCACATTACATATTTGATGTGTCTTCCTCACTAGACTCAAAGCCTCCAAGAAGGCAGTCACTTAGTCACCACTGATTTCCCAGGTCCTGGTATTATGCTGGCACATAGTGGCTACCAAGTAAAATATTTGTTAAGGAATGAAGTACCTGCACACACATTATTTTCTTTAAAAAACAAGCACCAGAAACTTATGATAATTATCAAGTTGAAGAATGTCACAAAGCTTGGAACAACGAAAAAATCAGGATCCAAACAGACCTAAGACTTGGTTGAGCTGAATGAGGTTTAACAGTGATTGCTGCTTAAAATTTAGACTAAAAACAAAATACATGTATGCTAGTAGAGGACTAGATGTAGTGGCGAAAGAGAAGCATGAAAAAGACTCATGGGTTTTAGCTGGTAGGGCAATTAAGATTGCTAAAGAAATGTCCTTATGTGTAAGAGTGGAGGATAAGGTCTAGAATATCAACCAGACTGCACTTACATTAACTGCATTCAAGTCTGGGCACCAAAAAAAGCCATCAAGATGGTAAAGGGTTTAAAAATAATTACAGGAACAACAGAAAGAGCCAAGACTAACCTGAAAATAAAAATTTTAGGATACACCACACCACTAACACTCGAGACTCCCAGTTCTACCATAAACTGCCACACGCTTTTGGACAAGTTGCACGCTCTCAGTTTTAGTTGAGGTCTCCCCCCAGCTCTAAAAGGGAGACGAATTTACCTTCAACTACGTAACAGGCCACCATAGGAAGAGGAATCAGACTTCTATGTGCTCCAAAGCAAAAAACTAACGTATAAAACAGACAAGTATATTTTAGCTCCTTATAAAGGAACATTTTATAATAAAACTGGTGTAATATATAACTACCAATAAAAATGGCATGGCGGTTCCTAGACAGGCAAGTTTCCAGCTACTAGAATGGAAGATAGCCGGCTCATTAGATGCTGTGGAGGCAGCCCATCATTAGGCAAATTTAGAGTATACAATATCTGGGATACCAACATAAATTCCTCTTTATTACAAAAGTAAAGTATGCTTTTTACGAGGTGATAACCCATCCCTCGCTCCCTTCATCCAAATATCTAGCTGTTAACAGTATTTATCAGATACCTTTCTCTATGGATAACACTTATTAAAATTTCATTAAAATAAAAATCACAAACCTCCTTTTACATTAGTATATACTTATCTGTCTCATTCTTTTTTAATGGCTACATAATAATAATACCTAAAGCTAAAGCAATAATCTCTAAAGCTAAACTTTGGAGAATGCTTATTCTATACCAAGCACTACTACAAGAGCTTTATGAGTTACTAACTCTTAATCTTCACAATTCTAGGGAAGGTCTGATTATCTTCATTCCCGGTTTACAGATGAGGAAAATGAGTCACAAAACGCTAACTTGCTCAAGGTCACAGGTATTTCATAGCCATACTGTGGATGGACTAAATTAATCAGTCACCATTTTCATAGCCATCTAGGTGTTTCCAATTTTCCTATTACAATGTTATATAGAGAACATCTTTGTGCACTTAGATTACTTCTGGAGAAAAGATTCACAGAAACAGAATTTTCCTACAGATGTATACTTCCACCAAAATTTATTTTCTTGCCATTTCCCCATACTCTCAATCCTGTATTTTTCTGACCACTGTTAACACCAAACACTTTATTTTTTTAAATTCTTTTATCATCTTCAAAACAAAAGTTGTTTTATATTTTTACATAGTCAAATCTGGTGATCTTGGTGGTTTTGTGTCACACTTAGGAAATGTGCTCCCTATACCATGTCTTTCTTCTAATTTTCCCCAAATCTTAATCACACTGATAAGGATTGGAAAGGTTGGCACTTATTGGTACTGTGACTATCACTGAGTCACAGGGAGAGGGGAGAAGGGAAGGAGATGATTATAGGAAATGAGGAAATGCCAGCTCCATGAAATTCAGGTCAGCCTTCAAGATCAACTGGTCCATCACGATCTGATGATTGGGGAGATCTTTCCAAGTTCTTCATTTCTCATTGTTCTTAACGTCTTAGCTACTCTCACAGCGATGAATAAAGGGCTCTAGGTCTCAAAACCCTCTGCTTCTAATACATCCATGCTGATTTCTTTCTTTTTTCCCACGCTGATTTCTGTTTTAGACTATTTGCTGTTCTGCTTATATACAAGTTCTTAAGAGTAAGAACTTATATCTCTACACAAAGAGATATAACTTACGGGAACAACTAAAATAATGATTTCTACTGTTATTTGGTTACAGATGGCTTAGATCTACATCTCTAACTAGCCTTGTTCTCCCATCCTTCTTGTTGTGAAACAACTGCATATGGGGGAAAAGGCAAAAGACAACAAACCTTATTTGGTCATGTATCTTTGCTTCTATTTCTCTGAGCTATGTTTAATCATTCTAGGAACAGGTGAAAACTGTTTATTCTAACAATATTCCAACACTATGTAAATTGCTTAATCAGACAATATTTCACTAACTAGACTGTTTAACTGTAATCGACTTCTCCCATTTTACTGAGATATAAACCAGCTGTAACACTGTAAGTTTAGGGTGTAAAACATCTGATATATACATACAATGTGAAATTACTACAATCAGTTAATATCCATCACCTCACAGTTACAATTTTTTCCTTATGATGAGAACTTAAAGTCTATTCTTAGCAACTTTCATATATGCACTACAGTTCTGTTACCTATAGTCATCATGCTGTACATTACATCCCAGAACACATTTGTCTTAAAACTGGAATTTGTACCTTCTGACCACCTTCACCCAATTCCCCCACTCCCCGTCCCTGGCAACCACCAATCTGATATACGTTTCTATGAGTTTGCTTTTTAGAAGATTTACATGTAAGTGAGATTACACAGTACTTGCCTTTCTCTGACTTATTTCACTTAAGATCCATCCATGTTGTTGCAAACAGCAGGATTTCCTTCATTTTTATGGCTGAATAATATTCTAGAGAGTGTGTGTGTACACATACCATTTTCTTTATCCATTTATCCGTTGATGGATACTTAGGTTTTTACCATGTTTTTCCTATTATACACAAATGCTACAATGAACATAAGGGTGCAGACCTCTTAAGGAGAGTGATTTCATGTCTTCTGAATATATACTCCAGAAGTGGAATTGCTGGATTATATAGTATATAGCCATACCTTGCAGACACTGTGGGTTCAATTCCAGACAACCACAAAAGCAAATACTACAATAAAGAGAGCCACATGGAAGATTTTACACTATACTGTACTCTATTAAGTGTGCAATAGCATTGTCTAAAAAAAAATGTACATACGTTAATTTAAAAAGACTTAATCACTTAAAAAAAGCTAATCACCTGAGCCCTCAGTAAGTCAATCTTTATGCAATAGTAACATCAAAGATACAGATCATAAAAATATAATAATAAAAAGTTGAAATATTTGCAAAAAATGCAGTATCTGCAAAGCACAATAAAGAGAAGCACAGTAAAACTGGGTATGCTTGTAACTTCATTTTTTAAAACCAAACAGCTAGAATCTTGGGGTGGATTTCTAGGGAGAAGGGCAAAAGAATCCCCTGAAATTGCATACAAGATTTTGAATACATGTATTTGAGGAAAGAATCCATAGATTTCATTAATTTTTAGAGGACGTGTGATCTAGAAATGATTAAGAACGACTGCTGTAGACTTCCCTGGTGGCACAGTGGTTAAGAATCTGCCTGCCAATGCAGGCAACACAGGTTCAAGCCCTGGTCCAGGAAGATCCCACATACCGCAGAGCAACTAAGCCCGTGCGCCACAACTACTGAGCCTGTGCACCAAAACTACTGAAGCCCATGAGCCCTAGAGCCCGTGCTCTGCAACAAGAGAAGCCACCACAATGAGAAGCCCACGCACCGCAACAAAGGGTAGACCCCGCTCACCACAACTAGAGAAAAGCTCACGCCCAGCAACAAAGACCCAACGCAGGCAAAACAAACAAACAAACAAACAAACAAAAAAAACACACTAAAAACAGCCCTTGAAGGACTTCCCTGGTGGCAGAGTGGTAAGACTCTGCGCTCCCAATGCAGGGGGCCTGGGTCTGATCCCTACTCAGGGAACTAGATCCCACATGCATGCCGCAACTAAGAGTTTGCATACCACAACCAAGGAACCCACCTGCTGCAACTAAGACCTGGCACAACCTAAGTAAACGACAAAAAAAAAAATAAATATAAATATAAAAACAGCCCTTGAGCCAAGGATGATTTTCATTTTTAAAGTCTTATTTAAAAAAAAATTTCCCCCCCCCCTACAGAGACTGTTTGGGACCACAAAAGCCAAAATATTTACTAGGTGGCTCCGTTAAAAAAAGTTTGCCAAACCCTTTGCTCTACAGCACAGAATTAACTTTTCTGATATTTGTGTTAGGGAGCTCAACAGGTATGGATTAAGTGTTTGCTGACTGTTCAGTCAGGCTTCTCCTATCCTTCTTTCTAAAAGCAAAAGAAAAAAAGGCTCATGGCCCCAGCTAAACGAATAAGGCTACATTATCTGAATCATACATCTTTTGAGCCAGAAAGCTCCTTAAGAGGCTACTCCAATTACCCAGTTTTGTAGAGATTAGGTTAATTTACTTTGTCCTGTGTCATATGGAATTAGGATAATAACACAGGTTCTTACATGAATCAGTCATCTTTCTATTTTACAACTTTATCTTTTCTTTACCTCAAATGCTTGGAAATGCCACTTCATACATGTTACTAAATTTCATTACTGCAAGCTATCAAAAGTGAAACTTTTCTTCCCTTAAATAATTACCAAGTTTAAGAATTACTCTTTTCATTTAAAAAATCCTGAAATTGCTGGCACTACTGCTGAATATTTATTCTTCATTTTAGGAAATATAAAATCAACTTCTCCAGAACCTAAATAAAGCAAATGCAGTTTTATGTTGAGACTCATTTCTATCACCTACATAATCTTAAAATATGATTTATTCCAGAGTATACTACAGGACAGAAGTCATCTGAGGATATTTATGTCCTTGTGCTATTTATCAACTCTGGATCACCAAGATACAAGAAGTTTGTTTTAAACAACTCTGAAGGGACTTCCCTGGTGGCACAGCGGTTAAGCATCCGCCTGTCAATGCAGGAGACACGGGTTCGAGCCCTTGCCCAGTAAGATCCCACATGCCGCGGAGCAACTAAGCCCATGCGCCGCAGCTACTGAGCCTGCACTCTAGAGCCCACAAGCCACAATTACTGAAGCCTGTGCTCCTAGAGCCCATGCTCTGCAACAAGAGAAGCCACCGCAATGAGAAGCCCACGCACTGCAACGAATAGTAACCCCTGCTCACTGCAACTAGAGAAAGCCTGCACACAGCAACGAAGACCCAACACACCCAAAAATAAATTAAAAAAAAAAAAAGCTGAAAAGTCACCTTGAGAAGTCAGTAATACCCCTCCCATGCAAATACGGAAACCTCCCCAAATTCTAAAGTTAAAGAGTTTCATGACTACCATAGCTCGATTCACCTTGATAATATTGGCAGATAATACAGAACGCTTAAACACTGATGTTCATTTCTCATAAAATTATACCTGATTTTATTACTTTTTTTTTTTTGCGGTACACGGGCCTCTCTCACTGTTGTGGCCTCTCCCGTTGCGGAGCACAGGCTCCGGACGCACAGGCTCAGCGGCCATGGCTCATGGGCCCAGCCGCTCCGCGGCATGTGGGATCTTCCCGGACTGGGGCACGAACCCATGTCCCCTGCATCGGCAGGCAGACTCCCAACCACTGCACCACCAGGGAAGCCCGTGATTTTATTACTTTTGGTTTCCATCCGTCAGAGAAATATTTTCCTGGCATTAAAACAAAATTATTGTGGCTTCAGAAGATGAACACATGGGTAACTGTCTCCATATTTATACTTGCCAAATCAATTTTATTTGGTTCCTGTATTCTAGATAGTTATAAGTATACGTATGGTTTTGCTATGCACGCTTACACAATGTCTTCCTGGAAAGGTTATTAGTTGGTATAGCAACATCTAAAATATAATTCCCTTAAACCCCCTCCATCTCCCCCTCAAAAAGCCACCCAGTCTTCAGAAAGTTCAGCAGAACCATCCTATCAGATGTCTTCCAGAAGCTAGCAAAAAGAAGTTTATCATCTGAAGTTAGGAGATGATTCTTACATCCAAACAATGACTACAAAAAGGTCTCTTTCTTTTGGCAAATATCAAAAAAGCAACTCCATGCTCACTTTCATCTTCAAAACAGTTCACAGTATTCTCCAGTTTTTCAATTCACCAGAAAGAACCCTCACACTCAATTTCATAATTTAAGTAATAGTATAAAAGTTACCATGTCTAAAAGCACAATTCATGCCATTTATCCCTTCAGGCCATGTAAGACTTTGACAAGAAATAATTTAGATCTACATTTAGAATTGAAGTTCATTTCTACAGTTTTACAGAACTGAATTATTGGGCTAAATGCCAAATTGCAGGGTCAACTAGATTACTAATCCTAATAAAAGTAGAAGTTAAAAAGCCTCAACGTGTATAGTATTAAAAGTCTGAATAAAATAAATACCTATTTATCTGGCCCAGGTCAAGCAGTCACAATATGTTTTCCCAAAATGTTCCATATAATTCACTTAAATGCCTTAGGATTACATCTTTCCCAGTTCAGTGACCCACTGGTCCTAGTAATCTAGCAAAACTAACCATTTCTAATTTGGATCTAAATACATAACCACCATGAAAAGTCACCAGAACAGATCAAACAAGAGTATACTGACAACCTAAAAATTAAAATTGTGATCAGGCATCCTCGACATGATAAAGGGCATCTATAAAACCCACAGCTAACATCATACTTCATGGTAAAAGACTGAATGCTTTTCCCCTACGACCAGGAACAAGACAAGGATTTCTACTCTTGCCACTTCTTTTCAACATTCTACTGGAGAGTCTAGCCAGGGTAATTAGACAAAAAAAAGAAAAGGCACCCAGGCTGAAAAGACAAAAATATTTGTTTTCAGATGACATGGTCTTATATAGAGAAAATCTTAAGGAACCCCTGAAAAACTATTAGAATAAAAGAGTCTACCAAGATTGCAAGGTACAATATCAGTACACAAAAATCAACTGTGTTTCTATACACTAGGCAAAGAACAATCTGAAAATGAAATTAAGAAAACTATTCCAATTACAAATAGCTCCCCCGCAAAAAACGAACAAAAAACGATAAAATACTTAGGAATAAACTTAACAAAAGTAGTACAAGACTTGAATGCTGAAAACAGAGTGTTAAAAGAAACGAGACCTAAATAAACATAAAGACACCCCATGGTCATGGATCAGAAGATTTAATATTACTGTGATGTTTATATTCCCCAAACTGAGCTACAGAGTCAACATTATTATCAAAATCTATGCAGGGTTTTGGGGCAGAAATTAACAAGCTAAACTTAAAAGGTATATGGAAATGCAACGGACTCAGAACACCCAAAATAATCTAGAAAAACAACAAAGCCAGGGGACTCAAATTTAGTGATTTCAAAACTTACTACAAAGCTACAGTAATCAAGACAGTGTGGTACTGGCATGAGGAGACATACAGATCAATGGAATAATAGTCAATTTGCAGTGGAAAATGAAGTCAATTGATTTTTGACGAGTGTCAGGACAATTCAATGAAGAAGTCTTTTCAACAAATGGTGCTGATACTACTGGATATCCAAATGCAAAAAAATCAAGTTGGACACCTACCTCACACCATATACAAAATCTTGGTGACATGAGATCACAGAATAGCTTCTTAGATATGACACCAAAAGCACAAGCAATGAAAGAAAAAAAAAGACAAATAGGACTCTATCAAATTAAAAACTTTTATGCTACAAAGGACACTGTCAAGTAAAAAAGACACCTACAGAACGGGAAAAAAAATTTTCAAACCCTATCTGATAAGCCAGGATATGTAAAGAACTCTTACAACTCAACATTAAAAAGACAGCCCAACTAAACCCAATGGATTTAGACAGTTCTCAAAGATGACATACTAATTGAAAATAAGCACATGAAAAGATGCTCAATATCATTAGGAAATTAGGGAAGTACAAATTAAAATCACAATGAGATAACACTTCAAGGCTAAAATTTAAAAAAAGACAAGTGTTGATGAGGATGTGGAGAAACTGGAACCTATATACATTGCTGATGGAATGTAAAATGATGCAATCACTTTGGAAAACAGTTGGGAAGTTCCTCAAAATGTTAAACTTTGAGTCACCGTAAGCTCCAGCAATTCCATGTCTAGGTATATATCTAAGAGAGTGAAAGCATATGGTCACACAAAAATTGTACTTGAATGTTCACAGTAGCGTAATAGCCAGAAAGGAGAAAGCCACTCAAATACTCATGAACTGATGAATGAATAAACAAAATGTGGCATACCTAAACAATGGAATATTATTGAGCCATAAAGAATACAGTATACACATGAATGAACTATATGATACATGCTACAACATAAATGAATCCTGAGAACAATATACTAAGTGAAAGAAGCCAGTCTAAAAAGGGCATTTATTGTATGATTCCATTTATATACAATATCCAGAACAAGCAAATCCCTAAAAAAACACTGTGGTTGCCAGGGACTGGGGAAAGACGGGCAGAGGAAGTGATTGCTAATGGATATAGGGTTTTCTTTTTGGAGGAAGATGTTCTGAAATTAGACAGTGGTTATGACTGTAGAACTCTGAATATACTAAAAAACACTTAATTACACAATTTAAAGGAGTGAATATTAATTATGGCATGTGAATTATATCTCAATAAAGCTGTTTTTAAAAGATTGTAAACTAGGTCTCCAACAAATTGATATATGAAATATGTACACATTCACTAAGGATACTGTATATTCTCTAGCAAATTAACTACAGTTGAAGATAGAAGCAATAAACCACAAAGACTCAGTTTCAATTGTAAAATATGACTAACAGTATGCACCCCATAGAGCGGTTGATGGTTAAAAACCAAGCACTAGCAAGTTTATCACTATATCTGGCACACACTTCAAGCTTTGTTATTACTGAACTTAAGCACAGAGACTTCAAATTATCTATTCTGCACAGAAGCTGCACAATAAGAAGGTTTACATTAGCTAAACCTACTCCATACTTCCGATTTCAAGTTTCATTTATTACTCACTGAGCGCTTGTTACATGCTCAGCAAGATTACAATGATCACTGTGACACACTTCTGCTCGTTGCCTAGTAGTATGACAATAGTGTTTAATAAAATGTTCATATCTATCTAAAACTAGTTACCACCTCTGTTCAGCATCCCTCAGAATGGTCAAAATTCAAAAAATAATACTATACAAGAGCCCAATGTCCAAGCATTGCATATGCTTTTAGCAATTAGTATACAGTGGGGGAAGAGTTGGAGGAAAAAAGTGTTAACTATCAGGACCTGTTAGACTCCTCACAAAGGATTCAAACACAGGTGAAATCGGAATAGGGTTGAGAATGTGTACTGCTTAGAACACTTACTATTGGTAATAAGTAGATTCACCTAAGATGAGGAATTTAAACTCATGTTTTAATATTTTTTTTGAATATTAAAAGAAAGGCAGTGGGGCTTCCCTGGTGGTGCAGTGGTTGGGAATCTGTCTGCCAATGCAGGTGACACGGGTTCGAGCCCTGGTCCGAGAAGATCCCACGAGCCACAGAGCAACTAAGCCTGTGCACCACAACTACTGAGCCTGCACTCTAGAGCCCACGCACCACAACCACTGAAGCCTGCGCACCTAGAGCCTGTGCTCTGCAATGAGAAGCCCGCACACTGCAATGAAGAGTAACCCCTGCTAGCCACAACTAGAGAAAGCCCGGGCGCAGCAACAAAGACCCAACTCAGCAAAAAAAAAAAAAAAAAAAA
Organism: Lagenorhynchus albirostris; assembly: GCF_949774975.1. NCBI lineage: Eukaryota > Metazoa > Chordata > Mammalia > Artiodactyla > Delphinidae > Lagenorhynchus > Lagenorhynchus albirostris. The sequence goes on from NC_083108.1 coordinate 80,095,725, forward strand.
TAGTCCTGTATGGCTAGAGCATAGAGAGTTGCATAAGATGAAATCACAGAAGCAAGCAGGAGCTATACAATGCAAGGTCATTTAGGGTCAAAGAAAAAAATTTATATTTCTGGTGCAAGAGAGAAGCCACTGAAGTGTTTCAGCAAGTGAATAAACATGACCTTTAGGAAACTGGCTTCTGTGTGGAAAGAAAACAGTAAAGGAAGGCAGAGGCTCGTTAGGACACAATGACAATGTCAGTGTGAGGTGATAGTGGGACTGGTGTGGTGACTGAGGAAAAAGTAGTAAACAAATTTGGGTGTGTTTTGGAGACAGAATCAACTGGTCTTAGAGACAGAATAAAAGAGGAAAGAATCAAGATGATTCCCAAGTTTCTCTCAGTTAACTAGTTGGTAAGAGTGACTTACTGAGACAGGAAAGACTGGAGAGAACCAGAATTCAGAGAAAAGAGAAACCAAAACCACCTCCATTGAAGAGAAGCTGGTCTTAGTGTATTCCTTCAAAAGGGAAGATGATGCTTTGAGGATCAAGGTTACAGTTTCCTCTGACGCTGTAAACCACTGCCATCTACTGATGCAAACCAAGGATAAACACTTTGGGGGTGATTTCTCTAAGTTTTCAGATACATTGAATATACTGAAATAGCTTAAGTAGCACAAAAAATTCTTACAATATCTTAATTTGACAGGCTGAAAGTATATTACCAGACTAAGCTGGAGAACTGGAAAACATACAAAGTCAAAAAGAATCTTGTGCAATATTTAGGTGACCTGCAAGTGCACTGACCACATATATATTTGTGGAAAGACAAACGATCTTCCTCTAATGTTTCCTTCCTCAGTTACTAGCACCATCACCACCCGGGCACCTAAACTAGATATCCTGCCAGTATCTTTGATGCCACACCCTACTTCACATCCACCCCAATATCTATTAAGTTATCAAAACCTGTTGCTTGGCACCTAAACCTGAGGCTCACTTTTCAAACTATACATGGCTGTAATTCCTTGCCCAAGGGAGATTCAGAGTTAATACTTTGGGTTGAGACCTGGTAAAAACTTTTAAGGAGGGTCCCCAGATAATTCTGATGTGCACCCTTGCTTTAAAACTCCTACTTGTAAACTCAAAATCTTCCCCTCATTATTCTTAATGCTACAGCCTTCATTATTGTTTGCTCTCATTAACCCTTACCTATCTCCAGCCTTCCCATTCTGACCTACTTCCTACATCACCACCAGAATTCCCTAAGTCATATTTTTGCTGTAAAATCCATGGTGACAAAATGGTTAAATCTAAATAAGGTCTACAGATTAAAAAAACTGATACAATACTGTTATCTACTTTCAGTAGTTAACTGGAATCATATTAAAAGAATGCTCTAAATTTTATAAAATAATCACTCAAGTATTTAGGAGTAAAGAGGCATCATTTCTGCAACTTACTCTCAAACAGTTCAGACAAAAATGTGTGAATGTATAGATACAGACTGAAAGAGGATAATGCACATGTGATAACAAACATTTGGAGAATCTGGGTAAAAGCTAAATGGGAACTCTTACTAGTCTTGCAACTTTTAAGTCTGAAATTATGTCAAAATTAAGTTTAAAAAATCCACTGGCCAAAACACTTCATTCTGAGTTGTACTTTTGTTAACACTATTAAGCAAGCTGTTAGGTCATTTATACAAATTTTGCTGTCCTAAGTAATCAACGTGTGGGTACACAGGCAACACTATTCTTTTACTGGAAGACCTATGACAAGGTAATTTACTTTTGTTTTTCTTCTGTTTTTCGGCTGCGCCAGGCAGCATGCAGGATCTAGTTTCCCTGACCAGGGATCAAACCCGGGCCCCCTGCATTGGGAGGGCAGAGTCTTAACCACTGGACCACCAGGGAAGTCCCGGTAATTTACTTTCAAAGACCAAAACTGCAGAGCGCAGGCCAGGAGACTCAGCACTGAATTCTCATTACAATGAGTAAGACAAAGCACAATTTCCCCACAATTCAGTGTAAAGGTGTTACTATGAGACAATTCACAAAAAGAAAACAAGTATTCTGAGCTCAGGAGGGTGTGAAAAACCACAATGATTTGAATAACCCAATGTAATAATTCCCCAGCAAAAAGATTACACAGTTCTGATTGGCTCCAGGGGCATTTGGGTTGCCTGAAAACATGGCATTGACCTATAGGAAAGAGGACCTTTTTGAGATCTGTGTAGAGCTCTGGCATTGCAGTGGATTCACTAACTCTTTAAAGCCCAAACCTAGATACCCGGCTCAGTGTTATGTCAAAGTATTCTTAAGTAGAGCTTTTAAAGTCATGAGATTACCCTTAGCCATCAACTAGGTTTGATGGTTCCAAGATTGACCTATTTGTGTCAAGAACCAAAACGGGAAAAACTATGTAGCCATTAACTAGTATTCTACAAACTGCTCACTACAACTAACTGTCAAATCAAGATTAAGTTCATTATCTCACCTGCACTAGTGTTCCACAATGTACTAAAAGTAATAAGCACAATAATTCAAAACACCTTGTTTAAAAAAAAAAGATAAACACATCAACATGAAGGGAGGTGCCAAAACACTTTGAAAATTTTACAGAAAACCTGATTTGTTTGGATAGCACTAAAAATCTGTTAACGTAATTGATACACATGAGCCTAACTTTTAAAACTCTTAAGTATGAGCCTTCAGAAAAGGACTGTATTCAGATATACAACCTAAAATAAAAATGACAAACTCAACTCACCAGCAATTTCTACAATATCACCAGGAACTATGTCTTTAGCTTTAATCCGCTGTACACTCTTCCTGTCTTGTCGATACACTTTGCCCATTTCAGGCTCATACTCCTTAAGGGCTTCGATTGCATTTTCAGCATTTCTTTCCTGTAAAAAAGAAAACAAAAGATAACAGTAGTAAATACAGCCTGCCACTGCCAAGTGTTTCTGGCCCTAGGAATCAAATTTTAGAGCTGTAAACTAAACTTAAAAAGAAAAAACACAGGAGATGCATATTAATGACATTTGTAATAAATGATTCACATCTTAAGGTAATAACATTAGGCCCTTATGATTTTGTATTAAAAATGAAAAAATAAGCACCCGAAGAAGGGTAAGGAGATAAAAATCAATGGAAAGAAGCAGTTATTAGAACCTGCTGTCCCTATGCACACTGGGCAACATGGCCCTCACCTTCAGCTTCACACACTCACATCATTAAATCAATCATGACCCCCATGAAAGGTGATGGTCTGGGGTTGGACTGCCCAGGCTCAACACAGGCTTTTACACTCAAAAGCTATGTGACTGTGGATAACATGACACACAGCTTTATGGCCTACAAAACCAGGACACTAACAGTACCCACCCTCAAGGGTTGTGAGGATTTACAAGCTATGTGTAAAATGCTTAGATTGTGTTTTGGCACATAGTGAATGCTTTGAGTGATGAATTAAGAAAATCCAGTTACGTTTCACAAATTCTAAATCTCTCACCAGTACTAAAGACCAATAAGTGGCCGGAAGCACTGCCAGTCACATACCATATTTACCATAATATTATATATGAACATGTCAAGACTTAGTCACACACAATTTTTTTTTTTTGCAGTACGCGGGCCTCTCACTGTTGTGGCCTCTCCCATTGCGGAGCACAGGCTCTGGACGCGCAGGCTCAGCGGCCATGGCTCACGGGTCCAGCCACTCTGTGGCATGTGGGATCTTTCCTGACCGGGGCACGAACCCGTGTCCCCTGCATCGGCAGGTGGACTCTCAACCACTGTGCCACCAGGGAAGCCCGACACACAATTTTTATTTCCAAATTTCAAGATGAAAGATGCAGAATTAAAATGAGCCATGTTGAAAAAAAAAAAAGCTAAGGGAAAGTTCCTTTGGGGGGCGGTGGGGGAGTATGTGTGAAATTTGCCTTTTCTCCTTTTAGAAAATAAGCAATTAGGACTTCCCTGGTGGCGCAGTGGTTAAGAATCCGCTTGACAATGCAGGGGACACAGATTTGAGCCCTGGTCCGGAAAGATCCCACATGCCGTGGAGCAACCAAGCCCATGCGCCACAACTACTGAGCCTGTACTCTAGAGCCTGCAAGCCACAACTACTGAGTCCGTGTGCCACAACTATTGAAGCCCTCGTGCCTAGAGCCCGTGCTCTGCAACAAGAGGAGCCACTGCAATGAGAACCCACACTCCACAACGAAGAGTGCTCACTGCAACTAGAGAAAGTCCCCACGCAGCAACGAAGACCCAACGCAGCCAAAAATAAATATAAAATAAAATTAATTAATTAAAAAAAAGAAAATAAGCCATTAGAAGGAGCAAATCTACAAAGCACATGCCCAGCTGAGGTTACTCAGTGGACAAAGGAAATAATTCTTTCATTTCTCTCACATCTTTGCTCTCCAACCTAAAGCTCTTCAGTTTAACATTTGGATAAAATTTATGCTCGATAACATGCAATCTAATTTTTCACACTGTGGTAAAAATTAAGTCCCCAAACCTGCTTAAAGAGAATTTAGATGACACAAAACTGAAAGCTAATGGCATGTGTCTAACTTTTTATGTATGCATTCCTGAGAAAGTACAGGAAACCTTAAATTTGGAAAGTTCATGATAAGAATAATTTAAATCCCAATCAGATCTGCTTAAAGAATGAGTCTATCTGCATCACCTTATAATTAACAGAAATACCAGCATATCTAACTCTAATTAATGTCACTGGCTAAAAGGTCCTTCAGGTTAAGTTCAAATGTTACTGATACTGTAGAAAGAATAAATTCTGAGCATTGTCGCTATTCAATTATTCAACTTTGAAACTACTTTTTCCTCAGGATTTTCCCCCCTGAATTTATGAACTGTGGCAGTTTTATTTCTCCTTCCTCGAGGTCATGTCAGGTAGAGTTTAATTAGACTGACCAAAGTTAAGATGTCCAGGTGCACTGTATTTTGCTTCTATTAAAAATCAGGGAGGGACTTCCCTGGTGGTCCAATGGTTAAGTCTTTGCTTTCCAATGCAGGGGGTGCAGGTTCCATCCCTGGTCAGGGAGCTAAGATCCCACATGCCTTGTGGCCAAAAAACCAAAACATAGAACAGAAGCAATACTGTAACAAATTCAATAAAGACTTTAAAAAAAATGTTCCACATTAAAAATCAGGGGGACTTCCCTGGTGGCTCAGTGGTTAAGCATCTGCCTGCCAATGCAGGGGACACAGGTTCTAGCCCTGGTCCAGGAAGATCCCACATACCACAGAGCAACTAAGCCCGTGCACCACAACTACTGGGCCTGCACTCTAGAGCCTGTGAGCCACAACTACTGAGCCCACCCGCCTAGAGCCCGTGCTCCGCAACAAGAGAAGCCACCGCACCTCAACGAAGAGTAGCCCCCACTCACCGCAACTAGAGAAAACCCGCGTGAAGCAACAGAGGCCCAACACAGCCAAACATAAATAAATTTATTTAAAAAAAACAAACAACAAAAAACAGGTCAGCTTGGGGAAAAACAAATATACCTAACTTACTATGAACAAAAACTTAGAAGACCTTCTAAGGTTTCCTTTGTTCTAAAAGTTACAACTCCTACCTCCTCCAGTCAAACCTAAATAGGTCTAAGTGTCATTCCTCAAACACACTTTGTACCTCTCTGCTCATGCCACCCCCTCTCTGGAATATTCTCCCCAGCTTCCACCCACAAAAGTCCTATTTCTTTATAGTTCCCCCAATTGCTTGTCAGCCTTCCTTGATGACATTGATCAGAAATACATGCCCCACCCCTCCCAAATACTACCTTACACTATAATTATAACTTTCATTACTTCCAGAAAGCAAGAACCCTATAGTATTTATTGCTCATACCCTTCTGTATATTATGTAATAGGATATCCATCAAAAATATTACTGTTTTCTTTAAGCTAAGACATATCTAAAAGTCCTGTGAAAATTGCTGTAAAATTTTACTTTGGAGTTCAGATCAGCCTGACCCTGGATATAAATCCCAGATACTCTATGTATGTACTATCTGTATGGCCTTTGATAAGTCAATCACTCTGAACTTCTATGTCACATCTGTCCAATGGGAATATCATCTGCCTTACAAAATCACTCTAAGCATGAAATGGGAATATGTATGAGTTATCTACTATGTAACTGACATAAATTAATTTAAAAATGCATATTACTAACTTGAGAAGGACAATCTAATGCTATATATTGTTTCTTTTGCCTAAATTATTCACAAAAAGATCGTTTCTATTTAAATAAAAGCAATTAAAAAAATCAAATGTAGCACAATTAAATTTCTTCTAAGTAGGCTTCCTTCTAAATGAGCTCACCACATAAAGGCCTTCATGTTTATTAATAAGATCAGAAGTTTACAATTCCAATAGGATTAAATATGTTTATAAGATGCTTCCACTTTAAGAATGACAGATACACTCTATTTTAGTCCTGAAAGAGGTGACTATATCTATCAAACATCTAAAAGATCAATACTTAAAAGATGAATGAGAGGGACTTCCCCGGTGGCACAGTGATTAAGAATCTGCCTGCCAATGCAGGGGACACGGATTCGATTCCTGGTCCGGGAAGATCCCACATACCACGGAGTAACTAAGCCAGTGCGCCACAACTACTGAGCCTGCACTCTGTAGCCCCCGAGCCACAACTACGGAAGCCTGCGCTCCGCAACAATACCTGGGCACAGAACACTGTCCCAAGAAAAATGAGCAGAGAATTAACTTCTAGCTCACACAAGCCACACTATACTTTCTAACTAAGCATTCCGCACTGCAATGAAGAGTAGCCCCCGCTCACCGCAACTAGAGAAAGCCTGCACACAGCAAAGAAGACCCAACACAGCCACAAATAAAAAGATGAATGTGAAATATTAGTCTGGGTTTGTTAAAATATATCAAAAACAAAAACCTAACAGATCCATAGTCTTAAAAAAGTTAAATTCTCAAACTAGCTATCTGCAGAAGACCAATCATGCAAATATGGGGCAGATGTGTGATCCCGTTATGTTTCTGTAGTAAAATTAGCTTCCATTCTGTGAATAAGAAAGGCCTGGGTACTAGGCAGTTAAGGGAAAATAGCCAGGAATATGCTCTGAAGGTAAAATTATTTAGGATTTAAACAATTTTTATAGCTAAATACACACACACACCCAAGGAGAATAAAAGTTTTTCATAGGAAGCAGCTAGAAAATATAAAGAGAATACTGGTCGTCAAATTTTCTGGTTTTCCTTAAGTAGCTTCTTTATCCACTGTTCTTAATTCCATGCTACCATGAAGGATGAGCAATTTTAACAGTAAAGTGTATATGCATGAGGTCTAAAATTTTGCCATTAAATAAATTAATAGATAAAAAACACATGTAGTTCCACAGATTGTTTTAACAGTTTAAATCACTTACGTAAATTACCAAAATTTTGCACTGCAGGAATTTTTGCTTACCTGCCATACACCCACAATTGCATTGGCTACTAATATAAGTAAAATCACAAAGGGTTCTACAAAAGCTGTAATTGTTTCTTCACCTTCTTCAAACCAAGCCAAAACCTAAAAGAGAAATGGCACGCGTTAGAACTGTAATGTGTTCTTACAACAAAAGTGGCTGGCATTAAAGGAATTATTATGATACATAAAATCTCTTTTCTTACCATCCTTAGAAACAAAAGGTAGCAAAATGTAATGACATAAACAACAAGCTTATATCTTGTTCCCAATAATTCTTAAGACTCAAAACTATAAACTTCTTAATAATACCCTTAAGAACTAATTTATTTTTTCATGTAATAATTGGTTTAAAATCCAAAACAAATACTTTTGGGGAACTAAATTCCATTCATTTTCTGTGTATATTTTTCAAAAGAAATAAAACAAATTCCTGATTTTGTTAAAGCAAAAGGCAATCATGAAACTTTGTTAATTTGGTTAATATTCACATCAAATAATACCTATGTGGCACAAATTCATAGTAAAAACAACTTAATCATTGACTCAAAATTAGAGTATATAAACTGCTAATGTTCCACGTATTTTCAGTGGTGTTGCTGAAGGTCATTACTGCAAGGTTGTTCTGCGATCAGGAATGTATTTTGAAGGTTATCCTCCATATGATATCTAGTACAGGAACACAGCTCTTCAGAGATGACATAAATCCAAAAATGTTATACCTGGGCACAGAACACTGTCCCAAGAAAAATGAGCAGAGAATTAACTTCTAGCTCACACAAGCCACACTATACTTTCTAACTGAGCAACCCTAAGAAGAGAGAATCCAACACAATGAATCTTAAAATAAACAACATAGTAAAAGAGGCATCTAAATGGTTAAAAATTTAACAACCAATTTTTGTGGAAAAGTGCCAATCCAAAAAGGATGTTAAAGGTATCTTATGATACAGTCTGGGAGGTAAGATTTGCCTTTGCCTTTTAACACTGCTTAAAATGTTTGTATATTCCACAATGAAATCTTTTCTTTAAAAGATCTATTCAGTAAACAATGAAAGCACTGTTTCTGATACTTTTTAATATTGTCAGATATGATGTATGGCAATAATAAAGCCATCTGACGACTACATTTGTACCTAGTGGAATACTATAAAATGAGCTTTGACACAAACAGCAAACAACCAGAAAGATGATTAAGGTAAGACCCAACATGAATTTTGCAAGTAAATGAGGGTAACGATGAATTAACAACAAATATCAATTTGTTAGGCAGCTTTGCTCACCACTATACCACCAACAAAAGAAATATATCAATTTGAGCAGGAAAAAAAACGGGAGACCCAAGGCCAGGTCCTGAAAGACGCCAATCACCACTGACAGCCAATGAACCAGGGCAAGCAGAACACCAGAATGAATATAAATTGCTCCTGCAAGCTTTCAGCTGGGCATTCCTGGTGTTAAGGCCAGGTCTAATGGCAGGATGAAAACTTCTCTAGGAAGTTATAAATTTTGATAGATGCAAGATCACAGCTGCTTTGATGCTAGCCTTTCAAACATTTGCCAAGGAGAGCTATCAGAAATAAGAAACTTAATTAGCTCTTGGGGGAGAAAAATTGCTCAACTTGAAGAGTAACTAGGACCTTTAGAAAAGGTCAGTGAGGCATTAGCAACTGTAAGATAAGCTTCACACCTTGTTAAATCGGGTATGAATTTCCCTCTTGGCAGCTAGGCGGGAGGAACAAACTTAAAGCAATATCCCACATAAGCTGGAACAAAGGAAAAGACTAAAGAAAGCAAGCAGTGACAGGACTATCAAAGCAAACCTCTACTTTTCAAGAAATGTGTGGTTCCTTTGCACAAGTGGTATTTATCCATAATGCAATAACCCTCATCTGTATTATGAAGTAGCATTTTCTTCCACTATGTGACTTTAAATGTTTATGTGTAAGAAACACAGGCATTCATAGTTATTTGAGGGTTCTGGACAATGTATAATTACTGCCTGATGAGAAACTAGTGGGCAAATCTCTTAGTGTGGAAGGGCAGTGCTGAACCTATTTAACACTGACAACTACCAATTTTCTAATATTTAAAAAAATATTTTGAAACCCACAAATAACCCAAAGAATTAAGTGCTACAACTCAAAATAAAGATGAACCGTATTTCATTTACTGCTAAGAATCAATCCAGTCAATCATGTTCAAACCACATGGTGCAGTCCTTCATGGTTTTGTTCTATTGAAAAGAAAACCTCTCTTGCGTAAATGGGAAGATGATGCTGACGGATGGAAGATTCCCATGAGATGGGGAAGAGGGTAGTGAAGAGGGAAACTGGATGAGTGACAAATTACTATGTCTTATTAGCATTATAGTACAGTCAGTTCATAATTATGGTTACCAGAAGTTATACAAAATATACAGGGGGCAGAGAGAATGTTTCTAAAAAATCTTTATTGAGAACAGGTTGAATATAAAGGATTATCTGTTTGTATTTCCTTTTGTTGATTATTCTACCCCCAGGGGTCTAGAAGAGTCTCTGGTACATAGTTGATGCTCACTATATATTTACTGAATAAATGCATGAATAAACAAAACAAAATCTCATACAACGTCTAAGGTACAAGTCCCTACCTGGCAGTCTATGAACTTAAACATTAAGAGAGCAAAAAGGTAACCAACCTCATTAACAATACCAAAGGGAAGTGGAAGGAAAAGCTACTGCAGTATAATTTTAGGAATAGTGTTTCTTCTTTCTTTGCTTTGCACTATTAATACAGGAACAGTACTTCTGGGGCTTACAGTATCCAGCTACGGCAAGTTCAAAAGTTTCAAACTTGTCAATCCTATTCAAAGTAAACACTTGCTAGGTTACTTTATTTATTTAATTCCCTGACCAGGGATCGAACCTGGGTCCTGGCAGTGAAAGCACAGAGTCCTAACCACTGGGAATTCCCTTGCTAGGTTACTTTAGACAGGGTAGGGTATCTTCTAATTGTTATATGGAAGACTGATCTCTGTATATCACCATAACTTCTGAGAGTATAGCCGAAAGATGCCAGAGAGCAGGGTTTAATGAATTAAGCAAATTTTAATCCAAGGTAAAAAGGGATGTTCTGGTATAAACTAGGAGACAGTCATGGTACCATGACTCAGTTATCTACACGTTAGGATAATGTGCAGAGCTCTTAACAAGAACTTAAGAAGAAAATGAGAGATCATAAGCACATTCTTAAGACTGAGGGTCTTAAAACATGTATCAGGTCTGCATTCCTCCTTGTATCCTTAGAAATTTGCAATGCCTTAGGGCACTCAAACATTTGTTCAATGAAGGAAAAAATTTACATCAAGAAATTTAAAAAGAGGAAACAAATAAAGTATCACCAATAAGTGTTATAGCAATTTTCTGAAGTGAGAAACAAAAATTCTTTCAGCCATTATAAAAAGAATAGTATGAATTAGACTAGATTCTCTTGTGAACCAGACATAAAGCTTATGTGAAAACACTCTTCAATATTTTCAGATTTGAAAATACAATCTTATTTAAAAGAAAACAAAAAACCCCATACACATTCACCTTTCAAACCATATTTTAAAGACAGGCTCTAAATAAATTACTTAAACCAATCAGTAAACTGCCCATTTTGTCCTTCAAAATAATTAAAAGAAAACACAGGAAAAATTTAAAATCACTACATTATCAAATACTTCTTGAATATATCTTACTGAGAAAACAAAAGTAAACAAATTTCATGTATTTTGAAAATGCTACCAACACAAACTCATCCAAATATTTGTTAACTCAAAAGCACTAACCTGGGACACTTCTCTAGTGGCGCAGTGCTTAAGAATCCGCCTACCAATGCAGGGGACACAGGTTCGAGCCCTGGTCCGGGAGATCCCACATGCCGTGGAGCAACTAAGCCCGTGAGCCACAGCTAGTGAGCCACAGCTACTGAGCCTGCGCTCTAGAGCCCACGAGCCACAACTGCTGAGCCTGCGTGCTGCAACTATTGAAGCCCACACGCCTAGAGCCCGTGCTCTGCAACAAGAGAAGCCACCGTAATGGGAAGCCTGCGCACCACAACGAAGCGTAGCCCCCCGCTCGCTCCAACTAGAGAAAGCCCGCGCGCACAGCAACGAAGACCCAACACAGCCAGAAATAAATAAATAACAAATTTAATTAAGAAAAGAAGCACTAACCTAGGTTCTAAAAGGAATTAAGAATCCCTTCAAAGGTTCCAGTAAGAAGAAAAGACAAATTATTCAAATGTAAATCAAAGTTGAGAAATGCCCTGGTCTAATAAAGTTTTATTAGCATTTTAGGGTCAATCTAAGTAACTGAGATAGGGAAATGGGGGTGAAGGGTAGAGAAGCTTATGCAAATTGTGTTACCAGAGAGGACTTTATGATTCTGACAGATGAGACAAATATGGTCCTCAAGCTCACTTCCTTCAGGTTAACTGTCACCTTAGACACCTCTCCTGACCGCCCTATTTGAAAACTGCACTCCTTCCACAGGCTCCCCTATTCCGCCACCAACAACCATGTTATTTTTTTCCACAGCACTATCTCCAATCCAACAGTTTATTATATATTTTACTTTTATCTGTCTCCACTAGAACGTCAGCTCCAGGTAAGAGACAGTGTATTTCGTTCCATGCTGTATCCCCAGTGTTTGTGCCATGTACCTAAGGTGCTCAATTCCTAACAAAGCAGGGAAGAGAGAAAAGAACAGGCATTCCAATTAAGCAACCATATGATGTGTTATATGAAGGGCAAAGCTGGTGAACAAGGGGAATGGAAAGAAAAAGTGAAAAGGATAGGAAGGTACTGAATGTCAAGTTAAGGAATTTCTAATGTTACTTCACATACAATGGGAGATATATAGCTCACGTCTTCCAACCCAAGTGACAAGTTAATTAAACTTTATCCCTACAGGTCACAAGTATAAAACATTAATGCTGTTTCTACTTTCTGCCAACGCAAAATATTAACTATGGTTAACAGTTTACTACTTAGATATTTGAAATATATCACTAAAGCCTAGTATTTCTTAACTTGAGCAGAACCTGATGATGTATCATATATAGATTATAAAAACTGCCTATCTGCTTCTCCATAAGAGCATGTATATTTTACCATTTTTCCTTTTAAACGAATAGGAATGAACTGACTACCACAAAAAACTCAGTGCTCTTTTCAAAGGTAAAGAAATGTGGAATGAAAAGGGTCAAGCATAATGTAGCAGTAGTGCTAATCCCACATGAAGAAAATCAACAAGTTTTATATCTGCAATTTCTTGATCAAACAAAACAAAGCAAATTAAGTTACAGTACTTCCTAAACAATAAATGTTTAAACTTTTCTGTTTAGCAACCCATAAAATAAAAATGTAACACAGTTCATTTCCTAAGCAATAACTCCATGTAGTTACCAAAAAGGTAACTCAAATTTCAACTCCAAAATATAGCTCTAAAAAGCTATAAAAAGCCAACATCCTACGTTACAACAAAATTAAAGCTTTTATTTAAAAACCCATTTGAGGAATTCCCTGGCACTCCAGTGGTTAGGATTCGGGGCTTTCACTGCTGCGGCCGGGTTCATTCCCTGATCAGGGAACTACAGATACTGCAAGCTGTGCAGCACAGCCAAAAAATAAAATAATAATAATAATTTTAAAAAAAACATTTGAAAATACCCAGAAGATTTAAGCTCCTTACTTCAAAGTAAAACTCACATCATTATTTCAAAATATTAATATAAAGTCACTCAAACTGGCCACTCAAGAGATCCTATACAACCCAAATAGTCAATAGCTTGTCTACTGGAAATAGGGCCACCGATGTTACAACACTGCCTTAAATTACACACACAAAATAACGCAATAAAAATTTATTTTATCTCTTCTTGTATATAGCAGCTGATTAACTTCTAAGAGATCCCCGATGACCTTACTGAAGCCCAGTATTAAAATTACCAAGTTGAGACTATTTTAAAATTATGTAGCCAGCTTAAACATAAACATTATACTACCTCAAACACATTATTTGTTTTGTTCCACGACAATGTATTGAAACTAATTAATCAAACAGCTCTATTCCTTTATCTGAATTGGTAAAGCAGCAGCCACTTACTAAAGAGGAATTTTTTTTAACCAACCAAGAAAAACAGACACGTATAAGGTATGGAGTGACTAATTCAGGATGCTTAATGATTTGCTATGATACTCTCTTAATTTTATTCAATGAAAACCGTAGAAAACATTCGTGAGGAATTAATTATTAACGGCTACACATCACTTGGCTAACATGGCATGACATATTAAAGTCTCATGGCAGAATCTGCGTACAGAAACTCCAAAAAAGTTCACCTCTTGCCAAGTTTTTCCCTTCACCGAAAGTAAAGAAATGCCTACTGCTTCATGTATTTAGTTCTCAAAATAGCCCTCTAGGGTAAGGTTGTCAATAAAGACAGAGGTAGATCCCTGAGGCCTGCATGCTTACAAACACACAAAAATGAAACCTTGAAGCTGTGTCAAGTTTGCAAAGCCTGAAACAAGTTATCGCAGAGTGAATTTCACTTCCCATCTTGGTTTTTATAAGAACAGAATACTGTACTTTAAGAACAAAAGACATCTCATGCTGTTAGGATTAGGAACATCTGTGTCCTATGCATGACCATTTTTAGGAAAACTTCAAAGTCCAATGCCCAAGAAAAAAAATGCAATAAAAAAATCAATATTGAACACAAAAAAAATGTTAATAATAACCTAGAATTATCCTTTCCAACCCCCATCACCTTTCTTCTGCTGTTCTTTGCATTTCACCAGTTTCTTAGCAACCATACAGGACTCAAGCTGGTAAGCACATACAGAACATGAAAAGTTTTTTTTTTTTTCTTTTAAGATCTAGAACCAATTGTACTAAACCTTGTTCTCTCAACCTAGGAGCCACTCAAGACAGGGGTCCAATTTAGATAAATTTACCACCCTAAAGGTCAGTGACCAAATTTGGTCAACAGTGGTGCCATCACTGCCGTCATCATTCTTGTCACTGTCAGAAACAACTGTCACCTTGCCATTACCAGGAAGGGAGAGCAACTGGAATATTCCTTTTGTAAGTTCTATTTACAGACTACAAAGAGCCCAACATCATCTTAGAATGATCTTACACAACGGAAGAACCCAAAACAGAAAAGGCCTTCCAATAAAGAACTTTTTGATATTAAAAGCTGATAAACCACAAGAATTTATAAGACCCTGCCTGCCGCATTTGGGAACAATCTCTAACTGCACTGCCAATGTCAGACATCCATTTATTTTCTGTACGCGAATGGCTTCAAATGTTTTACTTATAAATTTAAAATACCTAGGGAATCAAAAAAAAAAAACCCAAAAACCCCACACAAAACATGAAGAAACAGCTTAAATCTCCAAATATAATGTTCTCACTCAACAGACATTTGTTTCCTGGTTTTTCATCTATGGTATAGTCTCAACTTTTGGAAAGTAAATTTCTTTATACTTACAAAAGATATACATGCTGCCAACAATAAAATTCTAACTAGTAAGTCTTCAAACTGCTCAATCACAAGTTCCAGCAAGGTTTTTCCTGTTAGAAAGAAACATATCTGTTGTAAATGTCATCTTAAGATCAGCACACAAAGTGGGGGAAGAAACGTGTTAAGATTACTCACCTTCTTCAGCCGGTAACTCTGTAGAATGTAGAAATTCACCAGGCAACGTGTCAAGAGAGGGGAAAAAAAAACATTTTAGCACTCTGTCTTTACAAAAATTACTAAATTATCACTGCCTTTGAAAGACGCACCTAGATATATGAACATTCAACCATATTTAACAGAAACCATACCAAAATGGTACCTCAAGAAAATATGCAGTATTTGTTGTATTGATCTACTCCGAAACGTGAAATCTCATCACCACCTAAGTAAGTCTCCTGAAACAAGGAGTCATTTCAGCCCTGTCATCACTTCTGCCAGATGTGTAACTTTGGGTAGTACAAGAACGGTCAGAGGCATTCTCAACTACAACGCCTCATAAACCGGGTAGGGACGAGAAAATGTCTCGCAGGGCTCAACCCAGATGCAAGAGGCTCATCCCTCCCTCCGCCGGGGCCGGCTGCTGCTGGTGAGAAGCCGCGGAGCTAACTGCGTGCGGGGAAGGTCAAGGGCTGGAGCCGCGAGGAAGTCGAGAGGAGGCGCAGACCCGACGCCGGAGCCCCCAGCCTGCAACCCCTCTCCCGCAGGGCCGTCGCACGGGCTCAACCCGCCGCCTGCAGCCCTAGTCAGGCGCGGAGCCGAAACCCACGAGGTGGAGCTCAGTCAGCCATCTTTCCTGGCTCTCGGGCCCGCGCCTAGCCGCGCGGCGCCGCTGCAGCCCCGGCGCCGGGCACCTACCGTTGGAGCCCCATCTCTCCTTGAGCTTCTTGACCTGCTCCAGGCTCAGCCCTGTGCTCTCGTTGACGCCGAAGTGACCCAGCACTTCCTCTACCGTCTTTGTGTGCGCGTTCTCCATGGCTGCGGGGGCCCGGCCGGCCTCGCCTCCAGTCCCCGCGGCCTCCTCGCCTCCGCCTCGCACTCGGGCCGCGGGCTCGTGCCACCCCGGGCGCCCAGGCGCGGACTGGTCTCTCCCCCCTCCTTCTCCTACTCCGGCCGCTTCCGCCTCGCCGGGCGCTAAATCACCCCGCACCCCCTCCCCCAGCAACCGCCCCTCTCGCAGCCCGGCCCTCGCCGGCGCCCGCCCCGGGCACAGCTGGACGGTGGTGGTGGGGCCTCCCGACCCTCCCTCCCCTCGTCAGAAGGGAGGGCCTCCTTCACCCTCAACCGCCCGCCGGGAGTGCAGGCCGCGGCCCCTAGGCCCCCTCCCCGTGCTCCTGAGGTGATTCTCGGCCCCGCCCGGGCCGGTAGAGGGGGCGCTCGGTCGACCCCTGACAGCGGAACGGAGCAACGGAGGAGAGCCGGCGGGGTGATGCGCGGCGCGCTCGCCCTGTCCCCTCAGCTCTGCACCCCCGGCAGCAGTAGAGGAAACCGCAGCGGAGGGGAAGGAGGTGGCGTCGGGGACGGCTCCGCGGCGGCTGCTCTAATAGCATTTATCCGCCGCTGCCTCCCCTCTCGCCGCCGCCGCGGCATGTGGACGCCGCTCATTGGCCGAGAGGGCCCAGCGCGGCGCGGGAGGCGCGGCCCCGCCCCCTCCCTCAGGCTCCCTCCCTCCCGCGCGACTTGCGCCCACGCGGCCGCGCAAGCCCCGCCTCCTCCCTCGAACCGCCCCCAGGAACCCGGATCGAAGCTGGCGTGCCCGCGCCCTGCGCGCTCTGATCGGCTGTTCGGCGGAGAGCTCTCCGCCTCTCTTTGGCTAATGCGGATCTCGATTCCCGCCCGGTTCAATCACCTGTAGACGTAGAACCCAGGGAGGTGGAGGGCTCGCGTGGGCTCCCTGCACTCGCTGCCCCAAGGGAACTGCCTACCCTTAAGAGTCGGCCTCGGGTTGGGGTGGGTGATTGGGAAGGCGAGGCCGAGGAACCTTACGAACTCGGTCGGCGCAGAGCTTCACCGAAGCGCGCTGGGGTTGGTGTCCTTGGCTCGTCCCCTTGCCCTCCACCCCCCAGGGCCGCACTGTGCAACCCAATCTGTGTACTTCAGAGCCCCTCTTAGGAACCGAGGGGAGGAATTCCGCAGTTCACTTCCCACACGGCCAAAATCCCTCATCTGTCGCTTCAGGAACACCGCATCCCATATTGTTTTTAATATCACACACAGATTTGATAACATGTCTGCATGGAAGTCACAGATTACGCTACTGTAACTGCTAAATAAGCGAGAGTTGTGCTAGAAGGTGCCTCGCTTGGGCATTGATTAAGGCTATTTTCTAGACTGCCCCTTTCCCCAATAGGGGAAAAAAGGACTTTAATCCAAAAATCTATTCTTAAACCACAGATGATTTGCTCTTGAGGTCTGTAGAAAACCTACCTCAACAAGGACCTACAGTATAGCACAAGGAACTCTTCTCAATATTCTGTAATAACCTAAATGGGAAAAGAATCTGAGAAAAAACATATATATAACTAAATCACTTAGCTGTACACCTGAAACTAACACAACATTGTAAATCAACTATAATATAAAATAAAAAGTAAATTAAAAAAAAGAAAACCTATGTAACAGCAAGATAAAGGGAATTTCGCCAATATAAAAAAATTAGACAACAGAGAAAAGGACCTTCGCATTGAATTCTTGAGCAAAAGGTGAACACATTCGCATCACAAAGGGCAGTTTTCTTAAGGGACTATGTTGCAGAATGAAGCATCTAGTCCACTTTTGTGTTTGGCTATGGTGTACCATCCACAGGAGCCAAGGCAGAACAAAAATCACCTCAGTTGTCCCAGATGGCTCAGCTTCAGGACTTAAAGTCCTTTAACAGATGCAAATCACAGTACATTACCTAGCTGAAAAAATCAGGCACGTCATTTTGTCATTTCATTTAATTATTTCCAAGGAGTGGAGGCTGGTATACAGTTTTAATTGATACTTGGAAAAGGACCAACAAAACCCTACATGAAATAAACAAAAATTCTAGTGTATGGCAATGCACTAAGAGAAGCAAAATGAAAACTGGTTAGGTCACAGGATTGGAGCCTCTTCCAGCAGGGACACGTGGCTGCACGGTGGGGGGGTGTGGTAATGGAGGGCTGGTGGTTCTTTTCCCCCTCAGACCAGGTCTGCACCACTTCTTTTTTTTTTTTTTTTGCGGTACGCGGGCCTCTCACCGCTGCGGCCTCTCCCGCTGCGGAGCACAGGCCCCGGACGCGCAGCCTCAGCGGCCATGGCTCATGGGCCCAGCCGCTCCGCGGCATGCGGGATCCTCCCGAACCGGGGCACGAACCCGTGTCCCCCGCATCGGCAGGCGGACTCCCAACCACTGCGCCACCAGGGAAGCCCCTGCACCACTTCTTACCAACTCTTCTGCCTCACCCCAGCAAGTGTAAAAGCACTCCAGGCAGGAGGATTGTTACCTTTCTCAGCCTGGAAATTATCTTGAGCATTTGACTTTGGATCTCCGTTCTGTGGCTTGGTCTCTGCTTGGGGTTGTAAGTGCTTCTGCTTCTTGAGCTTCTTGGGAGGTTCCTGATCTGTGCTTTTGTACTGAATGCTCTTCCCCAGATCTTCGAGCTCCTTGTTATTGTTCAGATTTCAGCTTACATGTTACCTCCTCAGAGATGTCTTGACTAAAAGGGCTACCCTCCCCAGTCACCCTCGCTATCACATTATTGTTTTATTTTCTTCACAGCACTTATCTCTGATGTTGTATTTTTTGCTTAGCTGTTTACTGCCTGTCTCCCCCTACTAGGATGTAAGCTCCATGAGAACAGCATGTCTTGTCTAGCTTGTCCATCTTCAGGATATAGGAGTCCCCTGGTATACACTCATCATTTATTGAATGCCTACTATTTGAGTGAATGAAAGAGCCCCACCATCCCTGATCTATCAGTGACTTGCAAAGGGCCTGGCTTTGAGAGGACCCCAGCAAATTTTTGCTGAACTCAAGTTTATTGATTTCCAGTATGTGATGTAAATCAGAAGGCCTCTGAACTACTTGCCTCATGTGAATGGCTGTGAAGGTTAGGCTTAAAACGAACAAACAGGGACTTCCCTGGTGGTCCAGTGGCTAAGACTCAGCACTCCCAATGCAGGGGGCCTGGGTTCGATCCCTGGTCAGGGAACTAGATCCCACATGCTGCAACCAAAGATCCCGCATGCGGCACCGAAGTTCCTGCGTGCCGCAACTAAGACCCAGCGCAGACAAATATTAAAAGCAGACAAACAAAAAACAAAGTGAGGCAGCATTATAGGTTTCTCAGAGACAAGTAATGTCTAAGTTCACATTGGTCGTGTTACCAGACTGTTCTTTGCAAATCTGCTATTTCCTGGAGATTGGAATACAGGTATTCCTCAATGCACCATGGGATTACGGCCTGATAAACCCATCATAAGTTGAAAATATCATAATTCGAAAATGTACGTAAGACACCTAACCTACTGAGCTTCATAGCTTAGTCTAGCCTACCTTCAATGTGCTCAGCACACATTAGCCTACAGTTGGGCAAAATCATCTAACACAATACCTATTTTATAATAAAGTACTGAATATCTCATGTAATTTATTTAAAGTGAAAAACAGAATGGTTTTAAGTGTATCAGTGTTTACCCTTGTGATCTGCACAGCTGATTGGGAGCTGCAGCTCGCTGCCGCTGCCCAGCATCTTAAGAGAGGATGGTACTGCGTATTGATAGCCTGGGAAAAGATCAAAATTCAGTTTCTACTGAATGTGTATTGCTTTCGCACCATCTTGAAGTTGAAAAATTGTAGGTCAAACCATCATAAGTCAGGGATGGTCTGTATTCCCTTAAACTGAAACAGTGTGCTTTACAGCCTGGGACTGGCCCCTTCTGTATCACATACTAATTATGCCCTTGGTTCCTCAACCCATTGGTGTCTCTGAAACCTGTTGTTTATTTATTTATTTATTTATTTTTATAATGTCACCATGGTTTTTCTTTTTAAATTGAGGTATAGTTGCTTTACAATGTTCTGTTAGTTTCTGCTGTACAGTGAAGTGAATCAGCTCTACGTATACATATATCCCCTCTTTTTTGGATTTGCTTCCCATCTAGGTCACCATAGACCACTGAGTAGAGTTCCCTGTGCTATACAGCAGGTTCTCATTAGTTATCTACTTTTTACATATTAGTGTATATATGTCAATCCCAATCTCCCAGTTCATCCCACCCTCCTTCCCCCCTTGGTGTCCATACGTTTGTTTTCTACATCTGTGTCTCTATGTTTGCCTTTCAATGGTTCATCTGTACCATTTTTCTATATTCCACATATATGCAATATATGATATTTGTTTTTCTGACTTACTTCCCTCTGTATGACAGTCTCTAGGTCCACCCACATCTTTACAAATGACCCAATTTCATTCCTTTTTATGGCTAATATCCCATTGTATATATGTACTACACCTTCTTTATCAATTCATCAGTCGATAGACATTTAGGTTGCTTCCATGACCTGGCTATGGTAAATAGTGCTGCAATGAACATTGGGGTGAAACCTGTTATTTAGAGGTTGCCAAAATTTAGCAAAACATAGCCTCCCAAAGGCAGAAAGATTTACTCTTAAGTAGAAATAGACTTATGCTCGATGTATTTTATACACATGCTTCTTGTTAATAAGGTTAAACAAAGTAAGAATGGGTTTTAGAAATACAGTTGACCCTTGAACAACACAGGTTTGAACTGTGTGGGTCCACTCCCATGCATATTTTTTTCTATAATGAATACTGAAGTACTGTATGATCTGCCTGTGGTTGGTTGAATCCTCAGATTTGGAACTACAGATGTGGAGGAACTGTATATGTGGGCCAACTCGGACTTTCAACCTCATGGAGGGTGGGCGCCTCTAAGCCCCCTGTTGTTCAAGGGTCAACTGTACTCTATTTTTCACCAAGGATTGTAGCTATTTTCAGTCGGTTGGGGACAGGGAGAGGAAAAAAGAGAAACTGTGATTCAGAAAGATGGATGAGTTGATCAAAGAACCTCAAAGGAATTAATAAAGGAGGATATTATCTGGTAGTAGGCAGGCTGGTTTAAAAAGCTAGGTAGATAGAAAAGGCCCAGTAGAAAAGAATGACATGCTAACTTCCCAACGCTCTACAACCCTCCTGTAAGGCAATGGAGATGGTAAAAGGCAGTCTGTTCCATATTTGGACAGCTCTAATCATTAAAGCCATCTCATTCTGGGCTGAATCCACCTCCCATTAACAACTTCTCCTATACATTGGTTCTTGTTTAGCCCTTTGGAATAACTCTGAATAAGTTTAATCCCTCCTCTGTGTGTGATCTCTTCCAGTACTTCAAGATATTTATTTACTTTTTAAGAGTCTTTTTTCTCTGCTAAAAAGAACAGCTCTGTCTCTGAGCTGTGCCTTGTATAGCGGGAGTCTGCAACCCCTCAGCATCCTTGTCGTCCAGTCGCGGAGACACCCAACACTGAAGACAGAAGTCTGGAAAGGATCTTGCGGTGGAGTTATCACTGTGCACCTTTGTTTCAATGCTTCCCCCTGCACATTGCTGATTTGTGTTATCAGTTCAAAAATGAGTCCTGTATATATAAACTGCAGTCATTTAATCTTCCCATCGTCTACTTGCACTGTTGATTCTTTTTAACCCAGGCACTGAACTCTGACTGTAATGGAGTGTTCTCCTGTTCACTTTGGCCCATCTTTGCAGTCCGCTGTGGTCTTCTGGAGTCTTCACGTGATGTTTTAGCCATATGCCCGAACTTGGGTTACACACAAATTTGATAAGCATGACTTCTGTCAACTGCTATAAATCAACTTGACTACAGGTCCCAAAGTCAGGAAAGTAAAAATCTTATAATGCAGTCTCTTGCCTCTTTACCTCCCATGACACATTATTATACAGGTCATTCTTTTGGTTGAGCACCTGATGTAGTCAGCGTGACTTAAGGATCATGATATATGAAAAATACATATTTACGACCTAGACTCAGAACTGGCACAGTAAGGTGTTTGCACTGAAAGGTAAGTGGGAATTAAGGCTATCCAACTTACTCACACCTGCTGTCTCTCACGGACTCCAGAACACATGCTGGTTGAGTCGAATGCCAGGCAAAATCGCCTGCAGTATTTACATTCTTTGTTCTGTAAATTGTTGGGCGGCCCCCTTACAGGCCTACAAGGCCTGCACTTGTCCAGCTTCAAGACCAAAGAAAGAGCCAAGTTAGCAACAGAGACATCAACGGTTTGATGGATAGGGGAGCTTACACGTCTGAAGCGAGGTCCTGGAGCGAGAACCCCACTGCGGGCAGGACATGGTGGCAGTCTTTGCTCCCCAGGGGAATGGGAGATTGACGTCAGGTTGGCTCATTAGTTACCAGGGAAACCAGCAGAGGGGCATGCCCCTCACCAACCCTTTGATAAGATATCACTAGCTGAGGCAAGTACATAGGAAGGTCAGTCATGTGTGTGGGTATAGGTGAAGCTGGCACTGGTCAGGCAGGAGATGTACAGAGAGCAAGAGAACAGCCATCTTGAGTGGCCTGACCATACATAAATTAAAGTGTCTTAAGGTAATTATGAGATGTTGGTCCACTGTATTATTATCTAGCCTACATTTCTCTACTGGTCCATAAGAACTTAACGAGAGGACTCTGTCGAATGTGTTGCTAAGATCTAAGTAAATTGTCTACAGCAGTCCATATTCTAGTGATCTTTTCACAGACATGTGTCCCGTTTGGCATGGCTTGTGTTACTGATCACATGTCAGTACCTAGTGACCACCACTTTTTCTACATGCCCACAAACTATAAGTTTAACATCTGAGAATTTGCTAAACTTAACAGAATGTCTTTTCCAGAATTTGGCCCTCTCCCATTGATAAGCATTCTTTTGATGGCTAAGTGTCAAAAGACCAACTTATTAGCTTATGCTTATAAAAAAAAAGGACTTATTGGGGAATAGACTCCAAATTCAGAACAGCTTGATCCAGGTGCTCAGATAAAGTAACTGAGAATCTCAAAGCAAAACTCTGTTTTGCTTTGCTTTTTACAGTCTTGTGAGTTCTCTCCAGGTGGTAGCAGATATGACCCCCAGCATCTCCAGTTTACAGTCCACCAAGTTTAGCAATCTCAATGGAAGGAAAGGGCTAATATTTTCTCTGGGTCATGTGTCCACCCCTGGAAGCAGGGATTGTGGTCAGCTCTACCTGAACTTCATGGACAGAGAGTGGGGGGAGAAGTGGGTCCCCAAAGCAGTGGTTTTCAAACTTTGGCATGCATCAACATCACCTGGGTGGCTTGTGAAAACAGACTGCGGGGTCCCTACCTCCAGAATTCTCATTCAGTAGGTCTGGGATGGAGACCAAGAATTTGCATTTCTAACAAGTTGCCACGTGATGTCAATGCTGCAACTTCAGGACCCACACCCTGAAAAACAATACCCCAGAGGAAGGTCCTGGTGCTGTTACCAGAAGGGGGGGAACGGATGTTGGGCTAGCAAAACCAAAGATGTGTACTTCACCAAGAAAAGTCAAAGATCTAACAGACTTGGAGGAAGCGGAGGTAACTAGCATGGAGCACTGGAAACCTTGTTTGGAGATGCCCTAGATTATTCCATTGCAGCTTTCAGTTTCATCTGCCCTATATCCACCACAACCTCCCCTCCGATTCTAAGCTCCTGCCACAGTGGATCATTACCTGTTCCTCTGCATCTCTGCTCAGAGGTTCCTGCTTGGATATGCCTGGTGAATGCTTAATCAGCCTTCAAAATGAAGGCTCAAATCCTACCCCATTTGGGAAGCCTTCCCTGATAAGGACCCGCTCCATCACTTCCTTCCTCACCACCCAGAAAATTACTTGCTCCTTCTTCTGTGTCCCACGCAGCACTATGTATATCACTCAGCTCTACTACAGTAACTCAGGTTTACTTCTTACTTCTCTGGCTGATCCTTTACAGCCTTCTTTTCACACATCTCCCCATCTCCTACTCAACCTGAAATGTGCAGTGTCCTACCACTGAGGACTTAGCCTTCTTCTCTATCTGGATTTTGCCTTAGGCCCACTGGTTTAAACGGCACCAAAATATTGATGACACACCCATTTGTATGTCCAGACTCCTACACCCAGCTCTCTACCTGACTTTGCCATTTGACTGGGGCTTGGACTCCTGTGAGAATGACAGGGGTGGGGGTGGGGGTGGGGGCTGGGGCGACCCTCCCTCGGAGAAGTGAGCCGTGAATAATATACGTCCGTTTGCATATTCAGAGCTGAGACAACAGCATTCAGGGCAGGAGGAAGAGCAAAGGAGACAGACCCAAAGAGTACTCTTCTACCGCACTCATCACTAGCACTTACTCACCTGATTATAAACTCCAGGAGAGCAGGGATCATATGCATTTAGGATATATGCACAGTGATGAATGAACGTGTGATAATTATTTGCTTTAAGGACTTTGAGTGTCCCTTATTTGTGTCCCCAGTGCCTAGCACAGTGTGGCCCATGTGGCAGGTGCTCAGTACATGTCTGTCTACCGCCATCAATTAATGAGGCCCTTCACTTCCTTTGCTATTACTGCTCTGGGGGGAAAAAAAAGTTGCCATTTAAAAAAAAAAATTAAAGAAGAGAAACCCATACAGCACAGTGCCAAACAAAGTACTGTGGAATGGTTTTCAAAACCATAGCTCCCTGATGGGATAATGTAGTTTAAATATAGCAGCTATTTTTTCCCTCCAGTCGGTTTGTTCTTTGATTTTTGTGGAAAGATTTCAAAAGTTCTCCTCCACTGCCCTCCTTCCTCACCCCGCCCCACCACCAAGGTACTCAGACCTTAAACAGCAAAATGCTTAAAATGCAGAGATGACAGGGCCTCCTGAACCTGGTAGAAAAATGAACAGTGATTAAATGCGATTTTTAATTTTAAATGATGAGTTCCCCCTTCCCTGCCAGGTGCCAGGGTGTTGCTCTAGCAGTAGTGGTAGCACAGTGAGCAGGTAGAGTTTCCGACGACGGGCAGAAATCCAAGGACTGTGAATGCAGTGGATAGAGTTGCAGTGGACAAATTCCTAGAATAGGATCTTTGTTCCCAAGCTGACCAACTCACTCCCTTGATGTTCCACAATAGAAAAAAAAAGGGGGGGTGGGGTGGAGGTGACAGAGGCATGTTTAGGTCTCCTACTGTGATCCTGCTGTAGTTAACCTGATAGTTCACAAAAGATCCCAGGAGGTTGGCTGCCCTCCCAAGTCACCTTGTGATTCTCTCCTGATTTTGGAGAGGGGGAGGGTGGGGGACACTGTGTATCCTGAGGAAAGCATGTCTGACAAGGCTGATCCGTGCCATCTGGGAGGATGCATCACGAGCCCCATCTGGCTCCAGCAGGCTGCCGAGGCTGAGGCAGTGGTCCTCTCCCAGCACACCCCGGCCGCTCCTGTCCCTCTCCAGCCTGCTCAGCCTTCATCTTTCCCCTCTTCCTAGCCTTTGCCTTCTTTCCCACAATCCCTTTTGCTCCCTTCTCCCACCCGTGGCTTCTCTCCATCTCCCACGCCTCTGCGAGGTGGGGCTGATTGGGAGTGCTCTCACGCAGGCCCCTTGGGGACAGCCCTGCTGGCTCAATTAGTCCTCCTGCACCACCCAGATCGTGTCCTGGAGACCGATAAACTCATTGTAAGGTCCTGTCTTGTGTCTCACTTGCTGGAGTCCAGAGGTACAAGACAACTGCCTCTCCTTCTCTTAGCTGCTTTCCATCTCAAAGGGTGGTAGAACACAGGGCCTCTGCTTTACTCTTCAAGTTTAACGTTAGAAACTTCTCAGGTGGGTCCAATCTGCATAGATGGGGGATGGGTGGAGTACAAGAAAGCAGAGGCTTGGCCGGAGTTGTTTGCAAACATTAGGCGTTTCTCTTCCATGACTCATCAGAGGACAGCAGAGTCCTCCCTCTTCCCGGAATGCCAACCCATGGCCAACTCCTACCCCCATCTTACCCCCAAAATAAAACAACCCACACATAGAGCTTTGTCCTCAAAAATCAGATTTCCCCCGGAGATCTGACATGGCAGCTTGGAGAGGGGGGCATTTTGAGGCCTCAGAAGAACAGCCTCTAAGAGGATTCTCTGACTGGGCAGAGAGGTAGCTGCAGAAACAGTCTGGTGACTCGAAAGCAAAGAAAGTACATGTGTTGTGAGGATGGGTCTTTTCAAGAAAAGTGCCTTCACCCTCTCCTTACTTCCCCCAACCTTTCTACTTAGTACCTTCCTAATATAAAACCTGGCATAGACAACCTTTGGGTCGGTTAGAAAAAAATAGGCTGGATTTCCCTGGTGCTCCCAATGCAGGGTGCGCTGGTTCTATCCCAGGTCAGGGAACTAAGATCCCACATGAAAAGAAAAAAAAGGCCAATGCAGATAAAAAGGAAGGAAAGGAGACAAAAAGGAAGACATCATTTACTTGACACATATTTGCCAAGCATGTGTTGTCTCACTCCATCCTTAGGACAAGCCCATCTGATAGGTTACCATTATCATCTCTATTTTTCCAGACACAGCTAATTCTGAGAGGTTAAGTCATTTGCTGAAGTAATACAATTAGAAATCACTATTCAATAAACAGTGTTGGGAATAGAAGATTATTTGTATGGAGAAGAATTAGATTGGAGCTATTCCTCACACCATGAAATGCAATCAATTTCTTATGGGAAAGAGAGTTAAACAGTAGAAAAAAATTTGTAAAACAATTAAAAGAAGCAACAAAAGCAAACATGTGTGGAAGGGAGATAAATTTCTAAGTACTTCAGATAAAGGAATATTTAAATTTGCATAACAAAGGGCCACAAAACAAATGGAGGGAATATATGCACACAGTTTTGGAAAGAAGCTAGATGATTGCTGAAAAAACTTCATGTTAGGAGTTTGATTCAATGACTGCATAAATGCACTCAGAGAAAGACACATGCACATAGATCTTGACTGTAGCAAATATCTCTGTGGCTGGTCCCAGATCAGTTCCTACTCCCGCTGTGGTAGGATCCCACTAGTGGATCATTCTGAGGCTCGCAGAACTACACCCTCCTCAGGGTGGGGAAGGGACAGCTGATTAATTCACTGCACAGACAGCTGAGAAAGAGGCAAAGCAGAAAGCTACATCCACTGAAAACTGCACAGGGAGGCTGCCGCCAGCAGAATGCAGTGACCTGAGCTGGAATTCTGCCAAGACAGTGGGATTAGATTCCCAAGCGTTGGCCAAAATGGGCCCCGGGATTTTTATTTTTATTCATTTTCCATTACAACTGCACGGCAACACAAACAAGCCCCAAAACAATGTGAGCCACCGAGAGTCATTTTCCCTTGCGGGTGCCATACCGATACCACACATGCTGCTGACCTTATCTTACCGAAGTTTAGAATTGAGAGTTTGATTACTCTCTTCCGTACCAACCATAACGGTAGAAAGGCATTATGATTGCCCAACTAACGCCACGTGCACAGAAAAAGGGATATAAAGTAAGACGTGCACGTGGAGCCCACTGTAACCAAGAATAAAAACTTGTTGGGACTCCCCTGGCAGTCCAGTGGTTGAGACTCCGAGCTTCCACTGCAGGGGGCGTGGGTTCCATCCCTGGTGGGGGAACTAAGATTCCACATGTCGCGTGGTGCGGCCAAAAAATTAAAAACAAACAAAAAAACTTGAGAAGTCAGTGGAAATCTAAGAAAAGTTAGGTACTGGCTCTCCCAGTCCCCCAAGGTCAGGGGCCTGTAGGCACTGGGAGTGAAAGATACCTGACAGCAGGCAAATGAATGTCAATTACAAAAGAGCACTGGGGTGGGGAAGGAAGGGAAAGGGCTTAGTGCATTAGACCCAGATTTAGGCTAATGATACTCTCAGAGGTTACTTTGTAGATGTCAGACAGTAGGGACTTTTTTTTTTTTTTTTGGCCGAGCCGCGTGGCATACAGGATCTTAGTTCCCTGACCAGGGATCGAACCCGTGCCCTCTGCAGTGGAAGCTCAGAGTGCCAACCACTGGACTGCCAGGGAATTCCCCAGGGATGTTTTAACTTGTGATTCGCCCTGTTCTAGCTACATGATTCCATGTTATCACAGGTCTTCAAAATACCACCTTTCACAAATTGTGGGGAAACAAATTCGGAGAACTGCAGCCACCTGGTAAGGAAAGCATGCTCTTAGACAAACTACTTAACCAATGTCCCTAGTTCCTCACTGGTCAAATGCGGATAACAGAATCTACCTCATGTAGATTTCCTGAATGCGAAGTGCAGAGCACAACGCCTGGTACAGCTGTTGAGAGACACACCTTTGTCTTAGGTTCACCTTAAGATGCAGCCCTTTTAAAACAAAACATTTGGTTTAATCTCATAACAACAAACACATCATTAACATAACTGAGGATACAGAGGCTCCATATCCCCCTCTCCCTTTTAAAGAAACATGCTCGACATATAAAAAAAAGTACAATAATAATATAATATATACCCACCATCCAGTGTAAGAAATACATGATTTGTACCATGGGATTTCTTTGTGAGCTCCTTGAACTCACTCTCCACCTTGCTTTCCCAGTGATAACCTCCACCCTGAACTTGAAGTTTGTCATTCTCATGCATATTTTTATATTTTGACTACAGATATATAGATCCAAAAACAATTTACATAAACCTCACCAATTCTGTGCATGTCTTGCATCTTGCTATTTTTACTTACCACTAATGAGTTTTTTTTTTTTAGGTTTATCCACAAAGATATATGTAGATCTGGTTACTTCATTTTTCTTGCTATGTAGTTACTTATATTTTTTAAATAAACAAGTAAAACCACACAGAAAAAGCTGAAATCCTCATTGTTCCCTTTCCCCTACATTCCATCTTATAAGTAGTTTACAATGTTAGGCTTCCCAGGTAAAATCAAAGATGAGGATTTCACTTTCTCTCTCTTCCCAAAACACTTAGCTCTGTTTGTTTTTTCCTCTGCTTCCAAAATTGATGAGACTTCATTTAAAGCTGCCAAATTTCACACTGCAGGTGCCTGTAAACAAACTCTCTGGTTTGCACTGTAGAGAATTCATCTTCGTGTAAGTCAGGTCCCACCCCCAATTTCAGACTGAGAAGGCTGCTCCTACCTGGAAGAAAGCTGAAGCCAGCATTGCCATGGGGTCTGGCACTGCAGGGGACTTGGCTGATGACATTTCTCGATTGTCAGGCTTTTTTTTTTTTTTTTTTTGCGGTACGCGGGCCTCTCACTGTTGTGGCCTCTCCCGCTGCGGAGCACAGGCTCCGGACGCGCAGGCTCAGCGGCCATGGCTCACAGGCCTAGCCGCTCCGCGGCATGTGGGATCTTCCTGGACCGGGGCACGAACCTGTGTCCCCTGCATCGGCAGGCGGACTCTCAATCACTGCGCCACCAGGGAAGCCCTGTCAGGCTTTTGATAGAGCCTTAGTATTAAGAGAGAATCAAGTAAAACCTGCAGGTCAGCAGGAATTTTTCACTCACCCCCACCCCCATCCCCCATTGGGAATATTTCAGTTATCGTAAAGGCAGAATGGTGTGAATGCCCAGACACCTGTTTATAAACTTTCCTTTTGGTCTTTCCTCTGAGCTACCCCAATAATTCTTATGCTTTAGTTTGCTTGAGAAATACTGTATGGGAGAGTTGCTTACACTAAATCATATATATTGCACTTTGTTGGCAATTGAAGAGACTTTCGGAGGTGGTTTTGACTATAGTTCATTTTCACCTTGCTCATCATACACAATGTAATTCCTTTGTGTAAGTTTTCAATAAATGTTAGTTATTACTATTGTTATTGAAGTATATAACAAAATTTGCAAAAATATTAGAAGAAAAAACTCAATTTGTGGTATCATGGAAAATGACCAGTGCGTATGAAGATGTTTTGGGTCTTCCAGATACTGTGTTCTAGGGTGGGCCAGGTGGTCTGATGAGATGTGACAGGGGAGCCTGCCATGCCACATGTGTGGGGTCTGCTACACAGCAGACAGGCTTTCACCCCAAGTTTCGTTACTGAGCTAACTTTTGGCATGTGTATTGGATTGTACAGTGCCCTCCCTCTTCTTTTTTGTTTTGTTAATTGTGGTAAAAAGCATGGTAAAATGGTTTACCATCATAACTATTTTCAAGTGCACAGTCCAGTAGTATTAACTAGGTGCACATTGTCGTACAACAGATCTCTAAAACATTTTCATCCTGCAAGACTGAAATTCTATACCCATTGAACAACACTGCCCCTCTTTCCCTTCCCCCACAGCCCCTGGCCACTACCATTCTGCTTTCTGTTTCTAAGAGTTTGACTACTTTATATATCTCATATAAGTGGAATCATGCAGTACTTGTCTTTTTATGACTCGCATATCTCACTTAGCATAATGTCCTCAAGGTTCACATACATTGTAGCAGGTATGAGAATTTCCTTATGTTTTTTAAAATACATTTATTTATTTATTTATTTTTGGCTGCGTTGGATCTTTGTTGTTGCGTGCAGGCTTCTCATTGCAGTGGCTTCTCTTGCTGTGGAGTACGGGCTCTAGGTGCGTGGGCTCAGTAGTTGTGGTGCACAGGTTTAGTTGCTCTGCGGCATGTGGGATCTTCCTGGACCGGGGCTCAAACCCGTGTCCCCTGCATTGGCAGGAAGATTCTTAACCACTGGACCACCAGGGAAGTCCCCAGAATTTCCTTATGTTTTTTAAAGGCTGAAAAACATTCCATTGTATGGATAGACCACATTTTCTTTACCTGTTTATCTGTTGATGGACATGTAGGTTTCCTCCACCTCCTGGCTATTGTGAATAATGTTGCAATGAACATGGGTGTGCCAATCTCTTCGAGATCCCATTTTAAATTCTTTTGGACATATCCCCAGAAGTAGGATTGCTGGATCATATAGTAGTTCTATTTTTAATTTTTTTAGGAGCCTCTATCCTGTTTTCCATAGAGGCTGCCCCATTTTACATTCGTATCAACAGTAGTGGTCCACCTCCTTTTGATCCTTGCCATATTGCCCTGCTTTGCCCCACCAGTTTAGTGAGCCCACCTTCCACCTGTTCTCTCTATCCTGCTAATTCAACTCGCTACACTAGGTGCTCGGGGTTCTGGCCACTTCACCCTATTCAGCCCCCTTGGTTAAGCCTCCAAGAGTGATTCCAGATGGAGCAGGGCTCAGGCAGAGGCCCCAAGTTCATGGTCGCCAAACAATCTCACATTCCCTATTGGTTACTTTTTACATTCTGGATCTGGGAAGCATTGCCACTTGTTTCTTATTTTCCTCCTCTTTCTTCTAGGAAGGGAGATGTAACTGTCAGAAGGAGTTTGTTGGCCTGATTCTGTCATTTTTCTGCTCTTGAGGCCACTGAAGTGGGTGAAACTGGCTCTCAGAAGCCCAGGTGCACAGAATCTAAACCTTTAGTAGAAACTTCCTTTCTGTTCTCCTGCTCCTCAGGGTCACCTGTAGCTCTAGGGGTTTGATAGCACTGAGCTCTTAAAGGGAAAAGCTCAGAGTCATGCACAATTCAATTCCCAAGTCACAGAAGGATGGAGTCCTTGCTCAGATCTTTCCCTTAAGCTCCATATCGGACCAAAAACTTAGAGTTTCTTTTTTTTGTACAACCACTCCATCAATGGGCAAGCTGGCTCACTGCTAATCCTGAGCTTGGGAATCCTGAATCATCTTCTAACCAGGGTAGGTCTAGCACAAGTAACTTCCCACCTATGCTTGATTCATTTGGCTTCAGCTGTAGATTTGACCTGCTGGGGTTCAGAGGTCCACCTTAGACTTGTGAGGAAGGGTGGCAGGTATGGAAGGAGAAACAAAGACCTTCAAACATTATTCTTACCCTCTGGAAACATATCCTCCAGTTTCAGTGATGGATAGAGTTGGAAAGAGAGGAGAGAGAAAAGGTTCAAAACAGTCTTCTCCCTTAGCCCAGAATTCTTGGGCTGAGTACTTATTGATGCTGTCTGCTGGAAACATGGGTAGGCTGGAACCTGTACCAATTAACTAACCTATCTCGATTTAGCCTTAGAAAAATGAGGTTTCATCTCTAAAGGGGGTTCATGATAAACCTAATTTCCCTCTCTGAATCTTAAGTTTCCATTAAAGAGACACCAGTTAGAGAATCTGGGAATAGGTAAAGATAATGGGAATCTGATTCCATGGGGAGGTAGTAATAAATTTACTCATGTATGTCAGTCTCATGCCTTGAAAAATCATGTTGACCCAATTCTCTCTTTCCATTTTCATTATGATTGGTAGCTGTGATGGTCAGTTTTATGTGTCACCTTGGCTAGATTACAGTCTCAAGTTATTCAATCAAATATCAATTGTTGCTGTGAAAGTATTTTGTAGATGTGATTAACATTCATAATCAGTTGACTTTACTGGAGACATCACATGTCCTAATTTCAAATTATATTACAAAGCTATAACAATCAAAACAGTATGGTATTGGCATAAAGACAGACACATAGATCAGTGGAACAGCATAGAGAGCCCAGACATAAACCCATGCATAAATGGTCAATTAATTTACAATAAAGTAGTAAAGAATATACGATAGGGAAAGGGTAGTTTGTTCAATAAATGGTATTGGGAAAACTGAACTGCCACATGCAAAAGAATGAAACTGGACCCCTATCTTACACCATACACAAAAATCAACTCAAAATGGATTAAATAATTAAATTTAAGAACTGAAACTGTAAAACTCCTAGAAGAAACCATAGGGGGTTATCTCCTTGACATTTTGGTCTTGGCAATGATTTTTTGGACTTGACACCAAAAGCAAAAGCAAAAATAGACAAGTGGGACTACATCAAACTAAAAAGCTTCTGCACAGAAAAGCAAACCATCAACAAAATGAAAAGGCAAGCTACAGAATGGGAGAAAATATCTGTAAGTCATATATCTGATAAGGGGTAATGTTCAAAATAAATAAAGAACTTACACAACTCAATAGCAAAAAACCAAACAACCCAATTTAAAAATGAACAGGGCTTCCCTGGTGGCGCAGTGGTTGGGAGTCCGCCTGCTGATGCAGGGGACGCGGGTTCGTGCCCCGGTCCGGGAAGGTCCCACATGCCGCGGAGCGGCTGGGCCCGTGAGCCATGGCCGCTGGGCCTGCGCGTCTGGAGACTGTGCTCCTCAGCGGGAGAGGCCACAGCAGTGGGAGGCCCGCGTACCGCAAAAAAAAAAAAAATAAATAAAAATAAAAATGAACAGAGGAAGTGAATAAACATTTTCCAAAGAAGGCATACAAATGGCCAACACAATATATGAAAAGGCACTCAAAATCACTCACATCAGGGAAATGTAAATCAAAACCACAATGAGATTTAACCTCACAACGGTTAGAATGGCTGTCATCAAAATGACAAGAGATAACAAGCGTTGGTGAGGATATGGAGAAAAGGGGACCCTGGTGCAGTGTAGGTGGGAGTGTAAATTGGTGCAGCCACTATGGAAAACAGTATGAAGGCTCCTCAAAAAATTCAAAATAGAACTACTGTATGATCCAGCAACTCCATTTCTGGGTATATATCCAAGGGAAATGAAAACAGGATATAGACTCTTGCACTCCCATGTTCATTGCAGCATTATTCGCAACAGCCAAGATAAAGAAACAACCTAAGTGTCTGTCAATGGATGAATGAATAAAGAAGATGTGGTGCGCACACACACGCCCACACACACACACACACACACACACACACACACACACACACACACACACTGGAATAGTATCCAGCCACAAGAAAGAAGGAAATCCTGCAATTTTCAACAATATGGATGGACCTTCAGGGCATTATGCTAAATGAAATAAACCAGGTAGGGAAAGACAAATACTGTGTGATATCACTTATATGTGGAATCTAAAAAAAAAGGAAAGTCAAACTCAAAGAAACAGGGAGTAGAAAAATGGTTGCCAGGGTCTGGGGATGAGGGGGTGTGAGAGGTTGGTAAAAGAGTATAAACTTTCAGTTATAATATGAGTAAAGTGTGAGGATCTAATGTATGACATGGTAACTATAGATGATAACGATTATGTAACTGAAATTTGGAAAGGGAGTAAAACAAATATTCTCTCACACACCATATATATATATATATATATACATATATATATATATATATATATATATAGTGTGTGTGTGTCTGTGTCTGTGTGTGTGTGTGTGTGTGTGTGTGTGTGTGAGATGGATGTATTAATTAACTACATGGGAAGGAATCCTTTCATAATGCATATAGTAATCAAATCATCATGATGTACACTTTAAATACCTAACAATTTGTCAATTATACCTCAATAAAGCTGAAAAAAAATCAGCTGACTTTAAGTAAATGAATTTATTCTAGATAATTTGGGTAGGCTTGATCTAATCAGTTGAAAGACCTTAAGAGCAAGGCTGAGGCTTCCTTGAAGAAGAAATTCTGCCCATGGAGAGCAGCTCCACTTCCTGTGTGACAATTTCCTTCCAATCTGCCCTTCCTGATAGCCTGCCCTATGGATTTCAGATTTTCCTGGACAGCCCCCGCCATCACAGAAGCCAACTGCTCGCAATAAATCACTTACTATATATCACCTACTGGTTGTTTCTCTGGTGGAACCCTGATGGATAACAGTACTCTGCACATGTGTTCTGGAGCAGCTAGAATGATCTCGCAATTCCCAAATGTGCCAACTGCATTTCTACCTCTATGTTTTAGCTTGTTCCTTACCCCCTGCTGGAATGTCCTCTTCCACGAGGCCACTTTTCAAGTCTTACATCTTGCCTTTAAGGTCCAACTTGAAGAGCTGCCTCTTCGAAGCCTTCCTGGCTGCGTGGGATCTGGCGGTACTCCCTCCTCTGAATTCATACAGCATTGTGGGTGACCACTTGTTTGGCCTGCAGTCCAACTTTATATTGTTATGACCCCATAAGGGTCAGAAGCATGACCTCTACACCTTTGTTTCCCAAATCCTAACTGCTACTCTACTCAAAGGTGATGCTTCTGAAACCCTACCAGCACAAGCAGAGTGCCGTTTTTGGCTTTCTGATGCCTTTCATAATTACTGTCCCTTCATAAGTGCCAACATTTTCACGGTGTGGAACATCCCCACCCATGTACTGGGGCTCAGATAGGCTAGTTTAACAGAAGGGAGCCTTCTGTAACACGACTTCAAGTAGGGAATAGAGTCAAAGACACGATTTTGATGTAAAAACACAAAGGAGTTACATCAAGAGGCTGAGGAAAGGTCTTATTGGTCTTACTGTCCAGTCCTCAGGCCAAATTTCTGCTTTTTTCCACTTCCCCTGCCTGGAGTGATTCAAAGTCCCCTCTGGCTCCATGCAGGGAAACCTGACAGAACTGAATGTCCAACAACCTGAGTGGAAGATCTAAGTGGAGGTGAGGATGGGGGACGCGGGGGCTAAAAGCTGGAGCTTGGCAGAGGAGAGAGAGTCCATAGAAGAGAGATTCCTAAGTTCTCTGATGGCAGCAAGAGGACAACCCAATGTGGAGCCTGGCAGGAAGCGTTTGGTGGTCCAGGAACAGCAGGTAGGACGGGGTGAGTGCGGTGCAGGATTGAACCCAAAGTGAACACACCTGTCGGACAGCATTTCAGGCTGGAGCTGAATCGAGGAACTCTTGTGCAAACTCCTCCAGGACTCTGAGGGTGCACGTGACTAACCCGCTGGCACCTGCCTCTCTCAGGGCTGCTGCACCTTCTGTGCTTCTCATGCTCCAGGCAGAAGAGAGGGTTACACAACCCATCGGAAATGACAGTGCATTCCTCCCTAACTCGAGGGATCAAAGGGCTCCTCAAAGACGGGAGGAGGGTGGGGTCCCTGTCACAAAGCTCGGTAGGGGGAACTCAGGCAGCCTCAGCCAAGGGGCTGTGAACACCAGTTTCTTATTCCTGGCCCCATCCCCGTCTCACCTCCCCTGAGAACAAAAGGAACGGAAGTTTCTTGGGAAGAGAAAGCAGCGCTCTAGCTCAGTTACTTCCTGAATAAAACTATACTGTCTCTAGAATGGTCTGAGAAATCTTGAAATCTGACCTTTGCTCTGAGGTGGGGTAATTCTGAGGGAGCTACACAGTGTGGCTGAGGGTGAGAAGAGGGGGCAGGGGGCAAAATGGGGACCCAACTCTTCATGAAGACCCAAGTCCTCCTGGGTATGTTGAATATGAAAAAATTTCTCCTTGCTGATGCACTCCTAAATTATCTGGGTCCAGACTGAAACTCAAAATCAACAGAGATAGTGAGTGAAAGCAAGAGAGAAGTAAGTGCCAGCAGGAAGGACAAGCTGCTCTCCGTGATGCTTACTCATGGGTCTACAACTGACTAATGAGTGCGTGAGGGAAGAGTTCAACCTCACTAGTAATCAAGGAAACGCAAATCAAATCAAAGAGATACAATTTCCACCTACCAAACTGAATTGTTTTTAAAGAGGGACTTATCTTACGCATGCTGGTGGGAGTGCATACTGGCTTTCTGGAAAGTCACTTGGTAATAAGTAACAAGACTTGAAAATGATGACTCAGTAATTCTTCTAGGAAATGACTAAAGAAATAACAAGAGATGTGAACAAAGATGGTTTTATGCAGAGATGATCATTGCTTCATTATAACAACAAAAAAATAATTGAAATGTCCAACAAAAGAGAATAGTTAATCATGATAAATCCACATTGGAGAATATGATGCAGTTATTGAATATGGTCATTGGTATAGGCAATTTGGTCCAAAAATGTGTGTGAAATCCCATGGGCATTTTAAGTCTTTACTAGTGGGGCAAGTTCTTTACCTCTCCAAGGCCTCACTCTATTTACCTGTAAAATGAGTTTATCAGTATCTACCCAGGAGAGCTGCTGTGAGAATTAAATGTGATCATGTGATCAGGGTTTCTGGCTGATTACGAGACTCAATCAATGTGGGCAATGATTATTTCATAATGGACATGCATAATTTTTTAATAAGGAAAAATCCTAATTCACGCTATTTTAAAATAATATTTCAGAAGAGTTTTTGATGAAATGGAACACAAAAATAACATATTAAATATAAAAGCAGAATACAAATAATGTGTGTGCATATAATCCCATTTTTCAAATGCACACACATATACACAAATATATGCATGCATTTCAAAAACACGTAAAGGAGTTACCTCACAACATTACCAGCAGTTAAGTTGTGGATTATGGGTGATTTTTGTTTTCTCCTTTACAAGTACTGTGTTTTCAAAAATCTCTACAATAAGCACGTTATCATTTTTAAAAAGTAAAAAATTTCCAGAGATTCCAAATCTGATGTGGGGAGAACACAGAAGGGAAAACTGTGACCTCCATCTGTGAGTGGCCCCTCCACGGGTGTCGTGCTCCACAGAAAGCCGAGTCACCCCTGTGAGGCCAGGGTGTCCTGTGAAATATGTAGACCAGGGTCAGACCAGCTTGTGAGGCATGATGGCCTCGGCAGACCTTTCCGGGGAGTGGGCACTCTGCCACCTGGGCCTGTATCATAATGAGATAATGTTTGTGAAAGCACTTTGCCAAAGAGAAAACTCTATCCAGATAGGCGATTCTGGGGCTTATTCTAGAGAAAGGAGGCTCTCAGAGCACATTCCATTAAGGAATTTCACACTCTGCCTCCTCCTCCAGACTCCTCTGTTCCTCCCTCCCCTGAACAGAAACATATTTAGTAACCCTATCTAAATCCTCTTCTTTCCCTTAATTTGATTAAGAAGCTAGGGGAACAAGGGATGAAGTGGAGGGTGAGGAGAGGGGGAGACTGAGTTGTGGGGAAAGATTAGAGGAGCTCAATGGATATCTCGGCCAAGTGATGCCTGAGTGTGGACAGGACAAGGGCCTCCAGGTACTTAGTACAGAAGCACAGAGCACAGAGGGAGGGACACAGTTGATCACGGAGCAGCCTCTCTGGCTGAACGAGAACCAAATAGGGGAGGGTCATGCTTTAAGGATTAACCAGGGGAATGGGGGCCATTTCCTAAAGGAGGCGCTAGCATCTTTCTGCGTCTCTTCTGGATCCTTGGAGCTTTAGGGTCTTCAGATACTTAAGAAGTTCCAAGGGGCTAATGTGTTGAACTCCTGCTATATGTGAGGTACTTTCACATATATCAATTAATTTACTCTAATTAAGTAAATTATCACCCATGAAACTGATGCTCAGAGAGAACAGTTTTTGCCCGTAAGCATACAGTATCAGTGGGGTGGGGAAACTGGGGTTCAAACCCAGCTCTCCCTGCTTTTACCACTCTTCCTGGCAAACATTATCCTCAGGAGGAAGATAGTAACAGCCAGCATTTATTTAGCCCTATGTGCCTTACAAATAAGTGGTTTCATGTAATCCTCCTAATATCTCTACAAGGTAGATATATACTATTAACAAACCCATTTTACAGATGAGCAACCTGATGCTTAGAGCAAGCAACTGAGCTAAAGTTACAGAGCTGGTAAATGGTGAAAGAGCAGGGCCTTAGAGAGCCTGGGAAAGTTAAAGGAACATTGGGTATGAGGCATTTCGAGTGAGAGGGGAGCTCCTGTTTCATGTGTCTCTTCTAACAGCTGGTTGCACCTCAAGGACAGGGACCTTACCTTGTTTATCCTTTTCCCAGCCCTGAACACAATGCCTGGAACACGGGGAACGTTTGCTGCAAGAACTAGTGGTACTTGTTAAGTTTGGCCAAGTGAGAGTCTCCAGTGTGGTGAGGATTAAGTGAGACATATTTGTCTAGGGATTTCCAAGTCTAAAATGTCACAGTGCTGGGCTTCAGAAAAGGATCCATTGGCAGTGGGAATCCCTGCAGGAGGCTTTAAAGGTGACCAGGACCTTGACAATGGGCAGGCCCAGGGAGAGGGTTCCAGCTCCCTTGCAGAATTTGATTCAGACCAAAATGACAATGAGGGGGGCTCAGGCACATAGTCCCCACTGGTTCCTTCCACAGGGACGTCTCAAGGACATCTCCAAACCTTGGGAGATAAAACACAGTATGGGAGATGAAGGTGAAGGTGGGAAGAGTGCCATCTGGGCAGCTCAGAAAGACAGGAGAGAGAGGGAAGTGGGGAGCTTAGTGCTTTAATTAACAGGGACCTAAGACTCTTCTAGAAATAGGTTTGAAAGGATAAAGGGCAGAAAGTTGGTCTCTTCTGGAGAGGACTAATAGTCTCCACGAAGGGACCTCAAGCTTCAGTGAGAGTCTCTCATTGATAGATAAATACATCATTGCTTTATGGTCCACTACAGCTTTAGATGAAGCATTCCTGCTTCTCTTCCTTCTATAACCTGTGAGGAAGGCTACCAAAGGGCAGAGAACAGAAACAGCCACCGAGTTCCTGGGTCAAGTCCAGGGCTTCCTGGCCTGTATTCAGAGCCTCAGCTTTTCTCCCCCTCTTGCAATAGTTGTTGGTGTCTTTATGTGAGCTGCTTATTAACCAGAGGATATCAGGGCACTGGGAGGGGAGAGCTGGTGCTGGTTGCCAGTGAGTGTAATTCAGAAGCACAGAATGGGGCAAAGCTGATGTGTGTGGTCTGGGTGACAGAGGATGGAACCAGACTCTGGTCACCACGCTGGAGCATCAGCTTGGAGGGTCCTGTGACCTGTGGGGGCAGCCGGGAGAGCCAGGGGTTCACTACCAACAGTGCCTATCCATAGAAGAGTTCCACTTGCCAGGATGAAGGATAATGAATGGCTCTGAAGCAGCTGGATCTACGCTACCCTCCCACAGCAACAAGTGGAGGGAGTTCTTTCAATGCTGTAGGAACTCCTCTACCACACCCTTTTCCAAAGACACTACTTTTCAATTAAATATGAAAATCCTGGGCATCCTCTCCCGTCTCCTCTGGTAAGCTGCAGCTGACGGTCCTAGTCTACATAAGTACTTCTGATGGGCTTCATCAGCCAGCTGACCTCTTGGGGTCAAACCAAGGAAGCAGAGCCTGCCCTGGGCCCTGAGATGGTTCTTGATACTAGAGCACAGAACGGCTTCCTGCTGTGTCTAAGAAATACGGCTTAGCCAGGCTTCAGCTGGGCTGCAGTGTTAAATGTCTTAGGTTTCAAGTTGGTACCAGCTGCACTGAAGGGAAATGGTTGGGGAAATTCTCCCATTTGGCTTCTTTCCACATGGAGGATGGCTAAAGGAAGAGAGAGCTTAGAGCTGCTGTGCTGGTGCTGATGCCTTAAAAATAATGATATAAACACAGCCACAGAGGTTGGCCTGTGGAGTCCCTGATGGGGACCAGAGAAGAAATGTTGTCCTGACTTACCCTTCAACCCATGCTCTGCAAACAGAAGTGACCCAGCCCTCATCTATCACCTCTGAAGCTAAACAACTTCCCCAGATGGCCCCATGGAGCATAAATCAAGAGGGCCCTAGCTTCCAAGAAACCTGTACACAATTGCAGCCCTCAGAAATACTTGTTCTCAGATTCTTTCTTCCTCTATGTTCAGAATACGGTGCTAGCAAGTCATAATCCCAGATGAATATAGCAGATCATCTTAAGCATGTCACTCAGTTTCTCTGAGCCTGGATCCTCACCTTTAAATGGGGATCATGTCACGTCTGCCTCATGGGTTTGAGGTGGAAATTAAATGAGATAATTCAAGGAGAGTGCTTAGTTCAGTGCCCTGATGAATGTTAGCTTCTATATCACCATTATTTCATTAGCTGAAGCCCATTCTTAGGTACAAAGACAGAAAACGAACAAACAAATAACAGCGATTCTAATTGTAATCCCAAACACGAAGGGCTGTGGGCTACAGCCTCAATGATTTCATAACACACAAAGCTTCTGTCTCCTGCTTACTCTCATGCCAAATCTGTGCCAGATCTGGTTATACGTGGTAACCTCAGTGGCCTCCAAGTTGTTTAAATTCTCACAGAGAATCCCAATGGATACTCAGACCTGCTGAAGCCGAGACAAATTCAAACATGCTGGGCTGGCAGTGAAATGTAGGATAAGAAATCATCACAAAGAAAGTCTGTTCACATTCTAAAAGTGCCTGAAGAACCATGGTTTGTACAGAGAGCCCTCCTCTCAGATGGGCAGCTCACAGATTCTTTCCTCTCGTACTTATTCCACAATACCACATCACACCCCTAACAAACATGTTTTGCTCCCAACTGAACAGGTAAAGACATGACGGCATTTCTGTTTTAGAGCTATTGAATGCCAAAGCCTTTGCTTCTGCTCACGTGTCCTAACCTTCCCTGCCTGGGAATTGGATCTGGGGTAATGGGTGACCCAGCAGGCACAAAGATGACAGATTCCTGCATCATGTAGCAACGCCGGGACAACCTGGGGCATCTGGCCTGGCTGGCAGGCGGGCAGGCTGGGAGGGGCAGCTGTAAGTACACCGACCTTTGTCCCCGTTTGCTCTTGGAGAGGGCGGGCCCTGCCAATGCTGCTCTCTTCTTTCTCTCCGTGTCTGCCTGGGACTCCTGCTAATCAAAATGTTCTCCAGGACCTGAGAAAGCCTGACCCTGGTGGGTGGCAAGCAGAGACCTCTTCTGGCAGCCAAAGGGCGCTCTGAACCTCTGTCCAGACATGGCAGGCACGGGGCTCCTAGGCACATGTATGTTCCTGTTCCCGAAAAAAATCTCTTCCCTTCTGGCTTTTTTCCAACTAGAAGGCTTATCATTAACTAGCCATCTACTCCTCTAGAAAACTGTCGACTCTGGGCACTCCTTCTACTAATGGATAACCACTAACGGATCCAAGGGAATATATTAAAGGACAGTGCCCCTGAATTTGAGCTCAGCAGGGCTGCTTTTCTCTTTGCAGGGCTCGTCCTTTGGGGAGGGAAACGCTCCTGTGTCTGCCTTCCTCACTGCCAGTTAAGTGGTTGTTCTGAGGAAACTGCGTGTCCTTTCTTCCAGCAAGGTTCTCCAGACCTCTGGCTCCCCAGGCTGGACACAAGGAGGGGGATGGATGCACATGTCTAGTGGGGAGGTAGGGGTACTCTCTGGCTCTTTCATGGTAAATCCTCCTGCTTTTTTCCCTTTCTTTCTTAGTTTCCCTGAATGATGCTGCTGGGGCTTAAGGCAGGTTGAGCCAGAAAACCAATTTTTCTTGAGAAAAGGCTGAGAGTTTTCTCTTTTAAGTAAGAAGTTAGGCCCTGGTTGCCTATTCCCTTCACCTTATGGAGGGCACTACGCCTGCCAGTTCCCTTCCATCTGGCAGGGGAGGCCACAGTCAGAGAGAAGCATCCTTCTCTTTCACAAATAAACAAATCCAATCCATGTGCTAGAGGACTTAGGGTATATTAATAGACAGATATTTTGTTTTCCTATTCTGGTGCTTATCCCCTTCCACTAGTATGAATGATAAGAGAACACAAAATGTTCTCCACCAGCCACCCTTCTCCCCTCCCCCAGGGAGAAGCAAGCCAGGGGGCATAAGCTATTCTGTTTAAAGCCATCGCTGATGTACGAACTCTGAGAAAACAGACTTAAAGGTTTATATTCGGTCTCTCTTGGCTACGGTTGCTGTTCAGCAAAGAAACTATATTGTTTAAACCCTCCAGGCAAACGGGTTGCAAGGCAACCTGCAAACAATAGAAAATACCCCAAACTAAAAATACAGGCTTTAAAGGATAGGAAGCATGGTGGTGTCTTGGGGAAATAATTCCAAAATTGGGGTGAAGGAGAAAGGTGTCAGTTAGGTTGCTTTTATGTCCCATCAGCCCATCTGCCTGCTTTCACCCTTAACTGAGTTTCTTATAATCCAGGCATATTGGATTTTTATTCCTGGACTCTTAGTTCTTTCCATGGTCATCAACACCTTTATGGAGGAAGGGGCTCAAAAAGGCTATAATATCAGGCTGCCTCCTGTCCTAAGAAAAGCTACAAAGATTCTTATCAATGTACTTCCCCACTAGCTCCCAGCCCTGACAATGACTGCAACTCCTATGCCTGAGAAGTCCTTAGAAGCCCAAGAAAGAAGAGGGCTGGGGCCCAGCTTAATCACAAGGGTCCTGTGCCAGGAAGGCAGAGGGTCAGAGTTAGAGAGGAATGTGACGATGGAAAGAAAGCTTAGAGTGATGCGCCTGGAAGACAGTCGAAGGACCACAAGCCAAGGAACGCAGGTGGCCTCCAGAAGCCGGAAAAGACAAGCAGCTGCATTCTCCCCAAGAGTCTCCAGGAGGAACATACCCTTGCTGACACCTTGATTTTGGCCTCATGAGACTTCTGACCTCCAGAAAGGTAAGAGAATACATTTGTGTTGTTTTAAGTTTGTAGTAATTTGTTACAGCAACAATAGGAGACTAATACAGCAACTGAGAACCCAAGGATCTTTTACAAGGACAAGAAACCTTCTGTTAGTTCTTGGGTCCTCCATACTCTAGTACTGCAGGCAGATGACTGGGAAACCATGGTGTTCCCTTCCTGATGTACTTTACCACACATGACCAGACCATCGGAGGGCACTGAATCAGGTGGGCTGATTCACTATTATATCTCATGGCTTCCTTTAAACAAACAATCAAATAAACACAAATCAGTAAAAAGGCTGCTCTTTTATTTTTACCCACCGACAGGGCAGACCGATCAATCTATTATCCAATAGGCAGACTTGAGTGGCTGGGACATGGTTTTCTCCCATAACTTGTGGCCCCACCCCAACCAGTGTC
Organism: Lagenorhynchus albirostris; assembly: GCF_949774975.1. Classification (NCBI taxonomy): domain Eukaryota; kingdom Metazoa; phylum Chordata; class Mammalia; order Artiodactyla; family Delphinidae; genus Lagenorhynchus; species Lagenorhynchus albirostris. The sequence continues at coordinate 80,139,434 of NC_083108.1, forward strand.
ACTCAGAGGGATCAGACCAGAAAGGGAAACTGGAAGAAAGAAAAATAAACCACTTCTATCTCCCTACTCCAGGTAGCCGGCCAGAAACTATAAGAGAATCTCTTGGACCTGTTTGGAAGGAAACACTTAAGAGATTTCAAGGCTCTCTCTTCTTTTGTGAGCAGGTTTGCTTTTTTCCAGACTATTCTCTGATTAAATGTCTTCTAAGGGCTTGCATAGAGAGCCTAGGAAACCCTATCTCAATAAAAAAAGAGAAAAGCACAGGATTCCCCTAGTTCCTTGCCTCCTAGAAGCATAAGCACTGGAAGACCATAATTTACTCTGTCTCATGACATTTCTAGGAGATAAGAACCATGGGTCCGGTCCCCATTTTATAATTTGGAACCCTGAGTATTACAGAGAGAGCAGCAACATGGACACAGTCACCCAGCAAGTTAAAACGATTTGCCCAGGGCTTCCCTGGTGGCGCAGTGGTTAAGAGTCCGCCTGCCGATGCAGGGGACATGGGTTCGTGCCCCGGTCTGGGGAGATCCCACATGCCGCAGAGCGGCTGGGCCCGTGAGCCATGGCCACTGAGCCTGCGCGTCCGGAGCCTGTGCTCCGCAACGGGAGAGGCCACAACAGTGAGAGGCCCGCGTACCGCAAAGAAAAAAACCCAAAAACAACCAAAACGATTTGCCCAAACCAGAACATAGCTCCCCCGACACCTAGACTGGCACTGTCCTCGTGTTCTCATGCTTAGTCTCAGGCCCTGGTGAACCAGGTCAGTAGGGCATAGCCTCTGGGTAGGTGGTCTCAGTGGAATGCAGAGATATGAAATCATTAAGCCTGTCATCACAAGGCAAGCTACTGATGCCCCAGGGGAAAGATTTTTCCAGACCAGAATAGAGCTCTGAATTGTTCTGTATGTCTGGTGTGTGTGTGTGCACGTGTGTGAGAATTTGGAAGGTAGTCAGGGGTGTGAAATAACGGCCAGGTCAAGGTATCTGCACTCTACCTTACCTTTTTTTTTAAAGACATACTTTTTTAAAGATTTATTTATTATTTATTTTTGGCGGCATTAGGTCTTAGTTGTGGAATCTTTGTTGAGGCATGTGGGATCTTTCGTCGCGGCACGCAGGCTTCTCTCCAGTTGTGGCGTGCGGGTTTTCTCTTCTCTATTTGTGGTGTGTGGGCTCCAGGGCACGTGGGCTCTGTAGTTGTGGTGCGCGGGTTCTAGAGCACGTGGGCTCTGTAGTTTGCGGCAGGCAGGCTCTCTAGTTGAGGTGTGCAAACTCAGTAGTTGTGGCATGCGGGCTTAGTTGCCCCACGTCATGCGGGATCCTAGTTCCCCAACCAGGGATGGAACCCAGGTCCCCTGCATTGGAAGGAGGATTCTTTACTACTGGACCACCAGGGAAGTCCCTACCTTACCTCAGTAAACCCATGAAGAGCTTTCATTTTTCTTTTTCTACCATCAAAACAAATCATTTTCTAGCTTCTTTCTCATTTATCCCTCCTCCTCTCTCTCCCTCTACCATTCTTCTGAGAGCCTGAAATCTGACTTTAGGAGCAAAACTAATAGATTCCCCAAACTCACTGCAAGGGGATCGTGCTGGCTTGTACTGAATAGCGGCTTTGGCTTCAGAGCCAGAACTACCAATGCCCACAGCTCGGCATGAAATGCTGACAAGTTCTGCACATTCTCCACCACTTCTACTGCCCTTCCACGCGCAGGGGGCTTTGCAGAGCCACCTTCATTTCCTGCCACTTACATTTTGTGTCTCTCAAAGACTGAAAGGGTGCCCCTCTCTTTTCTTTCAGGTATAAAGAAAGGAGAATGGAATGACTTGGTTTAACACTACACTATTTTCAAAGTGTAGCAGACTCCTAATGGGGTTGTCATGTAAAAGTGGATGTAAAAATTAAGCTGATGTTGCCAGGTGCCTTCCCTAAGGGCCCAGAGTGGGCCCACAATATGGATCCTGTGCCACGTGAGGCAGAGGGCAGAAAATGGCAGCTGACAAAGGCAAAGTCAATGACCCTCAGCGTCTGAGTGGAGGAAGGTGACAAAACAACACCATGGGGGGCCAAAGATGTCAAGACAAGATGAAAGGAAGGACTGGTGGAACATGGCACTTGGCAAGACTGGTAGTGCTTTTTATTTACTTATTTCATTTCATTTTATTTTTTTGGCCACACCACGTGGCTTGTGGGATCCTAGATCCCCAACCAGGGACCAAACCTGAGCCCTCGACAGTGAAAGTGTGGAGTCCTATGACTGGACCACCAGGGAATTCCCTGGCTAGTGATTTTTAAAATCTGAGCTTAGGGCTTCCCTGGTGGTGCAGTGGTTAAGAATTCGCCTGCCAATGCAGGCGACACGGGTTCGAGCCCTGGTCCAGGAAGAACCCACATGCCGCGGAGCAACTAAGCCCGTGCGCCACAGCTACTGAGCCTGCACTCTAGAGCCTGCGAACCACAACTACTGAGCCAGCGTGGTGCAACTACTGAAGCCCCACGTCTAGAGCCCGTGCTCCGCAACAGGAGAAGCCACCGCAATGAAAAGCCCGTGCACCGCAATGAAGAGTAGCCCCCACTTGCCACAACTGGAGGAAGCCCATGTGCAGCAACAAAGACCCAACACAGCCAAAAATAAATAAAATAAAATAAAATAAAAAAGAATCCGCCTGCCAAGGAAGGGGACATGGGTTCAAGCCCTGGTCTGGGAAGATCCCACGTGCCACACAGCAACTAAGCCCGCGAACCACAACTACTGAGCCTGTGCTCTGCAACAAGAGAAGCCACCACAATGAGAAGCCTGCGCACCGCAAAGAAGAGTAGCCCCCTCTTGCTGCAACTAGAGAAAGCCCGCGCACAACAACAAAGACCCAACACAGCCAAAAAAAAATAAGATAAATTAAAAAAAAATCTGAGCTTAAATTAACAGATGCAGTTTTGAGTTTGACTAACCCTCAACCTTGTATTAGTCCTAAACTAAAAATAATCGATGCCCCCAAATCTCCTTGCCTTATGCTAGAAATACGCACACACAGGGATGATAGGTAAAAAGAAGTGGGACAGGATGACTGGGACCCAGGGCTAAGGATCAGATGGGAACCAGAACCTCTTTATAAGGTTAACCCTGAGAAGTCCAAAAGTAAACTGTCACAATTATGATCAACTGATTTGCAATAAGGGTGCTAAGACAATTCAATGCGGAAACAATAGTCTTTCAACAAATGGTGCTGGGACAAATGGATATCCACATGCAAAATAATGAAGTTGAATAGGAGAAAATATTTGTAAGTCATATGTCTGAGAAGGGACTTGTATTTAGAATAAAGAACTCCTACAACTCAACAATAAAAAGACAAATAACCCAATTAAAAAATGGACGAAGGATCTGAATAGACATTTTGTCAAAAAAGATACAAATGGCCAATAAATATATGAAAATTAGCCATCAGGGTAATGCTTACAAAACCACAATGAAATACTATTTCATACTTACTAAGTTGGCTATAATAAAGAAGATGGATGATAACAATATCCTTTTTTCCAGTATCCTTGGTGAGGATGTGTAGAAATTAGAACCTTCATACTTTGCTGGTAGGAATGTAAAATGGTACAGTGAAAAAGTTTTTGAAAAACTTCTGCAGTTCCACAAAAAGTTAAACATAGACTTACCATATAACTCAGCAATTCTACTCCAAGGTAAATGCCCAAGAGAGCTGAAAACATGTCTATACAAAAACTTGTATATGAATGTTCATAATACTGTTATTTGTAATAACCAAAAAGTGGAAATAACCTAAGTGTTTGTCAACTTATGACTGGATAAACAAAATGTGGTATAGCCATATGATGGAGTATTATTCAGTCATAAAAAGTTAAAGAAGTAGAAAGGAAATTCTGACAAATGCTATGACATGAATGACAAGGTTATTGAGCATATTATGCTAAGTGGAACAAACCAGTCAAGAAAGGACACTGTATGATTCAACTTATATGAGGTTCCTGAGGAGTCAAATTCATAGAGACAAAATACAGTGGTGGTTGCAGAGGGTGGGAGAAGGAAAATGGGGAATTCCTGTTTTATGGGAATAGAGTTCAGTTTTATAAGATGAAGAGAATTCTGGAGATTGGCTGTAGAACCAATGTAGACATATTTAAAATATTGAAATGTACATTTAAAGATGGTTAAGGGAATTCCCTGGTGGTCCAGTGGTTAGGACTTGGTGCTTTTGCTGCCATGGGCCCAGGTTCAGTTCCTGGTTGGGGAACTAAGAGCCTGAAAGCTGTGTGGTGCGGCACACCCCCTCCCCCCACCAAAAAAAAAAAAAGGTTAAGATGGTAAATTTTATGTTATGTGTATTTTCCCACAATAAAAAAAAAGTAATGAAGTCTAATGATACATACTATGACATGGATGGCCTTGAAAACGTTATGCTAAGGGAAAGAAGCCAGACACAAAAGACCACATATTGTATGGTTCCATTTATATGAAGTTCCAGAATAGGCAAATCTATAGAGCTAGAAGTAGATTAGTAGTTTTCTCAGGCTGGGGGGGTCTGGGGGAAATGGGCAGTGACTGCTAATAGGTACATGGTTTCTTTTCAGGGTGGTGAGATGTTCCTAAAGTGAATGTAGTAATGGTTGCACAACTCTGGTAATGTACTGAAAATCACTGCATTTTTGAATGGGTGAATTGTATGGTATGTAAATTATATCTCAATAAGGCTGTTAAAAAATTAAGGTAAGAAGACTGAAAATGAATGAACTGCTTCTTTTTAAAAATTATTATTGTTAGGTTCTGTGATCTAACAATATCTAACAATATCTAGTTGATGACTGCTTTCCCTTAATGAACTGTAGGAACATAAGGCTGTGCTATGACAGAACAGGGGAGGAGTGCTATTCACAAACAGGAATACAGCTAACTCAATTGAAGAAGTGAGAAAAAATGTCTGCAGGCTTGAAAGAAAAAAAATAACCCAGCAGCAGATATTTTTAGAAGATACTTCAAAAAAAGTTGTAATAGGTCAAATACATTTCTAGAAAAACAAAGCAACTAAAATCCTTCAATACAAGGGGCTTGCAAAAAGGTCTTTAAGGTTTTTCTCAAACTAAGTCCTGCATTGTTTAATCACTTTATAACCGCGTTTGATCTCTTGACAAGATAATTTGGAAGTCCAAATGTGCATTTCAACTTGCTTCTCATCATTCTGTACTTGATCATGCTCTGGGACGTTAACATAGACAATACCTGCAAAGATGTTTAAGAGTAGAATAGACTGTACCATAAAAATGACATTAAAAAGGACAATGGTCTGCCTGAAACAGGAAGGAAATCCTGTCACATGGTACAGCATGGAAGAACCTTGAGGATATTATGCTAAGTGAAGCAAGCCAGTCATAAAAAGATAAATACTATATGATTCCACTTATATGAGGATCCTAGAGTAGTCAAATTCAGAGACAGAAAGTAGAATGGTGGTTGCCAGGGGCTGGGGAAGGGGGATGGGGAGTTAGTGTTTAATGGGTATAGAGTTTCAGTTTGTTCTGGAGATCTATTGTGCAATAATGTGAATATTCTGAACCATATACTTAAAGATGGTTACGATGGTAAATTTTAGGTTATGTATTTTTCACCATAATTTAAAAAGTTTAAAAAGGACAGTGCTGAGTTACAAGCCTTAATAAAAATTTCATTTTTATTGTATTAAGGTATGACTGACATGGAAAGAATTTTCAAATTTGATAAAGAAACTTGCTGGCTTGTGTTTATCTTTACTTTTTACTCCTGCTGGAGTATAATGAAAACAGATCACTTGGTTTAATTTTGTGATTATTTTTACTTCCTGGTTCCTGCCTGATTATGCAATGCTTTTGGTTACAAATAGAAAAAAAGGAAAGTTTATGTGCTAGTCTATTATTTTTGCCTCTATTATGGCATTACATTAAAGAGGACTGGACTGAGAAATATTTCTACTTATATAAGTTTTTATACAGATTTATTTCTAAACAAATTGAAATTCTGGGGCCTTGGCCACTAAGTAAGGCATCTTCCCTAAGGTCTATGAGCTGATGCTGCTTTATACTTCCAAGTGTATTATTTTAACTGGTTTTACAATACACTAGCTTCCTCTTTCAACAAACCTAAAAGGTCACAGAATCTATCTTGAGTAATACACAAAATATTTCATAGATTTTTTGATTTTATCACATTAACTCTAAAATGTAACCACTGCTTGGAACTGTGACAATTTGATACAAGATAAGCCAAAAAGGACAGATGTTCATTACAATCATGTACAATGGGTCACTCTGAGAACAGCTACTAGCTATTCCATACTTATACTATGTGCGTTCCTGAGATACCGTCTCTGTTTTTAGACAATAATCATACATATGCATTTTTCCATACATATGCATTTCTGTGTGTTAAAGGCATGACAACATTCATTTTCTTGTTTTTAAAAAATAAATTTATTTATTTTGACTGCGTTGGGTCTTCGTGGCTGCGCTTGGGCTTTCTCTAGTTCTGGTGAGCGGGGGCTACTCAACGCTGCAGTGCGTGTGCTTCTCATTGCGGTGGCTTCTCCCGTTGCAGAGCACGGGCTCTAGGCGTGCGGGCCTCAGCAGTTGTGGTGCACGGGCCTAACCCCTCAGCGGCACATGGGATCCTCCCGGACCAGGGATCGAACCTGGGTCCCCTGCATTGGCAGGCGAACTCCCAACCACTGTGCCACCAGGGAAGTCCCAACATTCATTTTCTATAAACTTTATCCTAAGCCTGATGAGTGTTCTAGTATTAGATTTATATAACATACTTTTGAATAGTGAGAATGAAGCAGTGGGTAAGATGTCAAAGTCTCCAGGACATACTAGTGATTATTTCTAATTACAGAGCTGTATTATATTTACTTTATTCTCTATCTGGTTAATCAAGATGATACTTGGGCAGTTGCTACAGTAAGCCCTACCTGAATGGTGACTGTAAGTAGCTCGGTAAAAATAATGAGAAGACAATCAGTTTGGAGAGGGCTCCCAGTCTTACCTACCACCTTCATACATAACCTTATTTGATCCTTTCAACAATTCTTTGAAGTTGTCAGAGAAAGAAACTGAGGTCCAAAGCAATTAAGTGATTTACTCAAGGTCACACTCTATTACGTTCATTCATTCATTATTCATTTAACTAGTATTAACTGATCAAAGTTGCTTATGTGCAAGTAGGCACAGGAAATACAACTGTGAACAGAAACCAATTCCGCATTCAGCATGGTCCAAAAGGAGAATCAGATAAGGATATGTATGATTACCATACAGGACTTGTATCTTTAAATGGCTGACCCTATATGTTAAGCATTTTACTGTTCCCCAGGTGTCTACTACACTTTCTGAAGGTTCTTACCCTGGCTCACCAATCTCATCTCCTGTTTTATGTGTGTGTGTGAGAGAACAATGATTACATATACACACATAAACATATATAATACAATATATATATAATATATTCCTTTATAGACATATATTTAAAGAAAATGTGTTTGTTCTTTAAGGTATTCCTTAAAAGAATTCCTCTATCTTCCATGCCATTAAGGGATTATAGAGCTCCTTCTCCTCCACTAAGAGACCTATTGGCTCCTAGGAAATCTCATCCAGTTTGAGCCCTGGTAGTGACAGGACAGTGTCAAGGAAAGAATGCTAATGATTTTTCCACTAGCTGATCCCAAAAGCTTGGCAGAGGGGAGCTCAGTCCACTGAATGTTTATATAGCACCTTGATTAAAAGAGCTCAAAGCAGTAGTCTGAGTAGCTGTATTATAACCTCATTTTGTAAACTGCGTATTTTAAATACGAAAATAAATTCCTTTACCAATAAGCTTCATTATTTGTTAAAAATAATCATGAGATAAATTTCACAGAAAGAAGACTAGAAGTAAAATTGTAAATGGTGATAATCCCTGGGTTGTGGGATTACAGGTTATTTTAATTATCTTCTGTATTCAAAATTTCTACAATTAACATTATGGACTTCTCATTTAGAAAAAAATACTTAAAAAATTAAAGAAGAGGCCATAAAAACTCAACCTTACATAATTAAAAAAATACAAATTAAAATAATTCTTTAAGTCTATCATATTGACAGAGATGTTATGAAGCTAATATACCTAGTATAGGTAAGGGGACAGTAAACTAGGCACTGTCATTCATGACTGATGGGATTACAAATTGTCACCAGTTTTTTTCAGGGTGATTTGGCAATATCTATTGATCTAAATATCTATCTAAAATTTTAAATGCACATACTTCTGAATCCAACAATTCTACTTCTAAGATTTTTTTTTCCTTGTAGATATACTTGCATAAGGGTGCAAAGATGTAAGCAGAAGGATGTTCAATAAGGAATTTGTTAATTAAACTGTTCTACAGCTATATAGTGGAATATTCTGCAACTATTAAGAGTAGGAGAGGGGCTTCCCTGGTGGCGCAGTGGTTGAGAGTCCGCCTGCCGATGCAGGGGACACGGGTTCGTGCCCCAGTCCGGGAAGGTCCCACATGCCGCGGAGCGGCTGGGTCCGTGAGCCATGGCTGCTGAGCCTGCGCGTCCGGAGGAGCCTGTGCTCTGCAACGGGAGAGGCCACAACAGTGAGAGGCCCGCATACCACAAAAAAAAAAAAAAAAAAAAAGAAGAAGAGTAGGATAGCTCTATATGTACATATGATTATAATTTACTGTTTAGTGCAAAAAGCAAGTTTCAGAATAGTGAATATAACCCTTTCTGTATACAATTTTAAAAGGCTGTAAATACATATATGTGCCTGTGTATGCAATTAAAATGTCTGGAAGAATATTCTAAAACCTAACTGTGGACATACCTCTGAGAAGTGAGAAGACTGAGACAGGTGAGGGTTTATTTTTTTAAACTACTATTCTTTGATATTATCTGAATTTTGTTACACTGATCTTGTATTTTTATCTTTAACAGCTTTATTGGGACATAATTCACATAGCATAAAATTCACCAATTTAAAGTGATTTAAATGTACGCACACATTCACTATTTTTTAGTATATTAACAGAGTTGTACAATCATCACCACGGTGTGTATTTTTTTTAATGCAAAATATTTTGAAAATGCTCTAAAAGTAAACTTACTAGTGGCAAGAGAATGTGTGTCTGAGATACGAAAAAAGAAAGTTTTGAAGAGTAAGGGAATGATACACATAAACAAGGAGGAAAAAAATGATGGAGAGGGTCAGAGATAAAAAAAAAATAAAGATGTTAAATTGAGTTTTAACTAGGAACATATTAGATCTGCCTTCATTAAATCAACACATCTGGATTCTGTACCAACAACATCAAGGTAAGATATTTAGGCATGATAAGAAAAAGAAAACAAAGAAACCTTTGATTTGATTGTACTGCAAATATTTGGACCAGATTCTATATAAATCTACAGATAGCTGGATATGAATTTAGTTTAGAAAAATATATTGATTTTGTAGTTGCTAGAAATCTCTCCTGTCTTAGGAAGTTAACAGAGAGATACTACTTCTTAAGCAACGAATACTTACGGAACATCAACAATGCTCTGATTTGCTTAAGAATACCTGAGATGTCTGTAGCCTTATTATGATTTTAGGCAGCCTCTCTGCTAATGGATGGGGCTGTGTTCCTGTCTTGCTAGTTGTTTGGCATAGGGTGTCCAGCACTGTAGCTTGCTGGTTGTTGAGTGAAGCCGGGTCTTGGTGTTGAGATGGAGATCTCTGGGAGATTTTCGCCGTTTGATGTTACGTGGAGCTGGGAGGTCTCTTGTGGGAATAAAGACACAGACCTACTAGAGCATGGACTTGAGGATATGGGGAGGGGGAAGGGTAAGCTGTGACAAAGTGAGAGAGTGGCATGGACATATATACACTACCAAACGTAAAACAGATAGCTAGTGGGAAGCAGCCGCATAGCACAGGGAGATCAGCTAGGTGGTTTGTGACCACCTAGAGGGGTGGGATAGGAAGGGTGGGAGGGAGACGCAAAAGGGAGGAGATATGGGGATATATGTATATGTATAGCTGATTCACTTTGTTATAAAGCAGAAACTAACACACCATTGTAAAGCAATTATACTCCAATAAAGATGCTAAAAAAAAAAAAAAAAAGAATACCTGAGAATAAGGAGAGCTGGGTAGAGAGAAAAGGGCTCCTGAAACATACCGACAAACTTAATAAGCACAAACCATGTAGGAATATTCTGACTCTTTGGCTCAAAGTTTTGTATATGTTTTTAGAAGAAGGATGAGAAAACATACATTTGAAAGATAATATTTTATGAAAACATTCAGCAAAACTCACATTTAATCTCTGTATTACTTAAAATTACCTTTTCTCTGAGACTTTTCCCTCATTAAAATCTTGCTTGAGCACTACAGATCTTAGGAATACTTTGTAAAATATCACCTTATTTCCTTTTTTTGTATCTTTAAAAAGCACAGTTCAAAAGTTGTGCAATTGGAGGAATCTCTGGCACCAGGAAAAGCAAACTTCACTGATCATCCTATAAAATCAATTAGCTTGGGTACTACGAGCTCTTATATACTTAATTAGGGTCCTGTGGTGACTATAGCAATTGATCTGGTTCAACATCAATAAAATAATGGAAATAGGGGCTTCCCTGGTGGCACGGTTGAGAGTCCGCCTGCCGATGCAGGGGACACGGGTTCGTGCCCCGGTCCGGGAGGATCCCACGTGCCACGGAGCAGCTGGGCCCGTGAGCCATGGCCGCTGAGCCTGCGCGTCCGGAGCCTGTGCTCCGCAACGGGAGAGGCCACAGCAGTGAAAAGCCAGTGTACCGCAAAAAATAAATAAATAAATAAATAAAATAAATAATAATAATAATAATGGAAATGTACACAGGATAGCCACACTCATGCAAAACCTGTTTTTATAAAGAAGTAAATATCAGATTAAAAATATAAGTCACCACTTTTGAATTAGGAAACTGCAAAGTAATGCTGGTGCAAAAAAATTTTATTTATTTTTTTAAGGCCATGCTGCGCAGTGGCTTGCAGGATCTTGCTTAAGTGGTAATAGTTGCAAAAATCACTCACCATGTGGCTAACAGTTGACATAATACTTGATTCAAAACCAAGCAACAAGGAATCCTCGAGAACAAGCTATCCTTTGAAGTATTATAATATGTTGTGTTTCCCTATTTCTACATGTGCATGTAAGCATGTGCACGTGTGTTAACACAACATTTTATTGGTAATTAATGAATTGTGCATGCTGGAGACTATTGCTAACAACATAATCATCTCTATAAATGCTCTGATTGACTGTAACATCTTAGGAAACCATATGAAAATAGAAAACGTTCCTATCCCCAGTAATATGCCATGTAGGACAATGATCAGTTGTTATTATTTGCTTAAAAGTAAAATTGCTTTATCAGAAAGGTTACCTAAGTCTTGTCCTGTGACTGTGACAACAAATTAAAAATGGAACTGCTTAAACCTCCAAAATATGCAAAACGGTAACTGAAAGAATATCGCTTTAATGACAGTTAAAACCATCCATCTCCATGGGCTAAATGTAGATACATTTGGAAGCTAACCTTGGCTTTCAGGCTTGAGGCTAGACTAGTAGGACTTCTATTGTCATCTGGACAGGTGGCAATAACCTTAGACGGGGATGTCAGAGCCTCCAAAGTCTTCTTTTAGATCTTACATCAAGCTACAATGAACCCTGGCTTCCGAACAAATTCTGAATGCCAAAAAGCAAAGGTGAAGGGTTAACTGCTCGTTATTTTTTATTTCTTTGATGCTAAAATATTTTAAAAAGCAAGGACAGCTCAATTTAGATTTATAAAAAGGCACTCTGATGAAAAGCAAATGTGTTCCTGTATTTTGAAGTAGATGGTTAGAAAGCTAATATAGAGCTTGTGGTCTAAATATATCATTCTTTTAGAGGCAGAACATATTGCTGGGGAAAAAAATTCTCTATCATAGGACTTATGGCATATAGTAACTAAAATGTTTTTTCCATTTGTTGAATTTTCAATGTTGGAGAATATTATTCACTAGACCCAGAGAGAAGTCCTAAATTGGAAAAGCAGCTGAGTCCAAGGTCATCTCTCTTGTTTCCAAATATATCTTGAAACAAATGCAAGAAGGGCACTTTGCTGAGTGTTATCTGGACATATATAGTTTCAATCAAATTCTTCAAGAAGTGTCAGAATAAAAGTTGAACATTTGTTTGACACTGCCAAGTCACTAGCAAGTGGGTCTCTTCAAGGGCTGAGGCTCTCCTCAGCGACTTGTCAATTATTACAACATAAAAGAGTTCTTTTTCCTACTCTCAAGAAAAAGAAATCAAGCACTGTTAAACACCAGCTCTGAATTTTTTTCTCACATTTTTAGATATACAGGAAATCATATAAACTTATAAAAATGTCTCCCAACAAAAATATCACTTTAAAATATTTTGTGGGCTTCTCTGGTGGTGCAGTGGTTGAGAGTCTGCCTGCCAATGCAGGGGACACGGGTTCGTGCCCCAGTCCGGGAAGATCCCACATGCCGTGGAGCAGCTGGGCCCGTGAGCCATGGCCGCCGAGCCTGTGCGTCCGGAACCTGTGCTCTGCAATGGGAGAGGCCACAACAGTGAGAGGCCCGTGTACCGCATTAAAAAAAAAAAAAAATTTGTTTCTCACCTAAACTCCTTTGAATTAGCAAATCTTTTCCATATATCTGAAAATGTGACATGAAGCAAAAACGTGATTGTATAGATGAGATGATAGAGTTGTAAACTGAATCAAAGAATAAAATGTTGAATTTCTGAGTTAGTGTAAAAAATATTCCTCCAAAGACAATGAAACAAATAACTGGCTTATTGCCTATACTGCTCTCCTTTGTCATAAAAACCAAATCAAACGTAGTCCATGATAGTAGTCTCTCTTGGAGACGATTAATTTGTGATTCTCTACAATGTATGAATCTCTCATTTCATCAAGGGTTCAAAAGGAAGCAGGGATATTAAGAACAATGCCAACAAGTGTACCAACTCAAAACCTTCAGCAATTTGGTTTCCAACTCTGTTTCCAGCTTCAACTCTCTTACTCTCTCCAGCCTTGTCTGGCTTGTACCTCAGGGCATCCCTTTCTTGGGGCTTCCTCTTCCCCATGGAGCTCTTGTTCCCTCCCTAAGCCAAATTCTACCCATGCTTCCAGAATGGTTGAAACTTGTACTATCTCCTTCTCTAGCGTGCCTAGACTGCTCCAGCCCACAGTGTTTTTTTTTTTTCCTTTGAATTCCCATAGGACTATTAACTCTTGATCCCATTCCAAAAAGTTAAATTGAAACTTTTAGAGACCCTAAACCCTAAAAAGAGTGTAAGGAAGTCTGAGTTCTGATTTTTCTAATGAAAACTTCTTTTTTTTTTAAATTAATTTATTTTTTAATTTTTGGCTGTGTTGGGTCTTCATTGCTGTATGCGGGCTTTTCTCTAGTTGTGGCGAGCGGGGGCTACTCTTCGTTGCAGTGAGCAGGCTTCTCATTGCGGTGCCTTCTTTGTTGTGGAGCACGGGCTCTAGGCACGCGGGCTTCAGTAGTTGTGGCACGTGGGCTCAGTAGTTGTGGCTCGCGGGCTCTAGAGCACGGGCTCAGTAGTTGTGGCGCACAGGCTTAGTTGCTCCGTGGCACGTGGGATCTTCCTGGACCAGGGCTCGAACCCGTGTCCCCTGCATTGGCGGGCAGATTCTTAACCACTGTGCCACCAGGGAAGCCCTGAAAACTTCTCTGATTTCTGAAATATCAAATATCAGGGTACATCTGTTTGCCTACTGGATAATCCAGTGCTGTAAACTCCTTCGATTACTGGTTCCTATCCAAATTTTACTCATCTTTCCAGGCCCAGATCGTTCCTCCCTCTTTGATGAAGCCTCCTGGACTCCCCTTTGACCTTTTAGTCTTCCCTAGATCTCCGTTTTGATTGAACTTTGATAGCACACAAAATTTAACACTTGGTTATTAGGATTCGATATATTTGCTGTTGTTTAATGTATTGTTGTTACTCCTGTTAATGACAGGGGCCATGTCTTATACTTTTACTGTACCTTTTCATAGAATCCAGCTGAATGCCCAGCATATCAAATTACAGAGCACAAGAGCTTAGCACATAATAGGAACTCCTTACCCTGGCCCCATGCAACTGGGTAACTTACTGAGCCATTCTAGACTTGTCATTTCCTGAAAATGCCATGTCCTTAAATGCCTTTATGTCTTCCACTTTTCTTATACCTATCAAAATCTTAACTTATTCTTACAAATCTAGCTCCAGTCCCACCTCTTCCATTAATCTTTCCTCAAACCCCCCTGTTAGAATTAATTGCTTCTTCCTCTGAGCTCCTTGTTTTATAGATTAAAAAAACTTTTCTTTTTGCTGCCTAATATTAGAGTGTTCTAGACTGTAAGCTCTTTGAGAGCAAAAACCAGGTCTTGTTCATTTTCCATTTTAGCACTTAGCACAGTGTCAGGCACACAGAAAATACTCAATAAATATTTGCATATAAGTAAATGAGTGAACTTACAAATTCATTCTCCAATTAATCAAGTAATATCTTGCTAATTTCTTTAGTTTGGCCTTGGCATTTTCATAGATGAAGGCAAGAAATGTCCATAAAACTATTCAATGGATTCTGGATTTGACCAAATTAAATAAATTTTGTGGTTTTGCTTAATATTTTATTGTATCTCAATCTTTAAGTTTCATTGCAGCACTGCTCATAAAGTAAAAAACTGGAATGTCCAGCAACAGGAGACACATGATTTTAAGACTTTCACAGAGAAAGTTTTAAATTATAACCTATAAAGCTTCTATTTGCTCTGTATCTAAAACTATTGCTTCTTTTATGTATTTACTTGACAATCATTTTTACTATAATTCCCTCATCTGGTTGGTAGAGCTTATTTTTAACCATTTAGTAAATTAGTAAAGTTTGCTCCTCAGGTACAGTAAGCAAATACATTTTTAAAAAAGCATTATAAGAAGCAATAAAAATAGGGACTTCCCTGGTGATCCAGTGGTTAAGAATCCACCTTCCAACGCAGGGAACGCAGGTTCGATCCCTGGTCGGGGACTAAGATCCCACATGCAGTGCGGCAACTAAGCCCTTGCGCCACAACTACTGAGCCCGTGTGCTCTGGAGCCCTTGTACCACAACTAGAAAGAAGCCTGTGCGCCACAACAAAAGATCCTGCATGCCACAACTAAGACCTGATGCAGCCAAAAAAAATAATAAAAAAAAATAAATATTAAAAAAAAGCAATAAAAATAATTTCACACATATTATAGTTTATAAATGGACATTAACCTTTATGGATATATATAACCAGTATATTCATGGGTCACACTGCAGGACAACACAGTAGTAAAGAGCACAGGTCTTAGACTCTGGCTCTGCCACAGTTATTAGCTGTGTAATACTGTGAAAGCCTTTCTGTGCCTCAGTTTCATCATCTATAAAATGAGAATAATAGTATCTCACAGGATTATTTTGAGATTTACATTGATTCATACACATAAAGCACTTAGGACAGTGTCCGGTACACACCAAGTGCTTAATAATGGGTTAACTGCTAGCATGATCATCATCATGATTATGATTATTATGATTACAGAGCTTTAGATTACAGGGAATAAAATTTGTTCAATCTCGCTTTGCCTAACTGCTGTTGAAAAAAATTTCTCCTCCTCTGTAAGTCTGCTTCGCTTCTAGAACCAATAAACCAATCAGGCTGTGCTCTTTAACAATGGAACAGGCTCCCTCGTGAGGAGTGAGCTGCATTGCGGTTACTCTACCCAGGCTGGAAAGTGATTTGCTACAAGCGTTAACGTCCTGATTTCTGCACTGTAGAGAGGCTGAAAGAGGTCCCTCAAAGGTCCCAATCTAATAAATGACTACATGACTCATTCTGAGGTTCCTTTCAAGCTCCAATACTCTATGCCTATTTACCAGCTTCTCACATGCAGTGTTAAGCAGCAGACTTGCCAGGAACTTGCCATTAACACTCTGAACTGAGGTGGAAACAAATACTTTCACTGAAAAGCAGAAATCTTTAATTTCCTTCTGTGTTCTGAACAGTGAATTTTGTGTTCTGAAACCAAATTTGTTGACTCAAGTCTCTTAGCAATTCTAGAAAGGAAATTGTGAAATTATCGGTATTTGCTGAGAAAGTACTTACAGTTTGCCAAAAGAGGGAGCATGGGAGCAGAAAGCATGTTTGTCTAAGTCTTTAAAAAAATACTTGTTTGGATTCTGTGCTTTAGTTTTTGACTTCTTTTGCAAGGATGGGATGAGACTAAATGACAGTTACAGACAATATTCTCTTTTTAAGATTGTCTTCAGACAGAAGGGTCAAAGACTGATACACAGAACTTTAAACGATCCCTCTCCATCCTCCCCAGACAAAAGTCACCTCGTGCCTGGCTGCCACACATCAAAGAGCTCTAATTAAACTGCTCTCATTAAAAGGAAACGGAGGAGGAGCTCAGGCTAGCAGCTTCTCCTGAGTAGGGAAACAATTACATATTTAATAAAAGTACAACTTTATTTCTCTCCTGGCTGCCATGGATTGTTTAAAAAAGAAGGATTCATTGTATATATAAGCTAGATCTCACCTTTACCACAACAATGGAGAAGTTATTGATATAACCAAGTTTAAGGAAAGTTAATCATCAGGGTGGTGCTAACTTACTCACTCCCTAGGGCTAAACACTCCTTGTTGCCAAGTAAGAGGAATGATATAAGCGCCTAGAACCCTTTGTAGAAACAAGTCTTTGATTCACACTTATTATTAGTCACTAATGTTAGGTGAATGCCTGTGTGAGACAAGGAGGTTTCTATAAGACTAAGACACACATCTCCATGAGAAGTCATTTTTCAATACAAATTTGATTTTTGCCTTTGTAAAGGCAGCTTTAGCAAGTTACCCATTTGTGCATATTTTCAAAATCAATTCAGAAGAATGCTGCAAATTTATATATTTTTAGTTTGAGCAACAGATTCAGTCTCTTCCTTTACTCAAATTACCAAAAAGTTCTTTGTATTACGTTAGCCTAAAAACTTAAGAAACACACTTGGAAAATTCACAGAGCTTAAAATTTTCCCCCCAAATTATATATGTTATATAAACTAATTATTTGATAGTTTAATGAAATGGCTTCTTTTATTACTGCTGTCTGCTGCATTAAAGCAAAATGATAGAAAATATTAATCTAAAGAAGAAAGTTAAATGTTCTACAATTTCCTGAGATCTGGTTTAATTTCCATATGCCTTCGAACAATGTTCTAAGACAATTCTGCTACACCTTCTGGACCGGGAAAATACATGATCTTGGATTCAGTTATTAATAGATTTATAACAGAAAAGACATTATCCTATTATAAGATTCTTCTTAAAGGACAACCTTTAAAGTTGGATTATTTCCTTAACTAATACAGGAAGCAAGATAAGCACTGGCCTTTTGAAATTTACAGTTTAAATAGTCAGTCCCATGCAACAGCTGGCAATACTGGGTCCTAGGAGGAGAAGATCTGTGAACGCAGAAGCAGATTTCACAGGCTACATTTTTTTCCTTTATTTGGGCCATCATGTGGAAGCTGGATTATTTTCCAAAACGATTAAGTACTCTCATCAATTAGCCAGCTAGAGTATCAATCCTGAAGGAAAAATGTAATAAATTCTTCTGCTGTAAGTGCCAGCTGTCAAAAACTGTCAGAGTTAGTCAAAGCTTTTTAATGTTCCAATCAAATCGTAAAATGAGTGGAAAGTCACTGTATAAAACCCATTAAGCTGTGTTACTAAATGTCCAATGTTACATAAAAACTATAAATAACTTTGTACTTTTAGGGCTTTTTTTTTTTCAATTTGCTTTTCTTAAAATAATAATGATGTTCGGTTTCAGTTAATAAAGTAATTTTGGAGCTGCCTTAGAGTTTAATCCACATACTCTTTCTGTGTGGAATAAAGAAGGCAAGCAATAATCAAATCAGAATTGTAAGCATTCCTTGGAGTATCTGTCGCTAACAATTTTAAAAATTAAGAGAAGAGCATCAAAGACAGTGAAGGCTGAAAAAACTAATCATTAGGCTTAATAATCTTACAAATTGACATAACTTTGGGGAATAAAATGCTGTTTCTGGGAAGCGCATCTAGTCTTTTTCAAATATTTGCAAAGGAATTCATACTCTGGTTAAAGGAATATCACTTACTACTGGCTTAAAAATAACAAGGCAGTAGCCAACACTGAACAAATACATTTACCTCAGTGTTCAAAAACTGATTATTGAGTTAATAAGGGTTTGCTTCCACACAGTGAACATAGCCTTTCCTCTTTTAGTACATGGTTGATCTAATAGTTGATCTACGGGCACAAATGAGAATGCTGGTAACGGATATTTGATCAAATAAGTAGCTAAAGTAAGCTGAGGACCAGATTCAAACCACTTAATAACATTGAAATGCTTCTTTTTTTCTTAAGATATGTTAAAAGAACTTTGGGGCTTCCCTGGTGGCGCAGTGGTTGAGGGTCCGCCTGCCGATGTAGGGGACACGGGTTCGTGCCCCGGTCCAGGAAGATCCCACATGCCGCGGAGCGGCTGGGGCCGTGAGCCATGGCCGCTGAGCCTGTGCGTTCGGAGCCTGTGCTCCGCAACGGGAGAGGACACAACAGTGAGAGGCTCGTGTACCGCAAAAAAAAAAAAAAAAAAAAAAAAAAGAACTTTGTTTCTATACTTTCCTGGTAAGTTCTTCCATACTCTGATGGATCCCATCTCTTCCAGTAATAGCTCCTAGAATTACGAATAATTTCCATGCTAATAAGATTCTCTGATTACCAAGAAAGACACTTTCTAACAAAAATCAAGAGTAGAACACATGTGGGAACAAATACACCCAAAGCCATTAATCCAGTTTGTATATTTTGCACAGGATAGAAACAACTTTCTTCATTAAAATGTTTTTGTTTTGTTTTCTCCAGGATAGCTAAAAAGAAAGAACCCAAGGTGGACATGCTAACAATTTGAAATTTGAGTTTTCAAATCTAAAAGAAATTTTGAAAAGTAAATTGAAACTGAACTGAAGTAAAGGGTGGCATATGAATTTAGTACCTTTCTTTAAGGAAAAACCAAAGAAATCTTCAAATACCTTGTCCAGATGAAGCAGAGAACTTGAGGCACTTCGACAATTTCTTATATTTAAAATAATAGTCCCCCAAACCTAAATACTATATTAGACTTTTGGTGAAAATAAGTAATAATCCTTAAATTTAACACAGTGCTATAACATAAATACTTACTTAAAAAAGAATAAAAATTTACACTATATAAATTTTAAATAAATAGCCATGATATGTGCACCAAGTTTTATTTGTGTTTAAACGATACAAATAGAACAAATATGTTATTCAAAATAATAAATCTTCTTGAATTTTACATAAGAAAAAGAAACTGAAGTGAAACTGTAGGAATTGCTGAACTTCAGATAAATGTTTCTTCAAAACAAGAGATATTAATTCCTAAAAGATTCCTCTAAAGTTAAAAAAAGATTAAGAAAAACATTAAGCCACTGGGTTAGTATGTTTAAAAAAACCTACATGTTTCTTAATGGACATATGTTTACATTTACAGATAGTAAACTCAGTCTCCTGTCTCATAAAACACAGAAGACATCACTATGTCTAAACTAAGCAAAAAAATAAAGGACTCTTTTCCATATTAAAAAACTTTTAAAACCTAAATCTACCTTAACATTATTTTCCAAGAAAACTTAATAGGGAATGGCTAATCTGAAAGCAAAATGTTGTACAAATCACTTTCAAGAAAGGGAATACACCATGGGATTATGCTTATAGCTAGCAGTATCAGCTAAAACCCCAAACAATGACACATGAACTCAGAGTATCAGCCGGTCCTCTCCTCCCTCCTGAATTACCTGACCAATGGAAGTTTGGCTTTGTTGTTTCAGAAAGCACTGTTTCTTACATTCCATCAATTGTTCAAAATCACGCCACATTTTCACTTGTTTCATATTGGGACCATGACTTTCTCGTACAGCTTTTTGTTTTTCCCGGAGTTTCTATTGTTAAAAAAAAAAATCAAGAATAATTAAATCTCATATACGGATTTACTTCTATTGTTCTAATCAGAAGAATATGGTATGCTTTGTACATCTGATGAATAATAGCTAAGCCAGGTTCTCCTATGATAGATGAAAACGAAGATGATAAAAGTTAACTAAATTTATGATAGATCTAGGACAACCTGAATTTAAAAAGAACAGAAAAATGTAAAAGAAAGGAAGGGGGGAAAAAATAAAGGAAATCTGGAAAGTGGAGCAGTAACATGGTATATAAAAATATGCAGATTTTGGAAGTCAGAAGACTTGAGTTCCAACTCTGGCTCTGTCACTAGCTGTAGGGAAGACAATTTCTCTGGACTGTAGTTTTCTCAATTGTTAATTAAGGCTAATAATAGGGGTAATTATAAAAGTATCTGCTTTATAAGATTATTTTTTCCACATGACAATAGATATGGAAAAAATTATAAACTACCATGTGTTATACATGTTATTATTATTAAATACTGTATTCTTTCCTGAATCAGTATGCTCTAAGGGTATGCTCTATACCCAAATAAATCAAATTGTATGTAAATATTCCTCAGGGAGAAGGTCTAGTGATATTCTAAAAAGGCCCAAATCCTTATCAGAATTGTTTTTGTTACTACTAGCCTATATAGTTCCACCTGCCAAAATTGTTCTACTTACTGACTCTAAAATTATAAATAGGAATAAGAACATTTTTCAATACATTGCAAAACTATACTTTGGTTCTGTATTATGGCAAATTGAGGAGAGTGACAAAGAAAGGGAGGCACAAAGTCAGAGACAATGAGAGGAAAGAAAAGAAGGAAGGAAAGAAGCGAAAAACAGAGATGATAGTACACACATAAGGAAACAGTGTGACAGAAATACATACACTGACACAGTGTGAGAAATCACCAAGAAGGGCAGAAAAACAAGCAAAGACACAGAAACAGATTACACAGGAACATCTCCATCTTTTCCTCTTTTAGTATACACGGTTGATTTAACAGGTGACCTAAGCACATAAGTGAAAAGGCTGGTCATTGGTACTTGCCCAAATAAGAGGCTAAACTAAACTGAGGCCAGGTTCAAAACGCTTACTAAAGACTGCCCTCTCCATCTATGGTTAATGAAAAGCAAAGTTAACAGCAAATAGCAACAGGAAACAAAACAGAATTAAGAAAATATAATTTAAACATAACCAGCAATTTTTTGACACAATGCCTGGCATGCAAATACATCTATTTAAGTCTATGTTACAAATAAAGTATCTTACAACAAATATTTTTATCCTCATAAACTAAAACAAAAGTAGTAAGTCAGATCAAGAGTACTGAGCATGATTTTAAGATTAAGGTACTACTTAACTGTAACTTTTCTTATATTATTGGAATAATTTCCTTGTCAAAATCCTAACAACCTATAAAAAGTTATTTAAAGAACCAAAGACAGGAGGTGGGGACTGTCTGTATCAGAAATATTATATTACTGTCACTTATTACAGATTTATTTTGTGGATAGTTGCAATGTACAAAAAATACTTGTCACAGATTTCATTGTTCTTAAAAGGAAGAGGTGGTACAGGAGGAGGAAAGTTACAACTTTCAGTACAATATTCCATCTTGGTAAGGCAAATTCTAGTATATGATAGTGTGAATTGTAGCACTATAGCTTGGTCTAATTTCAGAAACTCAGTTGGCATGAGGAGGTCTGTGGATGTCCAGTCTTTGCTGGTTTGGAAGGCATATGCTATTGTCAGTTTCAAAGCCTAGGTATGTTCTGTGTTTGCCTTGAAAATTTAGATCCACTCTAGGAGTGAGAGGACCAAGAAGCTTTGTTTCTTAAATGATACAGCCTGACAATCGGGGCATGAACTAATCAGTGGCTCATTTTGCTGGAACATGCTTGACGTCAGACTGCTGCTACTGCTTTCCCCCCAAATCCTGCAGTAAAACACTACACTGGAAGGGGAAAGAATAATCTTTAATCATATTTAGCAATTAAGTTTGGGTCTTTGAAAGGATTCAAAGTTTGACAAATATTTCTCTACACATAGCATCCATCCAGATACTTTTCAAAACAAATGAAATAGAGGAATATTTTCATATAAAAAATTATATTATTTATGAAATACCTGGATGAAAGTCAATTATTGACAATCATACTAAATCCTAAAGCCCCCAAAATCTCTAGTTAAAATACTGTACAAATGAATGTACAACTTGATTCAAACACATAAGTTCAAATATGAAAATTATTTTTTCCTTTTGAGTATGGCATGTCATTTCATAAATGGAATAAGGTGTACAGAACTCAATTTCTCTGATGAAATGGAAGAATCAGCTTTAATGTTTCTTTTTACTTAGATTAATATGATGGACATCTATTCACAATTCATACAAAAAGAACAGATGAACACTTTTTATAGATATGGCTGATTCCAGATTGGGGACAGGAAATGTACAGAATGAGCCTTTTGTCTGGAACATTTTGTCATTCCAGAAAATAAAAAATCCATCAAAACCTAGTAGGATTGTTTCAAAAGGATTCAGGAGCTGACTTCAAGAGGCTTCCACCGGCCAAACATGGGGCAATTTGGATAGGAATAATAATAAATATTAAATAAATAAAAATAAATAAAAATAAATATAATAATAATTGCAATGGATTGAAACATATAAAACATGTTAAATCTGGGAGTTATAAACATACTTTTAAAGAATGATAAAAAATGAACTCATCATTTTGAAAACCAGTAATAAACAAATCAAGCAGTTATTCTGCCTTTCCTATATGACCTGTACTTTAGAGTAACCAGAGTTGGTAAGATGCTCTTAACAGAATTATTCCAGCCAATAAATGAAGAAGGAACAACATAATTAGAATATGACTGTTCTGCAACCTCTAATGAATTAATGGACTGAGGAAGTGATTTTCATTGGCTGCCTACATTACAAAAAGAGAGCTTCCCAAATATTGAATCGTATTTAATCAAGTCTCTAAACCCAACTGCCAATTCACAGGACATACTGGGGACAGAAGAACATGCTAACTGACACTACAGGGAGGCCATCAACAAAGCTCAGAATGCTGGAAAATGACAAATGATCAGGTTTTTTTTCTTCCAACAAATAAATTGTAAAGAAAAAAGATGGACTAGTAACCTAGAGAAAAAGGGACTTAAGAAATATATCAAATAATAGCAATGTATGAACTCTTATTAGGATCCTGATCTGAACAAATAAACCATTAAGAAATTATGAGACAATTGGTGAAGTTTGAACACTGACTGGGTATTATGCAATTATTGTTAAATTATTTTTGGCATGATAATAGTATTGCAGTTATGTTAAAAAAAGAGTCTTTATGATACATACTGAAATATGACCAGATAAAACAATTAAATCTCTGAGATTTGCCTAAAAATGGGCAAATCTGGGAGTGGGACTATAGATAAAACAAGACTGGTCACAAATTTAATTACTGAAGTTGAGTGATGGTTACATGTGAGTTCTTTACATTATTTCCTCAATTTTTTATTTAGGCTTGAAATTTTCCATAATAAAAACTTTTATTTTTTTAGTTCTTTTTAAAGTTTTTCTCAAAAAGACTTTTAAAAAGTCTACTTAGCAATTACTTCATTGCTTTCTACACTATTTGTTTTTCTGAAGTTCATCGTTAGAATATTACTTACAGGTTTATGGGAGCTAATTCAGCTTTTATGTAAAAGCAGATATATGTAAATATGTTTTTAATAATGACTCAAATGAAAGTAAGAATGAATAATTTTACTATCACCAATTTATTGAGTCAGACCAATAGCTAAACTGTACAATGCATTAAGACTGAAACAAAGCCATATTTTTCATTTGTACTATTAGGATGGACAAGCCTATATATGTATATAAAATCATTTCCAGGCTGCAGCCTCAAGAATATTTGAACGTTGAAATTAGACACCCATATATAATCAGTATTTTAAATGAAAAACTGCAGCCAACAATTTCTAACTCTGATGCTACAAACTTGACACTCCTATTAGAAAAACTAATAAGGAACTTCAATTTTCAATAGTGAAACTAAGTAAAGAACAGATAAAATGGCGTATAGTGAAGCATGGTTAGCATTCACTATGCAACATGGATTTAAAATCATTGAAGATTAGAATCAATTAGAAAAATCAATTAGTCATTTAAGTCCTGATGTTCAAGGCCCCACCACCTCTTCTACTAGGAGTGGCTCAGAGAACTGAGAAAACAAGACTCAATCACATGCTCCTATTTTTAGTAGCCCTCATATAAGACTGGCAGGTAGGGAGTGAGTATCTTAAGTAAAGTTTTTCGATTATTTGTATTAATTGAATCAATGTTTGTAAAGGACTTAAACTAGCCCCTGGCTCATTTGCATTTATTAAATAAAATAAATGAATAAGTTTACACTTATAAGTATAATCCCAGTATTCCCAGATACCTGGGAATAAACTGAAACTTGTAGTTCATTAAACGTGGCATTTTGTTTGTTACGCATGAACTCTTTGTTATTTAAAACTGGATTTCCCCCCTCCTCCCAAATTCATGTGCCTTCACTTTTATAAAACTAAATTCCTAAAGAAGAGTCTTCATCTTTGAAAGGGAGTAAGAAAGTTCCAATTTCCTCTATAACCTTAAAAAAAATGACAATGGCATAAACATGTACTGAAAGCCTGAATAGACACATTAAAAAAACCAACATTCTTGGGACTTCCCTGGTGGTGCAGTGGTTAAGAACCCCCCCTCCCAACGCAGGGGACACAAGTTTGATCCCTGGTCCAGGGAGATCCCACATGCCACGGAGCAACTAAGCCCGTGCACCACAACTACTGAGCCTGTGCTCTAGAGCCCACATACCACAACTACTGAGCCCACGTGCTGCAACTACTGAAGCCTGTGTGCCTACAGCCCGTGCTCCGCAACAAGAGAAGCCATAGCAATGAGAAGCCCGTGTCCCTGCTCGCTGCAACTAGAGAAAGCCTGCGTGCAGCAACGAAGACCCAACGCAGCCAAAAAAAAAATGCATTCTTACCTTTCCAAGATTTTCCTGTTCAGCAATATTTTTGGTATACTGTTCCCTGGGGAGTAAACATAATGATTTAGTTTACATTTACTTCAATCGATTTGATCATACAACTAAATTATAAATTAACATATCTATCTAAATATATTAGACAATACAGTTTATAGAGTACTAGAGTCAGAATGAAACCCATTATCAAACACTCCCTTTTCCAATCTTTAGTCAGATCATCTAATAAACAGTAATATAAGGAAAAAACCAAGGCAAAATATCATGTAAGAAGTTAAGTACCATTTCCAGTTAATCTACACTTAAATCAATGGTAATCCATTTGCTTAAATTACACTTTTTTTTTAAAGAGGTTTGCAGAAGAGAGAAAGGATACACATTTTTAAAAAACATTAAATAGCATCTAACCCAGCAATCCAACTTCTAGGAAGTCATCCTACAGAAAAACTCTCATAAGTTAATAAAGATGAAAGCAAAGACTATTACTTCACCATTGCTTATAGTAGTGAAAATCTGCAACCAACTAAATATTGATAGACGGGGAAATGTTTAAATAAATTATGGTACATCCGTTCAAAGGAATAATACAGAGTTGTAAAAAAAGAATGAGGTAGATCTATAAATACTAAAGTGGAAAAAATTCTAGATAAATTATTAAGAAAAAAACTGTATATGTAGCTTAATTTTATTTATGTATACACACATATACAGACATATTAGCAAAAGCATGGGAAAAGAATATGGGATAATATACAACAAAATATTAACAGTAGACATTTATGAGGTATGGCAGTGTGGACAACATTCAATTTTTGTGTGCTATACTTGATAATGGTTACTTTTTGTTTTTATAAGTATTTCTTTTGTAAGCTAAAAAAGTTACAAATTTTTAATGTAAAAATAGAAATACAAATAACGTATTGTATTTTTAAACAAAGGTATAATTATATTTTAATATTATATAAGACAAAAAATGAGATTTGAAGTGTTAAGGACAAAGATTGAAGGATGAGGACACAGGAACCAAGGACAAAGGAACCAGTGACAAGAAGATAAGAGACTTTAGACCTCAAATTTGTATGGAAAAAGACTATATTTCTGTGTAAAGCTACACAGTAGTACTTAAGAAGAAATTAAACAACACAAAATTGGGAATCTAAGAAATCATAAACCACAAACTCTAGCAGCTTAAGTGAAGAAAGATTTGCATTTATGTCAAAAGGGAGGTAAACATGATTAGAACAGAGAGAATGGCAATCAAAAGTACCTGAAGCCCTTACAGAGCTGAAGTGAAGGTAGAATTTGTGCACAGGAATAAGAATGGAAGGGAATAGACACAATCTTGATGAACCTTCATTTTGCCCTTAAAATTTATGAGACACTAAGTCAAAATTGTTTACCTTTCTAGCTCTTCAATGAAAAAAAGCTGGGAGGAACTAAATGACATATCCCTCAAGAAGAATGTATGGTTATTATTAAGAGAGCTTTAAATAATTCATTTATTACCCTAGGCCCGAGGAATGTCCAAACTGTTTTAGAATTTCCATTTATATTTTATCAAGAAATCGACAGGCACATGCTCTTTCCCCATAACAGTAATATGTAATTTTAATTTATTCAATGAATTTATTCAAGAAATAATTACAGAGCACCTGTTATGTACCAAGCATGCCCTGGGATTTCAAAAAGAAAACAGGACAGACAGGGTCCTTGCCCTCTAGGAATTCATACTATATCATTTCTAAAATACTGCTGCATACATTATATTTAACTTGAACCTCTGTGGTATATATTATTCTCCTTATTTTATAGATGAGGAATGATTTGTCCAAGGTCACAAAACTAGGAACTGGAAAAATCAGGTTAGAAACAATTTTATGGTCTCTCTCTAGTACTTTGATATATAATATGCTGCCTCTTTAAGTAAAATTAAAATTTGCAGATGATCTTTCAAAACCAAGCTAATTTCTTACACCTTTGGCCTTACCAGGAAGTACCATAAAAGTAGAAAATGAAATAACATTAAAAATATTGTGTCTACCATAGTTATAATATTTTAAACATGTATCAGTGAGTTTAGAGTATAATTAACTCCATTTTATTCTTAACATTCTTATCATGTACTACTCTAGTCAGGGCACAGTATTTTTCTATTGGAAAACTGAGGAATGGTAAAGGTTTACAATGATTTTTAAAATGATGAAGAGGAATATCTAGCTAGAAAACTGATAAGAAAACCAATAGTTCAGGAGCTATATTTCCTTTTTTACTATTTATATTGATCACTTTGGAAGAAAAGAAACAATTTCTAAAACTTATTTTTCAAGAACAAAATTAACTTCTCACATTTGTGAAATATTAGCATTGACTATACAGATTTAATGAGCAAAGTTTACATTCAATGAAAGAATTTGTATAAGTACATTCAGTATGTTTTTTTAATGTAGACTTATTATTTTTAAAAAATATTTATTTATTTATTTGGCTGTGTCGGGTCTTAGTTGCGGCATTTGGGATCTTTCGTTGCAGTGCGCGGACTCTCTAGTTGTGGCGCGCAGGCTCCAGAGCGCGCGGGCTTCAGTACATGCAGCACACGGGCTCTCTAGTTGTGGCACGTGGGCTCTGGAGTACACAGGCTCAGTCGTTGCAGCATGTGGGCTTAGTTGCTCTGCGGCATGTGGAATCTTAGTTCCCTGACTAGGGATCGAACCTGTGTCCCCCTGCATTGCAGGGGGATTCTTAACCACTGGACCACCAGGGAAGTGCCTGTATGTTTAATATGTTAGACTATTAAAAAATAATATCCTATTTATAGGATATTTTTGGTCTGGCCTGCATTATATAAAAAAAATTTAGACTTTGCAAAACATTCTATTTCTTAAATTCCTTTTTGTAATATTAATGTATATGCCACTAGAAATCTCAACTGCAGTCTAGAATAAGTGTGAATCCTACACTTCATTTGAGTTCTTACCGAATGGTAAAAGCAAAACATTTGAATTACGATTAGGGGCAAAGAAAGCTTATCTTGTTCATTACTGCATTTTATCAAAGCTAGCAATTCAACTATAAACGTATTTTTTAAGACAGCATTTGATTTATTACAATATGCTTCAAGCTAGGATTACAAAAAGAAAAAATCACCATATAAGGACTAGTAGTATTTATACACCCTTCTTTGCTTTAAAGGCTGACACACCGCAGTCACACAGTTTCTAGCTGAAATGCAGTCACTCACACTGCACAATGAGCAGGCCAACAACCAGAGTCCAGGCCATGTAGGACTTGAAAAATAGACCAACCTTAGTGCTTTTAAAAAAGCAATTATGAAATTATACGTATTCCTGAGGAGGGGGTAATGGGGATTAACTGCTTAATGGTTGTAAGAGTTTCTGTTTCGGGTGATGAAAAAGTTTTGGTAATATATAGTGGTTATGGTTGCATAATATTTTTAATGTAATCAATGCAACACTTTTAATTATACACTTAAAAATGGCAAATTTTATGTTATTTACCTTTTGCCACAATAAAAAAGTAAGCAAGCAAGCAAGAAAAATTATATGTATTCTTACTTAGCAGGGCTGGACTATCCAGAAGATGTTTAACAAGATTCAATCCTAAATAATATCTTACTATATGCTTATTTAAGTACTCTGACTTTGTATAATTCCATCTTATTTATAAAACTTCTATAGATTAAAACATTAAGTAACTCAATATAAAAACAACAAAATTACTTGCCTAATTGCCTTTCTTTTTTCTTGTTGATCAGAAGAGACATATGCCTTCATTTCATCAGTAGCACGACAAAGTTGTACTTCTAGGTTCTAAGTGGAAAGACTAAGCTTTAGGTTAAGTCCTTGATACAGAAAAATCTCAGAAAAGTTTTTGATCCACTTTCTTTGTCTTACCTTAATCATACAATTTGTATAATGGTATCTACTTTCGTCTTGAAGACATTCTTCACGGAGTCCTCTGACTTCCTAATGTATATAATTTTAAATGGGCAACATTATCGAAAGAATAATCAGATACAGAAAGGATGACTATATTTACAACAAAAGAAATACCATCAGAGTATTTCCTCTTCTGCAACCGAAACTTTATTATAATAGACTAGGTTGCAATCTTTTCTAGAGACCACTCATATCGCTCTACAACCTATAAGTTTAGTTATTTATTAAGTACCTACTGTGTGCCCAGCTCTGTGCTAGGTGCTGGGGACAGAGGAGTGAACAAGACAGGTCCCTGCTCTCATTCAAGTAGAGGAAACAGACATAAACAAGGAAACATGTAATGAAGGTAGTTTCAGATGGGAAAAAGTGCCATGAAGAAAATTCTGCAGTGGAATGTGATAGGGTGACTGAGTGGGCAATATTAGGTGATCAGAGAAGTCCTCTAGGAGGATGTGACATTTAGGGTGAGACCTAAAAGGTGAAAAGGAGAGATCAAGGCAAATAGTTGGTGGTAGAGTATCCCAGAGAGAGAAGAATACATGCAAAACCCCCAAGGTGAAAACAAGCTTGGCCTGTTTGAAGTACAAGAAGGCGGCCAGTGTGGCTGGGGCCCTGTGGGTGAGGAGTAGAGCACGTGGATATGAAGTTCATGGAAGCAGGTAGGGCCTTATAGACCACAGTTCTGAAGTTAGATTTTAAGTGCAACAGGAAGCCAGTGGAGGGTAGCCTAACTGCTGTATAGGTTTCTTTGGCTGCTCTATGGAGAATAAACCTTAGGAAGGCAAGCGTGGAAGGGGAGAGTAGGTGGGAGGTTACAGTGCGAGTCTAGGGGGCCTGGACTCTGGCAGTAGGGGTGTAGATGGAGAATGTAGTATGTACACATCAAGTTTGAAGAAATAAAAATCTCTGCAGCTTAGGAGACAGACTCAGTAAAGATTTGGGAATCTTTTGACATTGGTAGTGAAAATACGCATATACAGGCAGTTTCTGCTAAGTTGTTAAAATAAAAACTGTCTTCTTACCTGTTCTAATTTGGACCGATTACTTTCAAGGCCTGCTGCACAGCTATCATACTGGGATTTCTTTTCATCACACTCCTGGGTTAATTCCTAGTATGAAAAGGGTAATTAATTGAATAAGTAAAAAACAAAGGCCTAAAATGTGGCTCTGAAACAATACATGCCCTTGTCAGTCTTGTAACTTAACTCTAAGCTTCTTGGCATACTTACGAGTTATTTATACAACAATCAGACATTTGAGAATTATGACAGATGAAGGTGCTGATAAAAACAATAGCTGCCATGTATTAAGCTGTGTGCCAGGCTCTCTGTTAGAAGCTGGGAATAAAACAGTGAGCAAAACAGCCAAAAATCCTTCCCCTCAAGTAATGCTCAGACAAGTAAACAGGCTGAGTGCTATGATGGATGAATGCAAGGTGTTATAGGAGCACATGGGACGCTCACTGGACCTAACCCAGGCTTGGGGATCAGTGCGGACAACCTGCTGGAGAAATTGATATCTAAGCTGAGGTACGAAGGATTAGTAAGCATAGTTAGAAGGGACAAGAGGAGGAGAATGTTCATAAAAAAAGGAACACTATGTATGAAGTCTTGGACTTGGAACTAGAGAGAAGAAGGACAATTTAGGACATATAAGTAGTTTATTATACTGGAGCATGTCTGGGAAATTTGAGAAGAGGCTGAAGACTTTGGCAGAGGCCTGATCAGAACTTTGTAAACCATGTTAAGGGTGTTTGAGCTTTACCTTTAACAATAACTAAGTCTCAAAACAACCTCTTGAGGTAGGTATTAATATCCCCACATCGTGCAAGGACAAGTATCTTGTAAAAGATTGTACTGCTGGAAAGACGTGTTAGAATTTGAATTCAGGCTATTTGAATAGTTTCACACTTTCTTCTAACGTAATATTTTGAAACTGATAATTTGAAAATCTTCTTCTACCGACACCTGGAAAGGCTAAAAGTATCAACAAATGCTTGATAAGGCAGGGCAAACATCCTTTCAGATCCAGAGCTAACTGAACTCTCAAGGAAGTAAAAGGAATTACCAGGACTAGAAACAAAGGATGACAGCCTATGGCTACACTTGGTGAAGGAGTTGGGAGCCAATCTTGATAACAGAATGATTATTATCTCCAGGCAGGGCAAAAGACCTAGAAACCTGTGAATAAAGGGTTAACACCAGGCCTGGATTGATTCAGGCCAGACTGGGAATGGTTTCACACAGCACAGTTTTCTTGGGAACTGGAGAGTTAACATAAATGGGTAATATTGTGTGGTGCTTCTGCTGTGTGGGACTGCATCTGGTTTGGGGTGACTAGCACAGTATAAAAGACTGGTGGGAAAAAGGAGCCATGGCTTTTGTGAATCAAAGTGACCTACAGACATCTAAGGCTCTCATGGTTGACATGAGAAGGGGCAACAGAGGCTGTGTACTTGGGTAGCTGCTGGGCCTGTCAGTGAGATGAAGATACTATAGTATATGAAAGCCTTTTTTTGTTTGTGAGTTTTATGGCCAAACTGATCAGTAAATGCAGTTATGCTACTTCAGAGGAGGATGGAAAAAAGGAGTCTGTCCTCAGGCAGGTTTGGGATTTGGATTTACCCTACCTACGTGGTCTAAGAACTCCCAAGCTGAGACATTAACTCAAATTAGCTCCAAGCTTGTGATAGTCCTAAAACACCTGGCAGAACAACAGCAAAACCACTCTGGAGGGACACACCCTCCATCTTAGCTGCCAGGACTCAAGAGACAAAACCCTACTAAAGATAAACTCACAATCCAAAAGTATAAATATATAAGGAACAATCAATCCATTATGAGTGAGAATCAGAAGATATAAAACACACAGCAGGACTATACCTCCAGGAACTTCGAATACTAGAAGAAAGTCTATTAAATAAGTATGCTTAAAATAATTAAAGTTATAAAGGAGGAACTGAAAATAAAAGACTAAAAAAGGCACAGTGAGTAAAAATAGACAAAAATGAAAAAAAAAGTCACTGAAATTAAAAACTAAGTAGGTGACATAAACATAAGATTGGCTCAGGAGATGAAAGAATGAACTAAAAAACAGAGCTGAAGAAATTATCCAAAATTCATCACAGAGAGAGACAAAGAGATGAAAATATGAAAATGAGGTTAAACAACAGGGAACAGAATAAATACGTCTAACATATATCTAACAGGAGTTGCTGAAGAACAGACTAGAAAGACCAGGGGAGAGAATATTTGAAGATATCATGTAGAATTTTTCCAGAATTAATGGGAGACAAAAAAGCACATATTCCAGCAGAGCAGATAAAACTAAATCTATACTTAGATCATGGCAGTGAAACTGGACAACACCAAAGACAAAAATATTAAAACCGTCTACAGATTTAAGGCAATCCCTATCAAAATACCAATGTTACTTTTCACACAACTAGAACAAATAATTTAAAAACTTGTATGGAAACACAAAAGACCCTGAATAGCCAAAACAATCTTCAGAAAGTAGAATAGAGCTGGAGGTATCATACCCCCTGACTTCAGACTATACTACAAAACTATGGTAATCAAAATAGTATGGTACTGGCAACAAAAACAGACACATAGATCAATGGAACAGAATAGAGAGCCCAGAAATAAACCCACACACTTATGACCAACTAATCTATGACAAAGGAGACAAGAATATACAATTGAGAAAAGACAGTCTCTGCAATAAGTGGTGATGGGAAAACTGGACAGCTAAGTGTAAAGGAATGAAATTGGAACATTTCCTCACACCATGTACAAAAATAAACTCAAAATGGAAAAGGGAACCCTCTTGCACTGTTGGCGGGAATGTAAATTGATATAGCCACTATGGAGAACAGTATGGAGGTTCCTTAAAAAACTAAAAATAGAACTACCATATGACCCAGCAATCCCACTACTGGGCATATACCCTGAGAAAACCATAATTCAAAAGCAGTCATGTACCACAATGTTCATTGCAGCACTATTTACAATAGCCAGGACATGGAAGCAACTTAAGTGTCCATCAACAGATGAATGGATAAAGAAGATGTGGCACATATATATAATGGAATACTACTCAGTCATAAAAAGAAATGAAATTTAGTTATTTGTAATGAGGTGGATGGACCTAGAGTCTGTCATACAGAGTGAAGTAAATCAGAAAGAGAAAAACAAATACCATATGCTAACACATATATATAGAATCTGAAAAAAAAACCAAAAACGTTGTGAAGAACCTAGGGGCAGGACAGGAATAAAGATGCAGATGTAGGGAATGGACTTGAGGACATGGGGAGGGGGAAGGGTAAGCTGGGACAAAGTGAGAGAGTGGCATGGACATATATACACTACCAAATGTAAAATAGATAGCTAGTGGGAAGCAGCCACATAGCACAGGGAGATCAGCTCGGTGCTTTGTGACCACCTAGAGGGGTGGGATAGGGAGGGTGGGAGGGAGGAGAAATGGGGATATACATATATGTATAGCTGATTTACTTTGTTACACAGCAGAAATTAACACACCGTTGTAAAGTAATTTTACTCCAATAAAGATGTTAAAACAAAAAAAAACTAATAAGAAAAATAAACTCAAAATGGATTAAAAACCTAAATGTAAAAAACCATAAAACTCCCAGAAGAAAACATAGGCAGAACACTCTTTGACCTAAATCACAGCCATATTTTTTGGGTCTGTCTCCTAAAACAAAGGAAACAAAAGCAAAAATAAACCAATGGGACCTAATTAAACTTAAAAGCTTTTGCATAGCAGAGGAAACCATGGACAAAATGGAAGATAACCTACTGAATGGGAGAAAACATTTACAAATGATATCATTAATAAGAGGTTAATATCCAAAATATATAAACAGCTCATATAACTCAAAAAAAAAAAACCAGTTAAAAAATGGGCAGAAGACCTGAAAAGACATTTTTCCAAAGAAAATATACAGATGGCCAACAGGAACATGAAAACATGCTCAATATCATTAATCATCAGCGAAATACAAATCAAACCCACAATGAGATATCACCTCACACCTGTCAGAATGGCTATTATCAAAAAAGACCACAAATAACAAATATTGGTAAGGATGTGGAGAAAAGGGAACCTTTGTACATTTTTGATGAGAATGTAAATTGGTGCAGCCACTGTGGAAAACAGTATGGAGGTTCCTCAAAAAACTAAAAATAGAACTACCACATGATCCAGCAATTCCACTCCTGAGTATATAACCAAGGAAAATGAAAACATTAATTTGAAAAGATATATGCATCCCAATGTTCATAGCAGCATTATTTACAATAGCCAAGACATGGAAGCAACCTAAGTGTCAATCAAGAGACGAATGGAAAAAGAAGACGTGTATATATATATATATATATATATATATATATATATATATACACACACACACACACACAATAGAATACTACTCATCCATTAAAAAGAATGAAATTTTGCCATTTACAACAACGTGGATGAACTTGGAGGGTACTATGCTTAGTGAAATAAGTCAGAAAGAGAAAGACAAATACTGTACAATATTACTTTTCTGTGGAATCTAAATAATAAAACAAACTAGTGACTATAACAAAAATTAAAACTATATATAGGGAAGACATTATCTAAAAAGAAATGAGAATTAAACCGATAGCAGATCCCTCAACACAACAAGAGAAAGCAGAAAGCAATGAAAATAATTTTTTTTTCTGACCAAGTCACTATTTAAGAAGAAAAACAAAGATGGTTTACTTTTGGCAATGATTCTTTACTAAGAGAACTACTAAAAGAAAAAAAAATAAAGCAAGGAAATTTCATTTTAGGAAGAAGGAAACTGAATCCAGAAGTAAGGAATAAAGTACATGAAGCAATGGTGAGAACTGCTAAATATGTGGGTAAATCTAAACAGGAAATGACTGTACGAAGTAGTAATTATAACAGTAATGACCACCATGACAACCACTTTTAGAGATGAAGAAATAAAATGGAAATAAAATACCACAGGATAACAACACATGTGTAAGGCAGGAGAGGGTGTTAAATTATTCTGAGGTTCCTGTATTGTTCAGGAGATTAACAATTGTTCAGCTGATTAACTTTAGGCAGGAAAAATATGTTAAAAATTTAAGAGTAAACAATATCAGAATAGAAGAAGATAGAAAGGGAAATAAAGGGAAAAAAGAATATAAAGAAAACAGGATTGGTGCAACGGAGGGCAGAAAGAGGAAAAGAAACATAGAAAAGCACAGTACATAGGATGTACAAAATAGAAATAAATTCCAATGTATCAATAATAAGAGTAAATGGGACTAAACTCACCAATTAAAAGACAGATTCTCACACTGTAAAGCAACTATACTCCAATAAAAATTTTCTTAAAAAAAGATTCTCAAACTGGATGTAAGAAACTATATCCACACAAAATCCAACTATATGCTATTTATGAGACTTACATAGGACAAAAATAAGGACGTAGAAAGCTGAAAGTGAACAAATAAAAAGACATACCAAGCAACACTAATCCTAAGAAAGCTGCCACACTTACGTTAACAGCAGACAAAATAAGGCTCCTAGACAAAAAGCACTGCAAGGAATAAAAGAGTCATAAAATAATGATAAAATGAATAATTTTAAGTGTTTTTTTTAAAAACCAGGAATCTTTAAATTGTGGTAAAATACACATAAAATTTACCATTTTAACCATTTTTAAGGCTACAGTTCAGCTGTATTAAAAACATTCATGTTATTGTGCAACCAATCTCCAGAACTCTTTTCACCTTGCCAAACTGAAACTCTATACTCATTACACCACAAGTCCCCATTCAACAGGAAGTTTTGAACAACACATTTAAGAAGCTTGATCTGACAAACACATGGAGAACCCAGCACTCAACAACTGGAAAATACATTCTTTTCCGGATCAGGTCACTAAAAAAATTATGTTGGCCTCAGCTCTCTCCATGGCCACACTTAACTCTCAAAGACTGTGGAGCTACACTTTAAAAATCCTCAAGGAAAGAAAGCATGATGTAAGGGCTTTTATGCTCAATCAAGCAGTTGTTGAAATATTTAAGGCAACAAATTCTAGATTTGCAAGAACTCATCAGGTAATATTGCTCTACTAAGCTTTGAGGACTCTACTAGAAAACAAATGAGAGACAATAAAAAGTAGGAAAATGGGCAGTGAGAGGATTGTTAATGAGCACTGAATCTGACAAGTACAGGTATAATACTAAAGACAAAAGTGGGAACTAGGGTAATAGAACAGAACATAAATGTTATATGCCCTGACAGTGTAGACACGATACCATAAAACCTGCAGGGAGGGGAAGGGGAAAAGAAGGTGGAAGGTAGAATGAATAAGCCAGCTTCCTCAATTTTTAATTGCTGGGGATGGATGGGGGAATGTCAAAAGATATAATTTAAACCTGATGAATCAAGTCATAGTATAAGCATATTACAAGTATAAAGGCAAACAGTAAGAAAGACAATACAAATGACCAAAATTAGGTGCTAAAGCAAAGGGAAGGAGAAGTTAGAGGAAAAATACCAATTTCATCACTACTCATAGTGGGGATTAATACATACTATCAACAGAAATGGATGATTAATGGTGGCATTACAGATATAACCAGTAGAGCAAAACCAGAGCCAGAAAATATGAGAGAGAGACACAGACACAGAGAATGAACAGAGGAATTTATTTTTATAGGATTTAAAGTCAGAAGCAAAACATAAAATGCACAAAGACCAAATATGTCTACATATCAATAAATATGAATTGGCTAAACTTATTTATTAAAATAAACCTTTCAGATTATGTCACAACACAAAACACAGTTCAAGATCTATTCAGAGACACACCTAAAACAAGGTAAATTTTTAAAAGCTGAAAGCAAAAGATGGGCAAAAGTATAGCAGGCAAATGCAAACAAGAGGAAGCAAACATTAGTATCAGTCAGAGTTGACTTCTGGCACCCCACCAAAAAAAAAGCTTTTGTTTTTTTTAGAGAGTAAGAACAAAGGTGTGGAGATCAAACTTCAGGTAGCCAATAAATAATTATCCATTCATGAATTTTCAGAAAATTTCTGGAAAATATATAAGGAACTGTTATCAGTTATTATTTCTGGGGAGTATGCTAGGGGTGGAGTGTAGAGAGAGAAATAATTTCTATTCTTTCCCTTAACCAATTCCTTACAGTTTGAATTCTGGCCAAGAGCATGGTTTTACTTCTATAAGAAAAAGCAATCAACAAGAAATATTTCAGTGAAATCAATAATTACCACATTGTATATATACTCTAAAACAAGTATTTTAGCTTTTTCCCATATATTAGCAATTATATGTATTATGTCATTTAATTACATATAAATTTATAATTTATGGAACAGCATCTAAAAAAACAAACATGAAGATTTTCAAGATGCTATCTAACTCTAGATAATTATAAAAGATTTAGATAAATATAAGTTGTGATTTTCAAAGTCTTGAGATTTTCAAACAATTTTCAAACAGTTATGAATATTCAAATTTATAACAAAATGCAAATAAAAAGAATGGAAATGTACTAACACTTCACTATAAAATTTCCTAAATATTTGAGAGTTGTCCATGAAAGCAAGAAGTATAAAGTATTTTTAAGAACTCCTGCACTTTAACAATAGGATAATACATCTGTGTAGTTTTGAGTGTTAAATATACTTACACAAGTTAAAAATAAACACTATTCAAAGCAGAGAACAATTATGAATTTCAGTTAATATTTGGCAACAGCTTAAAGTCAATGAAGCAGCTTGTTTTTTCAGTATACTTTTTATTACAAAAGTTTTCTGGGTAAAAATAGAACTATAGGGACTTCCCTGGTGGTGCAGTGGTTAGGAATCTGCCTGCCAATGCAGGGGACATGGGTTCGATCCGTGGTCCGGGAAGATGCCACGTGCCGCGGAGCAACTAAGCCCGTGCACCACAACTACCGAGCCTGCGCTCTAGAGCCCGCAAGTCACAACTACTGAGCCCACGCTCCACAACTACTGAAGGCTGCGCGCCTAGATCCTGTGCTCCCCAACAAGAGAAGCCACTGCAATGAAAAGCCCACGCACTGCAATGAAGAGTAGCCCCAGCTCGGCGCAACTAGAGAAAGCCCGTGCACAGCAACGAAGACCCAATGCAGCGAAAAAAAAAAGAACTATACATGGATGTGGGAGATTAACACATGGAGCTAAGCAAAATAAGCATCAAGGACTCACCAACTGCACTGAATTCAAACATTGAAAAAAACTAAAAAGTTAATGAAAATGTGGGCAAGTTCTATACTCTTAGATTTTTTAAATTATGGTAAAATATACATAAAATAAAAATTATTACTTAAACCATTTTTAAGTGTGCAGTTCAGTGGCATTAAGTACCTTCACACTGCTGTGCAACCATCACCACCATCCATCTCCAGAACTCTTTTCATCTTCTAAAACTGAAACTCGGTACCCATTACTTTTCAACATGGCAGAAGACAGAGATGAAAATGCTTAGAGGACCTAGGCGCCCCTTGACTTGATGAATGTGTTAAGAACTGGAGAGTTGTATTATTTGAGAATAGTAGTGAGACAGCTATATTTCTTTGTAATGGAAGAGGCAGGAAGTACTTGACATACAGAGAAACCTAGTTAAATTGTATAAAAATGAACTGCAGGTTCTGGTTACATTATTATAATAAATGACTTTTTTCTAATTTATTTATTTATTTTTTATTTATTTTTGGCTGCGTTGGGTCTTCGTTGCTGCACGCGGTCTTTCTCTAGTTGCAGCGAGCAGGGGCTACTCTGTTGCGGTGCGCAGGCTTCTCATTGCTGTGGCTTCTTTTGTTGTGGAGCACAGGCTCTAGGTGTGTGGGCTTCAGTAGTTGTGGCACGTGGGCTCAGTAGTTGTGGCTCACAGGCTCTAGAGCACTGGCTCAGTAGTTGTGGTGCACGGGCTTAGTTGCTCTGTGGCATGTGGGAATCTCCCCGGACCAGGGCTCGAACCCCTGTCCCCTGCATTGGCAGGCAGATTCCTAACCACTGCACCACGAGGGAAGTCCCTATAATAAATGACTTTGCAGAATTAAAGATCTGGTATATGATTTTACTTAGAAAACAATTTAGTTGAAAAGCAATAGTATTCCTTCCTTTAAAACCATTTTTTAATAGTTATAATGATAAATACCTTTTTTAAAAGTCCTTATGTATTAGTCATTGCTGTTGCAAAGTACCTTATATGTGTTATTTAATTTTACAACCACCCTATTAAGAAGGGAGTAGTTTACAGGTGAGGAAACTGAAGTTTATAGAGATGAAGTCATCTACCCAAGGTTATCTAGGGTCTGCCTGATTCTCTAGCCCATGTTCTTAAATCATTCTATCCATATTGTCTCCCTGTAATTAGCACAATTGGTATCCTTTGCTTTTCACCTGCTGACATTTAGGATAAAGCTTATCCTAAATCTATGTGACATATGCACTAAATGGCCCAAGACTGACAGATGGCACACTTTAGTTTCATACATTAAATGGTTCTTTTACTGAACTAATAAATTATCAATATATTTCAAAAGAATTAACAAGTGTGAAGCAGAATGGCACAATATAGAGGAAGAGGGCTTTGAACTCACAGAGACTGCAGTTTGAGTTCTTGTGCCAACACTTAAGTCATCTTAAATAAGTTATTTGACTTCTCTAAGCTTCAATTTCCTTATCTAAAGACAATCTGAAAATATTTTATAGTTGTGAATATTAAATGCATGAATGAGAAAGCATTAAGAGAACACTGTGAGGGCTCAATAATAATTATTTATATAATTCTGTAGAGGTCTGCTTCTAGCTCTAGAAGATTCTTGCCACTTATATTTATACTTGATTTTTAAAATACTTTTAAAAATGTTCTGTTAATAAAGTCAACAAATGTTTATTGAACAACTACATTGTCCTAAACGTGGTTCTATAAACCAGACACAAACAACTCTGGTAGATATTACTGTAAGGACCTTAATAGCAAATTTTTTTTAACTCCCAAAATAGAGAATTCCCTGGTGGTCCAGTGGTTAGGACTCCATGCTTTCACTGCTGAGGGTCCACCCAGGGTCAGGGAGCTAAGATCCCACAAGCTGCGTGTTGTGGCAAAAAAGAACCCCAAACACAAAAAACAAAAATAACCTCTAAGTACACGAAGTAATTTCATTTGCATCATATAGTATTAAACCAAAACCCAAGAGGGTCTTTCCTGAAGTCTTCTCAGACTTCATCTAGTCTTACTCCATGCTCTTTTCGGTAACTGCATCTTCTCCTGAGCTATGATCAAACATCACATCTAGGCAGATGATTACACACTTCAACTTGAGCCCCGATATCTTCTCCTGAACTCTTGCTGGATATTAACTTTGAAGTGTCTATAAGAAATTCATCATTTCTCCTCTTCTTCGTCCACTGCTACCACCAAAACTAGCTCTTCCTCATCCCTAATCTGCACTGTTAGTGGTTTCAAACCTCAAAATTATCTTGCTATCTCTTGTTCCCTTGTCTGTAATTAGTGTTCTTCCATATACCATTCAGATCTATTCCTTCTTGTCCATTCCTTCCACCAACACTAGTTTGGGACCTCATTCCCTCTAACTTAGGCTATCGAAAGGCACTTGATGTCACTTTTATTTGTTGAAAAGAATAATTATAAAGACTATGGCAAACAAGGGAAATATATTAACTGAATAGAACCTTAAAGTAATTAAACGCAATGTATACTACCATTCCAACCATGTAGAAAAAGTATATATAAGAGGACAAGGATAAAATGCAAAGATGAACACTGTTCAGCTGTTAATAATAGGATAATGGGTGGTGTAGTAAAGATGTTAAACAGCGGTCCCCAACCTTTTTGGCACCAGGGACCAGTTTTGAGGAAGACAATTTTACCACGGACCAGGGCAGGGTGGGGGATGGTTCAGGCAGTAATGCCAGCGATGGGGAGCAATAGGGCGCGGCAGATGAAGCTTCATTCGCCTGCCTGCTGCTCACCTCCTTCTCTGTGGCCCGGTTCCTAACAGGCCACAGACCAGTACCAGTCCACAGCCCAGGGGTTGGGGACCCCTGAAGTAAAGTACCCAAAGTACCCATAGCCTCTCCAGAAGGAAAATTCTCTAGGCAGCCATATTTAGTACCATATCACCCTCCTTTCTTCTGATCCTTACCCACAAGCATAGCTGGTTACACCAAGGATGGATCCTCGGTCTGACCCGAGGATAGCCAGTAATCTCTGAGGTAGTCTGGTGTGGAAAACTGCCCCCAAAAGAGAGGAGCTGCACCAGGAGTTTAAATCAGAAAAGGCAGAGAAAACAGGGCAGTTATAGTGAAAACGTCAACATATATGTAGAGAGAAAGGCTACAGTGTGAGATATGAACAATGAGGAGCCATAAGCGAGCTAAGGTTACAAGTATGCCAATCCAAAGAATGGGGAGAAACTAAAAGATGGAGAAAAGAAACATAGGCAGACACACAGCTGGTGGCAGGCACAGTGAGAAGCCAATACAGAGTGATTCACTGAGCCATGTTATTGGTGTAGTATGAGTATGAAGAACTTGGCTCTGCCATTTACCAGCTGTGTAACCTTGGGCAAGTCCTTTACCCCTCTGTACCTTTATTTGCTCATCTGTGTAAAGGGTGGTTTATCTAACTGGGTGGTTACGAGGCCTGAATGAGTAATGTAACAGTGCCTGGCACACAGAAAGCACTTGATAAATGCTATTACTATCACATTCATCATCATTATCCACAAGCTCCTGCTAAGGTTCCTGAAGCTTCCCTGAGCCAAAATGCTCGGCAGAGAAGTATAGTACCTCTACCTGCTCCAGAGAGGCTATAGTTCTGATCCTTGGATTTCCAAAACAGCATATTTCCTTTAATGTTCTAAATATCCTTTCAATAAAACTCCTCATTTAAAATGTAAATGAACTTAATAAAAGAACTACAGGCATACCTTAGAGATATTGTGGGTTCTGCCCCAGACCACTGCAAAAAAGTGAATATTGCAATAAAGCGAATCACATGAATTTTTTGGTTTCCCAGTACATATAAAACTTATGTTTACACTATACTGTAGTCTATTAAGTGTGTAATAGCATTATGTCTAAAAATGTATATATTTTAAAATACTTTATTGCTAAAAAATGCTAACCACCATCTGAGTCTTCAGCAAGTCAATCGTTTTGCAATAGTAACATCAAAGATCACTGAGCACAGATTACCATAACAAATATATAATAAAGAAAAAGTTTGAAATATTGCAAGAGTTACCAAAATGTGACACAGAGACACGAAGTAAGCAAATGTTGTTGGAAAAATGGCACTGACAGAATTACTTGACACAGGGTTGCTACAAACCTTTAATTTGTAAAAAATGTAATAAAATGAAGTATGCCTGTATTTACAAACAGATTTATTTTACTATATTTTATTTTATTATATATTTTACTTTTACCATTAGGGAGAAATTTTACCATCACCAGAAATACATATAAGTGTTCCCTTTTGTCTGTAAGTTGCTGACTCAAGAAAAGCATTAAGAAAATCAATTCTTTAGAACGAACCCATGAAAACAATCCTTGATGTCCTCAATCTGAAAACCCTGCTCAAAAATCTCCTTTCTGGGGGCTTCCCTGGTGGCGCAGTGGTTGAGAGTCCGCCTGCCGATGCAGGGGATGCGGGTTCATGCCCCGGTCCGCAGGGGACGCGGGTTCATGCCCCGGTCCGCAGGGGACGCGTGTTCATTCCCCGGTCCGGGAAGATCCCTCATGCCGCGAAGCAGCTGGGCCTGTGAGCCATGGCCGCTGAGCCTGCGCGTCTGGAGCCTGTGCTCCGCAATGGGAGAGGCCACAACAGTGAGATGCCAGCGTACCGCAAAAAAAAAAAAAAAAAAAAAATCTCCATTCTGAAATCTTCCTTTCCTGACAATCATTTCATTTCCTTATTTCCTTCATTTCCTTCCCTTTTCCTTATCAGTTAAGTATATGATGCTGATTATATTTTTTCTATATTGTTCTTAGGTTGGGTTATCTTTTATTTTTCCTAATTTCCTCATGTGTTTGTTCCCTCTCACCTATGACAGTATGAACCCCAGAGAACAGGGACTTGTCTCTTCCATTTCTTTCGTGGCAGCAGGAGTGTATAATGAAATAAGCAGGAGATTTAAAATAAGATGCTAGAGATGCTAGAGTCAAGCCCCAACTCTCTCACTTCCTACTTCTCTCTTTGGATAAGTCACTCAACCTGTCTCAGACTCCATGGCATTTTCTATAAAAAAGGAAACAATATCCATCTGATTTCAAAGTCCATGTGATTTCTCACTCTGCTTCTCTAACTCTGATAGATGGCATTCATGAAGAGTTTTATAGTTCCATCCTTAGGCACATGCAGTACAGCTCACATTCAAACCTAAAATTACTACGTGGAGAACGATAAAATAACAATTGTTAAGGACAAACGGCGAAGGCCACCTTATCTGGATTTGTGGAGGGCATTTACCTTCTCACAGTTTATCTTTAAAGCAGTGCCTGGAATTAGCTTCCAAGTAACTGTATTTCATCACTTAATCATAAGCCATCATGGTTTGCCCCCCATCCTGCTCCCTAGCAAAGCAAGTTCATTAATCTAACATTAATTTGTCACCACTCGTTGGCAGACTCTGAACTTTTACCTGGCCACAGAAGAATGTGACTTCATAACTCTGACATGAGTATGATTTAAAGCAAAAATCTCATTTGGCTGCACTTGTGATTTTAGCTTAAACTCCTTCCTCTCCTTCTCTCCCCTGCCCCCGCCCAAAATTTATGACAAAACAAACAGCATAAATTAAACAAAAACTGTTGTAGGTCACATTATTATTCTCTTCTGCAGAATCATATAAAAAATAATAATTTATTTCCAGAAATTACCCAAGTAAAATATTTGGGATTCTAACTAATACAGCTGAACAAGAGAGAGTATTAAAAGTATCACAAAATTACCACCTAGGGGGGTGGGACAGGGAGGGTGGGAGGGAGATGCAAGAGGGAGGAGATATGGGGATATATGTATAGCTGATTCACTTTGTTATAAAGTAGAAACTAACACACCATTGTAAAGCAATTATACTCCAATAAAGATGTTAAAAAAAAAGTATCACAAAATTAAATTCACTTACTTGACATTTCTGACGCAATTGTCGTAGTTCTTTTATAACTGGAGCTAGAGCTGATTTCTTTTCAGATACCAGAGAATTTAG
Organism: Lagenorhynchus albirostris; assembly: GCF_949774975.1. Classification (NCBI taxonomy): domain Eukaryota; kingdom Metazoa; phylum Chordata; class Mammalia; order Artiodactyla; family Delphinidae; genus Lagenorhynchus; species Lagenorhynchus albirostris. The sequence goes on from NC_083108.1 coordinate 80,183,887, forward strand.
TTTTTTCACCTGTCATTTAAACAAAATATATGACATCTAAGAAAAGAACTCAAAAGAACAAAAATACCATAAAGGTATTTATTGAAGTGTTATATATGAGTGAAAAAAACTATAAATTACTTCAATGTCAAACAATGGGGAAGTCATTTAGTAAGTACTGATTCCTCAATAAGAAGGAATATCATTTAACTCTTCAAAATGTCAATTATTAAAACTGCAAACCATTATGGGAAAATATTTACAATCTAGCACTGAATAACTAAAACAAATTACAAAGTTGCCTTTATACAGCTTTGTATTATGTAAAAAGTATACAATTATGTAGGTTATATAAAATACACATAAACATAGACGAAGTGATATTCAAGATAATTAATAACCCAAAAGGCATAAGTAATGACCAATCAGAATGGATACCAGCCATAGAGATGAACAGGGTCTTGGAGGCCTCTGCTGTACTAAATGTTCATCTTTATAGGAGTTAGAATGTGGTGAAATCCAGAGGGTTCTGGGACCAATGTGGACAAGATAGGTGGAGGTGGGTACTCTGAGAGTTTGGGGCAGCAGCTATTTACCAATAAGTAGTGAAAGATTTCAACATTTTAATGCCTGATGAAGCTGTATCCGTGCATTCTGGCTGAATAGCAGTCCTGAATACAGAAAGATACTAAGGACATACACAAAAATGAAATAATTGTATTAATTTAAGTAGCATGATTTGGGGAAACTTGTTTTTTATCTTAAATATTTCTTTAATACCATGTAACTTTTTTTTTTGGCTGAGCTGTGCAGCATGCGGGATCTTAGTTCCCTGACCAGGGACTGAACCCAAGCCTCCTGCAATGGAAGCACAGAGTCCTAGCCACTAGACTGCCAGGTAATTCCCAATGCTATGTAACTTTTACACACTTCAAAAACCACAAAATTGAACAACCTCTTTACAACCTCATTAGAATGGAAAAAGGTGAAAGAATGTAAAGAAAACATTGTGCAGAAATGAAAATTTGAATGCTTCACTGAAAACAGAACACAAAATATCTGCCTCAGAGGTAGACCATAAAACAAATAAACAAACAAAGCCTGTGTAATCACCATTTCAGACATGTCATCCAGTGTTCGTCCTTTCACTTCATCAACTTCACTCTTCAGGGCGGATACTCTTTCTAGCTCTTCTTGGGTGTAACTATATCCAGATATACCCTTTTTCTCCTCAATAGTTTGCTAAAAGTAAAGAATAAAATAGGTGTAAAAAATGGGGTCCACAAAATGGGTGTCAAAACCTTGATGATTCCATAATAAGTATATAGATTTAATAGGTAACAATAAAGTCGTAAATAAAGTAGTTTAAATCCTAAAGAACAATCTTTATTGACTTCAACAATAATTACGTTCCTTTATACGTTATAAACTTATACTGAAGAACTGAGAGGATGGAGCGCCCATTTGTTGAGATGAGGAGGACTGGGGAGGAACAGGTGAGGGAGTAGTAAAGATCAGAAGTTTAGTTTTGGACATGTTACAAATCTGAAATCTCTAGCAGAAATCCAAGAGAGTTCAAGATGTTGCATATACAAGACTGAAATTTGAGAAGCAACTGGAGATACAAATTTGTGAGTTGTCTGCATAGACAATATCTTTAAAGCCATAAGAGAATAAGATCACCAAGGGAGTGAGGGTAGAGAAGAGATCCAAGGCCTAAGCCTGGGGAACTCAAACACCTAGGCTTTGGAGAAATGAGAAGAAATCCACCATGGAGTAGGAACAGGAGTGTTAGTAAGGGAAAAACAAGGAGAGTGCAGTGTGCTAGAAGACAAGTAAAGAAAAATTTTACAGGAAGAGGGAGTTATGAACTATGTCAAACACTGCCAATAGGAAGATAACTAAAATGAATCTGTATGGACTAATCTCAGGATATTTTCAGTGGATACAGTGGGTGCTCTGCCCTGATCTGTTTATTGTGTCAGGGTACCCATCCCGTAGCTGTTGTGAGAATTGGTATTTTGATGACAGTCTACAGCTGTCCCTTCTTCAAAGTGTACCCCTGGTTTAACAGGAACTATATCACACCACTTCTTGGGTAGTAGTAAGAGGGTCCATAGCAAATTACTGACTGACACAGGGGTCCAAAGGGGTAGCCCTCTTGCCTAAAGATGAGACCAACTCTGTGATGCAATTTATGCTCCAGAGCTCCTTATGCAATCAGAATGAAATTGGACTCCAACTGAATCCACTTTTTCCTCTTGCTTCATCTTTTTTCCTAAGAGCACTCACTGAATTATTCATATGAGGAGGAATAAGAATTCTTGTTTCAGGTTCTGCTTCTAGAGAACCTGACCAAACTACAAGGATGGGCTTCTAAGGTAGGATCACTCCCTAGGTGAATGGAACTGAGAGCCCTATCATTGGGGGCAAGCAGAGTATCGTTAGTCCTAGGCATGTTATAGCAGTACAATTGCTAAGACTGGTGAACTAGGGCAGAATATAGGTGGAAGGGATTATGGTGGGCATGACAATGGAAGGCTTGAATCTCCTTCAAGAGAGTTTGCTGAGAGGAACAAAGTTGACTGACAGCCATAACTGCTGCCCCTCTGGATCCACCATCAGGTTCACACCAAGGCCATGCTTCCCCCAGGCTGTTCCCAGCCAGAGGCTGACCCATTCCTGCCTGACAGGGAACTCCTCTAATTGGTGACTGGCTCAGGAACTCCCCATCATCCCAACCAAAACGTCCTTAAAACTGTGCTTACACCCTAAGGCTCTTCCTCTCCAATCCTCCTTCCTTCTTCTTCCTTCACAGAACAGCCTAAAGGCATTTAGAGCCTAAAGGCTTTCCCTGCCGCCTGCTGCTCAATTCCCTTTACCCTTCACAAAGGCTTCCTCCAATAAATCTCTTATACATCTAATCCAATCTGGGCGTATGCTTCTTGGAGGACCTGAACTATCACAGGAACATACTAGCTGGTACAGTGTTGTTGGTGTTCAAGAAGCATGAAGAAATCGTAACTATAAGGACTATGAAATTGGGGTGGCTGTTGCTAAGCTCAAATGACGGGCTCAAATCCATTAATCAGTAATTTAAAGCAAAGTGATAAGTCAGAGAACCTCCTTAGGAGCTTTAAAGAAACCCTCATTTCCTGTGGCTATGAGGCAGAGAGAGCTGAAAACCACGGACAGGACTTAAATTGTAAGACTGGCAAAACTTCAGAGAAGGCTGAATATGTCCTATGTCAAAGTCAGGGCTCTGATAGGGAAGGGAAAGGGTGCTGAGTCTGAAATGGGGATAACTGGATAGGCTCACTTGAGAACCTTAAAACCCCAGATTATCTTTTATCTTCTGGGCAGTGGCAAATGGCTTAGCTTGTTGGGTCAGGGGCCTGGAGGAAGCAAGATAGCAAGACTAAATGACTGGGGACAAGGAGGTCTCGGGAAGAGGCATCTGGATCGAGCTATAAGAGTTAACACTAAGTGTGAAGATCTCTTCATCACATGTATATGGCCACTGGACAATGTCCACAGTAGAAGAGGCACTCAGCAGCCGAGTGGAAAGGATGATTTGGCCTTTCCAAAAAGGCCAAAAAGGCTGACAGTAGATGTCAGCCAGCCTCTGTCATTGGCCACCCAGTGTGTGGACAATGGGCTCATGAACAGAATGGCTATGTTGGCAGAGATGGAGGCTAAGTATGGACCAAATAACATGGGCTCTCTCACTAATGCTCATCTAGCTAATGCTACTGCCAAGTGTCTGAGCTGGTGGCAACACAGACCAATCCTGAATTCTGGGTATGGAATCATCCCTTGAGGAAACTGATCATCTACTTAGTGGCAATTTGATAACACCAGATTCTTTCTACCTTGAAAAGAACAACACTTCATCCTGAATGAGACTGACCTATATTGTGGGTAAGGGTTTGCTTTTTTTGCCCACAGCGCTTTAGGCAGCACCACTATCCAAAGGCTCAGAATGTCTGGTCTACTGATGTGGAATCCCACATAATATCACCTGAGACCAAGGGACCTACTTTATGGCAAAGTAGGTATGGCGATGGGAATATGACCACAGGATTCAGTCACTGTACCACACACCATCCAGAAAGCTAATGGCCTGACTGAATAGTGGAAGGGCCCTATGAACGTAAAGCTAAGGTGCCAGCTTGGAATTCATGGCCTGTGAAGATAAGTTCTATTCTTCATGATGGAGTGTATATCTTAAACCAATGCCCATTACATGGTGTTGGGTTCCAAATAGATCCAAAGACCCAAAAATACATGGGTCTTGGAACCATGAGATGAAAGTATGAGTGTTATCACTCACCAGAATTCCAACTCATACACAGGGAATTATACTTCCCTTCTTGACAACTTTAGGCTCTGTGGGTATAAATGTTCTCGTTTCCGTAAGGCACATGCTTCCACCGGAAGGCACATTGAGAAGCCCTTTAAACTTAATGCTCTGCCTACCATCTTGTCACTTGGGCTCCTCATGCCCACAGACCAGCAGGCAAAGAAAAGAGCGATTTATTGGCAGAATATTTTAAGGGTATACAGATGCTGTTATATAATGAGGGACAGATAGGAATAAGTTTGGCATTCAGGTGATCCATTAGGGCATATCTTGGTACTCTCATGCCCAGTTTTAACAGTAAATGGGTAAGTTTACCAACCACAGCCTGATAAGGGCATTGTACTAGAATCTCATACCTCTTAAGGATGAGGGACTGAGTCATCCCACCAAGTGAGTCATCTAGCAGTCCCAACCTTTTTGGCACCAGGGACCAGGTTCGTGTAAAACAATTTTTCCACAGACGGCGGAGGGTGGGGGTTGGGGGGATGGTTCAGGCAGTAATGCCAGCGACGGGGAGCGGCAGATGAAGCATTGCTGGCTCGCCTACTGCTGACCTCCTGCTGTGCAGCCCAGTTCCTAACAGGCTGCAGACCAGTACCGGTCCATGGCCCGGGAGTTGGGGACCCCTGATAGACCACTGGAGGTGCTAGCCAAAGGTGTGGGGAATCTAGGATGGATGGTAGAGGAAGGAGATATTGAGTATCAATTATGTCCTTGGGACCAAATGAAGCAAAGAGAGTTTTAATTTGTCCTCCTCACTCTCCTGTTTTCCTAGAAATTTTGACCAACTGTAATCCTGTATAAACTATACCAGGATGGAGTGACTTTAATGTGAGAAGCAAGTAGATCTCAGGAGTACAAGGGGTGGCTTATAGTGAATGCTGTTGGTGCTCTACTCAAACCTCATCTGCAAGCTGCAATGAGTGTTGACTGCTAATGGCTCACAGATGTCCCCTTCTCCAGAACATGCCCTTAGCCCAATGGGGGCTGCCTCATCTAGAAGGTTATACCGTGCAATAGCCAATGACTGACTGATATGGGAGTATAAAAGGCCAACGCCCTTGCCTCAAGGTGGAACCAACTTCATGGTGCAATGTGTGCTCCAGAGTTCCTCATGGGATCTAAATGAAGCTGTTTTCAGTCGGGAATACATCCTTGCTTGGCTTTTTTCTGCTGCTCCATCTGTTTCCCTCATTCCCTTTCTTCTGAAGGTACTCCCTCCCTCAGTAAATCATTTGCACCAAGTATTCCCCTCTCAGGCTCTGCTTCTAAGGAACCCAGCTTAAGAAAAGATGTAAAGCAAAAACTGATGGAACTAAAAGGAAAAAGATCATAGATATTCTAAAACATCTTTTTCAATAACTGATGGAATAAGCAGATGAAAATATAAATAGAAACATGAATACATGGAGGCTAAACAATACACTACTTAATAACCAAGAGATCACTGAAGAAATCAAAGAGGAAATCAAAAAATACCTAGAAATACATGACAATAAAAACACGACAACCCAAAACCTATGGGATGCAGCAAAAGCAGTTTGAAGAGGGAAGTTTATAGCAATACAATACTACCTCAAGAAACAAGAAACATCTCAAATAAACAGCCTAACCTTACACCTAAAGCAAATAGAGAAAGAAGAACAAAAAAACCCCCAAAGTTAGCAGAAGGAAAGAAATCATAAAGATCAGATCAGAAATAAATGAAAAAGAAATGAAGGAAACAATAGCAAAGATCAATAAAACTAAAAGCTGGTCCTTTGAGAAGATAAACAAAATTGATAAACCATTAGCCAGACTCATCAAGAAAAAAAGGGAGAACACTCAGATCAATAGAATTAGATATGAAAAAGGAGAAGTAACAACTGACACTGCAGAAATACAAAGGAACATGAGAGATTACTACAAGCAACTATATGCCAATAAAATGGACAACCTGGAGGAAATGGACAAATTCTTAGAAAAGCACAACCTTCCAAGATTGAACCAGGAAGAAATAGAAAATATAAACAGACAAATCACAAGCACTGAAATTTAGACTGTGATTAAAAATCTTCCAACAAACAAAAGCCCAGGACCAGATGGCTTCACAGGTGAATTCTATCAAATATTTAGAGAAGAGCTAACACCTATCCTTCTCAAACTCTTCCAAAATATAGCAGAGGTAGGAACACTCCCAAACTTATTCTAGGAGGCCACCATCACCCTGATACCAAAACTACACAAAGATGTCACAAAGAAAGAAAACTACAGGCCAGTATCACTGATGAACATAGATGCAAAAATCCTCAACAAAACACTAGCAAACAGAATCCAACAGCACATTAAAAGGATCATACACCATGATCGAGTGGGGTTTATCCCAGGAATCCAAGGATTCTTCAATATACACAAATCAATCAATGTGATACATCGTATTAACAAATTGAAGGATAAAAACCATACGATAATCTCAAGAGATGCAGAAAAAGCTTTGGAAAATTCAACACCCATTTATGATAAAAACCCTCCAGAAAGTAGGCATAGAAGGAACTCACCTCAACATAATAAAGGCCATATATGACAAACCCACAGCCAACATCGTTCTCAATGGTGAAAAACTGAAACCATTTCCACTAAGATCAGGAACAAGACAAGGTTGCCCACTCTCACCACTATTATTCTATTATTCAACATAGCTTTGGAAGTTTTAGCCACAGCAATCAGAGAAGAAAAAGAAATAAAAGGAATCCAAATCAGAAAAGAAGAAGTAAAGCTGTCACTGTTTGCAGATGACATGATAGTATACAGAGAGAATCCTAAAGACGCTATCAGAAAACTACCAGAGCTAATCAATGAATTTGGTAAAGTAGTAGGATACAAAATTAATGCACAGGAATCTCTTGCATTCCTATACACTAATGATGAAAAATCTGAAAGAGAAATTAAGGAAACATTCCCATTTACCATTGCAATAAAAATAAAATACCTAAGAATAAACCTACCTAGGGAGACAAAAGACCTGTATGCAGAACACTATAAGACACTGATGAAAGAAATTAAAGATGATACAAACAGATGGAGAGATATACCACGTTCTTGGATTGGAAGAATCAATATTGTGAAAATGACTATACTACCCAAAGCAATCTACAGATTCAATGCAATCCCTATCAAACTACCAATGGCATTTTTCACAGAACTAGAACAAAAAAATTTCACAATTTGTATGGAAACAAAAAGACCCCGAATAGCCAAAGCAATCTTGAGAAAGAAAAATGGAGCTGGAGGAATCAGGCCCTTTGACTTCAGACTATACTACAAAGCTACAGTAATCAAGACAGTATGGTACTGGCACAAAAACAGAAATATAGATCAATGGAACAGGATAGAAAGCCCAGAGATAAACCCACACACATATGGTCACCTTATTTTTGATAAAGGAGGCAAGAATATACAATGGAGAAAAGACAGCCTCTTCAATAAGTGGTGCTGGGAAAACTGGATAGCTACATGTAAAAGAATGAAATTAGAACACTCCCTAACACCATACAAAAAATAAACTCAAAATGGATTAAAGACCAAAATGTAAGGCCAGACGTTATAAAACTCTTAGAGGAAAACATAGGCAGAACACTCTATGACATAAATCACAGCAAGATCCTTTTTGACCCACCTCCTAGAGAAATGAAAATAAAAACAAAAATAAACAAATGGGACCTAATGAAACTTAAAAGCTTTTGCACAGCAAAGGAAACCATAAACAAGACAAAAAGACAACCCTCAGAAAGGGAGGAAATATTTGCAAATGAAGCAACTGACAAAGGATTAATCTCCAAAATTTACAAGCAGCTCATGCAGCTCAATATCAAAAAGACAAACAACCCAATCCAAAAATGGGCAGAAGACCTAAATAGACATTTCTCCAAAGAAGATATACAGATAGCCAACAAACACGTGAAGGAATGCTCAACATCACTAATCATTAGAGAAATGCAAATCAAAACTACAATGAGGTATCACCTCACACCAGTCAGAATGGCCATCATCAAAAAACCTACAAACAATAAATGCTGGAGAGGGTGTGGAGAAAAGGAGCCCTCTTGCACTGTTGGTGGGAATGTAAATTGATATAGCCACTATGGAGAACAGTATGGAGGTTCCTTAAAAAACTAAAAGTAGAACTACCATACAACCCAGCAATCCCACTACTGGGCATATACCCTGAGAAAACTATAATTCAAAAAGAGTCATGTACCAGAATGTTCATTGCAGCTTTATTTACAATAGCCAGGACATGGAAGCAACCTAAGTATCCATTGACAGATGAATGGATAAAGAAGATGTGGCACATATATACAATGGAATATTACTCAGGCATAAAAAGAAACGAAATTGAGTTATTTGTAGTGAGGTGGATGGACCTAGAGTCTGTCATACAGAGTGAAGTAAGTCAGAAAGAGAAAAACAAATACCGTATGCTAACACATATATATGGAATCATAAAAAAAAAAAAAGGTTCTGAAGAACCTAGTGGCAGGACAGGAATAAAGACGCAGATGTAGAGAATGGACTTGAGGACACGAGGAGGGGGAAGGGTAAGCTGGGATGAAGTGAGAGAGTGGCATGGACATATGTACACTACCAAACGTAAAATAGATAGCTAGTGGGAAGCAGCCGCATAGCACAGGGAGATTAGCTCCGTGCTTTATGAGCACCTAGAGGGGTGGGATAGGGAGGGTGGGAGGGAGACACAAGAGGCAGGAGATATGGGGATATATGTATATGTATAGCTGATTCACTCTGTTATAAAGCAGAAACTACATACCACTGTAAAGCAATTATACTCCAATAGCAATGTTAAAAAAAAAAAACATGGAAGATTTGAGTATCATGGTTAACATACTGGACTGAATTGACTTTTATGGCACGCCATCCCCCACAACTGCAGAATATATATTCTTCTCAACTGCACATGGAACAATGATCAAAACAGACCACATGCTGGGCCATAATGCAACATTCAAAAATTTCAAAGGACTGAAATCACAGAGTATGTTTCCTGGTTACAGCTGAAATAAGCTAGAAATGAATAACAGAAAGGTAACTAGAAAACCCCCAAGTGTTTGGTTTTAAGCAATGACCATAGGTCAAAGAAATCACAATGAAAATGAGAAAATATTTTAAAGTGAGCAATAATGCAGTTACTACATATCAATTTTAAAAGTGCTGTTACAATCTATGTTTAGTGCTGTTAGAATCTATGTTTGATGCACTGTAAAATTTCAATCTTAAGTTCCCTAGAAGCAAACATTATTCAACAGCATGAGACAGAAAAGTTCATATTGCCAGCTAATTACAACTGGTTCAAATTTCATTCACCTCTACCAGATTATTGCTAGCTGGTAAGCCAACATCCTGATGAAATCATTTCCCCATGGGTAAAAGAAAAAAAAAAAGCCAAATCAAGAAAACTCAGAGGAACTTGTACCCACGATGAGAATAGCTTTGCTGCTAGAGGGATTTCTCTGGGTTTAACTTTTTTCTGACAACCAAGGCACAAATATATAAGGAACAAGCCTGCAGGCAAACTTCCATACAGAACCCTCCCTGGATACTTCTTTCCAAAGCTCCAGGGAAGTGGCTGCTTAGATTTCTGCCCAGCAGGCCACGATAAATAAATTATTTTATAGTCAATCTCTTGGTATGATCATTTTGGTCATATTAACTAGCTAACCAAAAGAAAAACCTACTTAACAGAATTCAACTTTTATTAATTACCCCAAAGTCAGAACACATAAAAAAGTTAGTGCCTACTGCTACAGTAAAACACAAAAAATTAGCTTTTATGTCATCTCTGTAATTAATCAGAGAAAATGAATAATTTTATGGTTTTTCTAATAAAAACAATGACCTCAGTAAAAAGCTATAACCTATAAACCTCCTGGCATTTGTACTTTTAGAACCCCAAGATAACACTGTATTACCAGTTGATGTTGAATATTTTCATGACGTTGCTTAAGAAGTTCTTCTGTCCTCTGCAAGAGACCAAATTCAGCTTTAAATTCAGCTATTATCTGATGCTTCTTTTTGAAAACTGTACTCTTGCTTCGAAGTTTACTGACATATCGTTTGAACTGTAAAAGAACATAACATGTAGTTTAATAAGTAGAAAAGTAGTTGCTAAGTATATATAACCTCAGTGTATTAGAAAAATTTTCTTTTCTACCATCCTACATGTGGGTCACAAGTACATAATAATAACTTAGTCTTATTAGAAAAGTTGGAAAGACTAACTGTTCAGTTAAAATATTTTGTGTATGTTTTTATTTTTTGGACCCATTAAACACTGTAAATCATTATACAAAAACTATTTATTTTGGGCTTTACAAATAAGGATTAGGAAAACAGAAACTTCAACACTAGAAAAGTAAAAAGGTTAAAAAGAAGAAGAAGGGACTTCCCTGGTGGTTCGGTGGGTAACACTCCATGCTCCCAGTGCAGGGGGCCGGGGTTCAATCTCTGGCCAGGGAACTAGATCCCACATGCATGCTGCAACTAAGAAGTCTGCATGCCGCAACTAAGATCTGGCACAGCCAAAATAAATAAATAAATAAATATTTAAAAAGAAGAAGAAGGAAGCAGAAGACCATTTCTGGTTGTGGTCTTATCATGATATCTCTTATGTACTGTACTATTTTGGTGGCACTGGATCTACTGGGGTTAAAATAGCCAACCAGAATAGTCAACACTTGTAGCAACTATTTATCATTTAAGAAAGGTATTGTGACCATATACCCTAAGAAGTATCTGAAGTTCATCCCAAATGTTAAAAAGCTAAAAATATTCCAAATTAGTGGGAACTCATAGTTGCTTAATTCAGCTATTTACCTACTAATGATATTAAAGTTATAGCTACTCTAATGGAAAGACTCTGTTATTAAATAATACCAACAAGAGTTTGGAAAAACAAGTGAAGTGGATATTTACAGGAATTCATTTGACAAGTACTATTTATTAACTATTATGTACTAGGCACTGTGCCAGACGCAGAGAATACAATGCTAAACAAGATGCTCACATGTCCTGCCCTCATCAAGCTTAAGGAATAGTGGGGGAAATAAACATTGAACTGATGTTCACAACCATGGTGAACATTATGAAGCAGTGAAGGGGCCCTGAGAATAAATAACAGGAGTTTAAACTGGGTTGTGATGAAGGTAGGAAATGTGGGGTTGGATTTTAGGGAGGTGGGTTTTGACAAGTTTCTCAAAAATAATTTAAGCCAAGACTGAAGTAGCAGGAATACATTAGAGGAAGGACAAAGGAGCAAGGAAGAGCATTCCAAGTAGAGGAAACAGCAGGTGTAAAGGTCCCAAGGCACTGGCTCATTAAAAGTATTGCTCAATATGAGAAGCAAATGTGAAAATTTTCTGGTATTTCTGAAACAGAAACATAACACATAAAAAAAAATCACTTTCTCTTATGTACCATTAGTACTAAGAATTTTTACTACATAAAATATTTTTTTCTGCTCCAACCTTTTATTAACTACATTATTTTTAAAATGTCCATAGTAAGAATCTGGCTTATTATACTTAAACTCATCACTTCAAAACAAAAGTAAGCCTCCATATTACCTAATATGAGAAAATTCTTTGATAATCTTAGCCTTTTAAATGCCCAATTCTTTACAAGGATAATTGGGGGGGGGTTATAAATAATTTTATAAATAATAAAAGTAATGAATGTATTACTGAAATTTTAGAAAACGGAAAAAATTCACTCAAAGCCACTATCCCAATGCAAACTCTATTATCATACGGTATTTTACCTCCTAATTTTAAAGGCTAAATCTAAGGTCAGTAATTATAAATTGCAAGGTAGCAAAATAGGAAGGAGAACATGTCTAAAATTTAGGTTTTTTTTTTTCTTAAAGACTTGATTGATTCCTGAATATACAAAGTCCTTAAAAATAGTAAGATTAAAAATTCTTCACATAAAAATAACCCTCTAATTCCTAGTGTAGACATCTTTTTGGCCTCTCCCGTTGCGGAGCACAGGCTCCGGACGCGCAGGCTCAGCGGCCATGGCTCACGGGCCCAGCTGCTCCACGGCATGTGGGATCTTCCCGGACCGGGGCACAAACCCATGTGCCCTGCATCGGCAGGCAGACTCTCAACCACTGCGCCACCAGGGAAGCCCTAGACATCTTTTTTAAACGTGACTTAAACTTTGAAAGAAATGAGGAACACATTGTGTTTTAGAGGAAGGAAGTTCAAAATATTTTTCTATTCATGACTGAGTTAGTTTTAATATTAAGGAATCCAGCCCACAAAAAGCAAATTATCAACGGCTGTATTACAGAAACAGTGTAAAAAATTTAGTCATACCAATGTACCTAGAATCTAATTACTTGCAATTTTTCCTTTTAAAGAATAAATGTGTAAGCCTGACATAACCACTGATTCAGAATCCCCAGACTAACTGTATGTTCTATTAAAAGTGTCCTGGGCAAAGTGCCCAAAATGAAATCAATCCTGTTCATCTGCTATCCTCTGTATTATCTAGGCCAATCTTCCCCTTCTCTATCTTGCTGTGCTCTGGAACTATTTTTAAAAGCTAAAAGCTATAAATGTTTTTGGTGAAAGAACAAACCTACCGATTACTCAATGTGCTCTATGCTGATTGGTTATTATTTGGCATTCACTGGACAAACTACCTAGGGGAAAGGGAGTCAGGGTCAGATTAATGACAGTTCCATAAAATTAAGCAATAGGTGGCCATCAAAGCACTCTAAGGGTTCCATTACCTTAGACTGAATTAGAGGAATTAGAGGGGAAAAAATGCATTATCCATGATTTTCTTCCATTGGAAGTTTTTTCTAACTATCATTTGGATTTTAGGTTATTTTTGAACTTTCAGATTATTGAAAAAAAAAACCATGATAAAAATATTGAAGCTAAATCTTGAGACACATTCTTAATAATTTCTATAGGCCATACTCCCAAAAATGGTCAGAAGGAAATTTTTTTTTTACCTTTGTTTTATTTTTTTTATTTTTATTGGGTTTTGATACCTTCTGCCAAACTGCCCTTCAAAGGCTATTTATAGTACTGTTTATAATTGTCAATTTAATAAGCAGAATAGTATCTTATATTTTGTTTGCATTTCTTTATTAGGGAACTTCACTTTTTGCCATGTTAATTGTGCATTTGTGTGGATTTTTTAAAATGATATGCCTGTCTTTGGCTCATTTTTTAATTGGAGCCTTTCTTGTGGATCTGTAATAGTGATTTTCAAATTTTGGGTCTTAGGAACCCTTTATTAATGATCTCAAAGGGATTTTGTTTATGTACATTGCTAGCATGATAAATCTGAGGAAAAAGAATAGAATACTCATTAGTAAACCAAATCCTACAACACGTAAAAAGGATCATACACCATGATCAAGTTGGATTCATTCCAGGGATGCAAGGATGGTTCAACATATGCAAATCAATCAATGTGATAACACCACATCAACAAAAGAAAAGACAAAAACCACATGATCATCTAAATAGATGTAGAAAAAGCATCTGATAAAATTTAATATCCATTCATGATAAAAAATTCTCACCAAAGTGGGTATAGAAGGGGACATATCTAATAAACCCATTTATGACAAACCCACATCCAGAAGCTGAAAGACTTCCCACTAAATTCTGGAACAAGTATGCTCACTCTCACCACTTTTATTCAACATAGTATTGGAAGTCTTAGCCACAGCAATCAGACAAGAAAAAGAAATAAAAGGTATCCAAATTGGAAGGGAGGAGGTAAAATTGTCATTATATGTAGGTGACATGATACTCTACATAGAAAACCCTAAAGACTTCACACAAAAATTATTAGAACTCATCAGTGAATTCAGCAAGGTAGCAGAATACAAGATTAATATACAGAAATCTGTTGTATTTCTTTACACTAACAATGAAATATCAGAAAGAGAAAGTAAAAAAAAAAAATTCTGTTTAAAATCATGTCAAGGGAATTCCCTGGCAGTCCAGTGGTTAGGACTCCACGCTTTCACTGCCAAGGGGCTAGGTTCAATCCCAGGTCAGGGAACTAAGATCCTACAAGCCATGTGGTATGGCCAAATAAATAAAATAAAATAAATAAGAAAATAAAATTAAATCACATCCCAAAAAAAAAACAAAAAAAAAACCTAGGAATAAACCTAACCAAGGAGGTGAAAGACCTATATGCTGAGAACTATAAAACATTGAAAAAGGAAACTGAAGATGATTCCAAAAATCAGAAAGGTATCCCAAGCTCTTGGATTGCAAGAATCAATATTGTTAAAATGGCCATACTACCCAAAGCAATCTACGGATTCAATGCGATCCCTATTAAATTACCCATGACATTTTTCACAGAACTAGAACAAATAATCCTAAAATTTATGTGGAACTACAAAGGATCCAGAATTGCCAAAGCAATCCTAAGGAAAAAGAACTAAACTGGTGGCATAACCCTCCCAGACTACAGACAATACTACAAAGCTACAGTAATCAAAACAGCATGGTATTGGCACAAAAAAAGACATATGGATCAGTAGAACAGAATAGAGTCCAGAAATAAATTCACACACCTATGGTCAATTAATCTTTAACAAAGGAGGCAAGAATATACAATGGAGAAGGGACAATCTCTTCAGGAAGTGGTGTTGGGAAAGCTGGAGAGCTGTATTACCCCAGCCCTCACACCATACACAAAAATAAACTCAAAATGGCTTAAAGACTTAAATATAAGACATGACACCGTAAAACTTCTAGAAGAGAACATAGGCAAAACATTCGCTGACGTAAACTGTAGCAATGTTTTCTTAGTTCAGTCTCCCAAGGCAAAAGAAGTAAAAGAAACAAATGGCACCTAATCAAACTTATAAGCTTTTGCACAGCAAAAGAAACCATAAACAAAATGAAAAGACAACCTATGGAATGGGAGAAAATATCTGCAAATGATGCAGCTGACAAGGGCTTAATTTCTAAAATATACAAACAGCTCATACAGCTCAATATTAAAAAACACAAAAATCCAATCACAAAATGGGCAGAAGACCTAAATAGACATTTCTCTAAGGAAGACATACAGATGGCCAACAGGCACATGAAAAGATGCTCAATATCGCTAATTATTAGAGAAATGCAAATCAAAACTACAATGAGGTATCACCTCACACCAGTTAGAATGGCCATCATCAAAAAGTCTACAAATAATAAATGCTGGAGAGGGTGTGGAGAAAAGGGAACCCTCCTACACTGTTGGTGGGAATGTAAATTGGTGCAGCCACTATGGAGAACAGTATGGAGGTTCCATAAAAAACTAAAAATAGAGTTACCATATGATCCAGCAATCCCACTCCTGGGTATATATCCAGAGGAAACTCTGATTCAAAAAGACACATGGGGCTTCCCTGGTGGCTCAGTGGTTGAGGGTCCGCCTGCCAGTGCAGGGGACACAGGTTCAAGCCCTGGTCCGGGAGGATCCCGCATGCCACGGGGCAGCTAGGACCGTGTGCCACAACTACTGAGCCTGTGCTCTAGAGCCCACAAGCCACAACTGCTGAGCCCGCGCACCTAGAGCCCGTGCTCCGCAACAGGAGAGGCCACCGCAGTGAGAGGCCCACACACCGCAACGAAGAGTAGCTCCCCTGCTCACTGCAGCTAGAGGGGGCCCACACACAGCAACGAAGACCCAATGCAGCCAAAAATAAATAAATAAAATTTAACAAAAAGACACATGCACCCCACTGTTCATAGCAGCAGTATTTACAATAGCCAAGACATGGACGCAACCTAAGCGTCCATCAACAGATTAATGGATAAAGAAGATGTGGTATATATACATGATGGAATATTACTCAGCCATAGAATGAAATACTATGAATACCAAAGAATGAAATACTACCATTTGCAGCAACATGGATGGACCTAGAGATTATCATACTAAGTGAAGTAAGTCAGACAGAGAAAGACAAATATCATATGATATCACTTACATGTGGAATGTAAAATATGATACAAATGAACTCATTTACAAACCAGAAACAGACTCGTAGACACAGAAAACAAACTTATGATTACTGAAGGGGAAGGGGGCATGGTAAATTAGGACTATGGAATTAACAGGTACACACCACTATATATAAAATAGATAACATGGATTTACTGTATAGCACAGGGAAATGTATTTAATATCTTGTAATAACCTATAATGGAAAAGAATCTGAAAAATATATACATAACTGAATCACTTTGCTGTACAACTGAAACTAACACTGAGACTAACAACTACACTTCAATTTAAAAAAAGAATAGAATATTCAATCATTGGACCCCTTACTTCATAATGCATAAAAATCAATTCCAACTGGATTACAGACTTATATGTGAAAGACAGAATGAAAACTCTAGAATATAGGAAAATATTACTATGATTATTGAGATAGTAAAGGATTTATTAAAACACACAAAAAGCACAAACTGAAAACAGATGTTGATAAACTTGACTTTGCTAAAATTGAGAACTTTTGTTCATCAAAATATATATTAAGATATTAAGAATATAAGTCACAAGTTGGGAGAATATATTTACAACACATTAATCCAATAAAGAATTTGTATCCAAAAATACATAAATTAAACCTACAAATCAATGAGAGAAAGGCAAATAATCCAACAGAAAAATGGATAAAATACTTGAATAGTCACTTCATAGAAAAGAAAATCCAAAATGGCCAATAAGCATATTAAAAGACGTTTGACCTCATCTGTAATCAAATTAGTAATGCAAATTAAAACCACAATAAGATAACATTGTAATACCCACCCAATTAGCAAAATTAAAAAGTCCTTCAATACTAAGTGTTGTTGAAGATGCGGAGGAAATAGCACACCTATACACCACTGACAGTGAGGGATACATAATTTAGGACAATAGATTGAAAGACAACTTGGCATACCTACTAAAGTTGACCTGTGTTCACCCCATGCCCCATCAACTCCACTCCCACAAACAGCAGGGTTTCTCACACTTAGCTACGGTGATGGACCAGTTTTTAAAAATTTCTAACCATTTGTGGACTGGATACTTTTATAAAATAACAAAAATGTCTATACAATATCAAATTACTATAAACGTTTCTAAATGCTTCCTCTTAATTTATATGGTTGTGGCTTAGTAACTTAACAGTTTGTAGACTAGAACTGGTCTTCAGACCACACTTTGAGAAGCACTGTTCCAGGGCAGTTCATCCTGAATGGGGTATGCTCCAGTATACTCATGTGGCACAGATATTATGGGTGTGCCAAGATGTGCAAGATACTATAAAGAACTCCAAAGCCAGTCATCCTCAGCTATAAGCAGCCTTATCCTTTTACCTCAGTATGCTAAACAATAACCATTTTCTTTAAGTGTCATATTGTGAAAAAAGGTAAGAAACGGAACACTACCCTGGAAAAACCCTTGCTCATAGTCACTGGGAGACATACATAAGAATATCGATACCATTTTACTTTTTTTTCCCATAAATTTATTTATTTTATTTATTTATTTTTGGCTGCGTTGGGTCTTCGTTGCTGCGCACGGGGTTTCTCTAGTTGCAGCAAGCGGGGGCTACTCTTCCTCGCAATGCATGGGCTTCTCATTGCTGTGGCTTCTCTTGTTGCAGAGCACGGGCTCTAGGCACGCGGGCTTCAGTGGTTGTGATGCGTGGGCTCAGTAGTTGGGGCTTGCGGGCTCTAGAGTGCAGGCTCAGTAGTTGTGGTGCATGGGCTTAGCTGCTCCACGGCATGTGGGCTCTTCCAGGACCAGGGCTCGAACCCGTGTCCCCTGCATTGGCAGGCAGATTCTTAACCACTGCGCCACCAGGGAAGCCCCCCGTTTTACTTTTTAAACTACATATTTGTATTAATCTAAACAATTATGATTAAAAGAACAATCCACCCCAAAAAAGCCCATCACCAACAAAAACCTAACAGCTGATAGACTTTATTTTGAATAGACTTAGGGTATTAAAAATTAAATTTACTCATAATTCTGTGTAATAATAACTTATCTGAGCAAAAATTCACAAATTTATAAATTAATCATTAAAGGTCCTAGGAGCAGTACAATAGGGTCACAGAAGCAGTTCAGAGAGTTGTTGAGACCAACGGGCTGTGTTGTCAGAGAAACATGATTTCAAATCCTGACCCCACCACTTAAAGTGACCTTGGGGAGGTTTCTAAATAAGATCTATAAAACGTACTAAAGTTCTATAAAAATTGAATAATGGATAATGATTAATAATATCTGTCATTTTGTTTGAACACAGGTAAAAAGTACCTAGAAAATGAGATAATTTACTGTTCCTTCTAAATACTAAGAAACAAGGAAATGTCAAGTAATTAGAACAAACAGAAGAGTAAAGGTCTAGGTGTGACACAATGCTCTTTAGAACTAAAACAGAACAATCACTACTGCAAGAAACTACAAAGCTACATACTCTGAGTACAACTATGTAAAATGTTTGTATGTATGTCTATGAACCAAGATTGGGAGAGAATGAAGAAATAAAAATAGCTGTTGTGTTGGGCAGGTAGGGTTATGAGTGAATTCTTTGAGATTTATTTCTTAAATATTTAAGTTAAAAAAATATTTTAAAGGAACTCTGGCATAGGAGATAAGCAATAAATCCTTGGAATATTAAGGAAAAAGTTTTCAATAGTGCACTATAGCAGGCCAATCAAGCAAATTTGTCATGAAAGTGAACTATAAAGATTGCCATTGTGCAGGAAGGCCCATTATAGCAGTTATTACTAATCATTTGGTCCAATACACATTTGTAATCTAAATTTGTCATTTATGAAAGAGCAGCCATCATTTTAGATGCTGAGATCAGTAAGATTAATGTTTTAATTACTTCTGACTTCAGAACCAATTTTACAGACTCAGCTCCTCTGTGATCAAAATGGTATTTGATAGATCTTCTTTCTCCTTTACCCATTTAATATGTTTTAGAACCTTTAATAGTAATGATCTAGGCAAGCTTTTTAAAAGGACAAGGCAGCTTATTTCCCTAAGTATGTAACCATTTACAAATGCTTTTCAAGCTTATCTGGAACTCAAAAGTATTACTGGATTCCAGATATCATTCTGGATATTTATGTGGAAACAAGAATCTCTGCTCCTGTTGCAAATTTCCAACTCAATATCTGGTGTGAAACTATTTTCACAGTAATTAGCTGTGAAGACTTTATACAATAAGTACTTTATATTGTCCAGAACCACAAAGAACCATTTTTTAAAAATACTATTCCCCCTTTTACAGGGAAGAAACCTATAGAGAAATTAATACAACTCATCAAAGTTCAGAAAGTTAGAAAAACTGGAATAGAATGAATACTTCTGTCCTCAAATC
This sequence comes from Lagenorhynchus albirostris, assembly GCF_949774975.1. Lineage (NCBI taxonomy): Eukaryota > Metazoa > Chordata > Mammalia > Artiodactyla > Delphinidae > Lagenorhynchus > Lagenorhynchus albirostris. Next base: position 80,203,653 of record NC_083108.1, read on the forward strand.
CTGTTAGTCCACTATTCATGCTATTTTCCACTTATTAACTAAATCACATCTTTGTCAGGTATTTCATCAAATGATTTTTAAGCACAGAAAACTACAGAAATAGGCCCAAGAGAGTTAGGTATGAAATGGATAACACCAACTGTTCAAGAGTAGAACGAATATGCCCAAATGGCCATAATTTTTTTTGCCCATTTGTCAGTGTTCCTATTTTGTCTGAATTCAGACTTGCAGAAAACCTGAAAAGGCCATCTTTTAAGTCATGCTTCATGTCATAAATCATTTGGACTCCCTGAAGTCTCGTCTCAGAGTTGCTATTTGTTTTAAGGCATGAAAAAATGTTTTAAAGCAACTTTTGTTTTCTGCTAAAATGTTAGTCTTTTCAAATCACCCATCATAACAAGTGCAATATATATAGACATACAAATACTACTCAAACCTTTTTCCAACCTGTTAGTACTATGTTTTCAACTTTAAATTAGAAAATCTCACCAAGCCAAGCATAAACAATGCAATTACCCACATATGGTAGTGGATAGTTAACTGCTGATTCTCTTGAGAGAGTCTATAATAAGCAATATGATATATGCTAGTAGAAATCTGTCTTAATAGAAACTTGTGGTACAGGAACATCCATCTGGGAAACACAGGTAATCATATCATCCAAGGTCTCCCTGCTTCTGTTATAAATCAAATCACCACCACACAGCTGTTACTATATCTCTAATGGGGATTTCAACTGCTGTCCAAGCAGTTAACTCTCAAAAAAATTTCTATGAAAAGTTTTCACGTTTTGGGTTAACATTGTGGGATTACCTAAACTGCATATATAACACCCTACTTCTATTACAGTGAATTGGGCCAAATTTATTTGATTCTGTTTTGTTCCATCTCCTGGGAAATTTTAGGGGCCTTAGGTCCTGCTATGAACTCTAAAGAGTGTAATGTGATTTGAAAGGCTCTAAAAATATCACAGGTTTGCCTGGGCTCACTTAGAAGGGTGGATGATTCAATTACAAGTGTCAAAATTTGATTCCTAATTTTTCAGAATCTGACAGCTGCAGCTAATCTTGCCAGGATCCCTTATCTTCATTGTGCTTCTCTTTGAAGTATTTAAAGAAGATTTCATAATCTTTGCAATTTAGCTCTAGGATTTCTGTCAGTAGCTGTAGAATGAATTGGTTGGCTCTTTCTTAAGCTGCTTATTCATATTATTTGATCAAGCACATTGTAAAAGTAGCCATTAACTGCAAAACAGCTGAGCTTCTTGTAAGGTTTGGGAAGAAAACACAACGAACTTTAAACCCGTACACCATAAACCAGGAGTGACCTTTCAATGCATGAAATGACAATGGAACCTTAACCAAAGGTTCATTTGTTGCTATAAAAAATTTCAGACTCAAAAGGCACGCATTCATTTCAATCACAGTTCTGAGAAGGGTACTAGCATGACATCATTGGGGCTAATTTTTTGTTTTGCTTTTCAAATAATTAATGCAGAGATTCAGAGGTACCAAGGTGATGAAAACGGTAAAGACCAGTAGCTATTCAGCACTACTACAAGAAGTAGAGCTTCTATTCTTTGCTCTTCCATAAGTGAGACAAAATCATTAGGCTCAGATTGTTGCCTATGAATGGGTAAAAATCATATTTACCATGTGCTGTGTTTTGTCACACAGAGGGTTTTCTTCCCTTTTTTCCCCCAGATTTATTGAGATAGAATTAACATACAATAAACTGCATGTATTTAAAGTACAAATTGTTGCTGTTGTTCCATGCTATGATAGCTTCATATTTTGGGACAGAATTTTAATATTAAGTGACCTTAGTTTTCCATAATTTGAAGTGTTATAAAAATGTTTACAAAGAAATATCTTGCTTTATGCAGGATTCAGTGTGAGAGGAGATAGAAAAACAGTGTTATAGCATAGTATAATAGTTAATGTTCATAATTATGACTCTGAGTTGTCAATAAAAGGTTGCTGTGATCAGTATGATTTTAAGATAACAGAAAGAGCTGAAGTAGCATGTCTCCCACGAATCATACCATGTTACTATTTTCCCAGCTCACACCCCATAACCCTGAAATGTATTCCCATACCACTCTGTTAATGTGTGTTCTAACATACAGCTCACTTAAGATCACTTGTTAAATTTCTGACTCCCCTAAGAAACCATTAAGCTCTGTGATGGCAGGATCATATCTCTTTCTCACCACCATTTACTTAATAGTTGGCATGTAAAAGACACTTGGTAAATGTGTAGAAAACCTGAATAGAACTGTATAATCTAATCTAGATATATAATTTTTCATTAGAAAATTGATAACATTTAAAATGTCTTGGTACTTCAGTTGATAAGGAAAAATTATTTATATGTAAGTCTTCCTCCTAACCATAATTGTTTATTTTATTGTATAAAGTTATTTTTAAATACCTAATCAGAAACATAAATTTGCCATGTAATACAGTAGCCCCCACTTATCATAGCATGGAACAACAGAAAAAACTTGTACTTTAAATATATGCAGTTTATTGTATGTTAATTATATCTCAATAAGGCTGTTTGGAAAAAACAGGGAAGAAAACCCTCTGTGTGACAAAACACAGCGTATACAAAGCTAAGAGACAAATGACAGACTAGAAGAAAACAATTACCCAGATTAATCCAGAATATAGGTAAAAATATGAGAAACAGATAAGGAAAAACATTCAATTAGTACAAAAATGTGAGCGTACTTTGTGCCACTGAACTGTACAGTTAAATATGGTTAAAATAGTATGTTTTATATTATGTGACTTGTACCACAAAAAAAATTTAAAAAAAGAAAATACATTCAATCCATTAGAAAAAAATGAGGAAAGACAATAAAAGGGCAAATGACAGAAGAAATACAAGTGACCAAACATGTATGTGGACAGATGTTCAATCTTAATCAAGAAAAACGAAAATTAAAATGAAATACTGTCAGAATGATAAAAAAATAAAGGACTGAGGATCAAGTGCTGTTTTAAATAACAGAGGAAACAGATGCTCTTGTACGCCCTTGGATGGAATAAAGAAATTGTACATACATTCTATAGAACACAATGTAGCAATTAAAAATTTTAAAGTACATGATAATAATTATTATTATAACTGTAGGTAGCATTTATGAAGTGCTTCCTATAAGCCAGCCACTGTTGTATACTGCTAAGTTGTATTAACTCATTTAGCCCTCACAACCACCATATGAGGTGAGTACTGTTATTATCTCCACTTTATAGATAAGGAAACTGAGGCACAGAGCAGTTAGGTAACTGCTGTAATTAACTGTTAGGTTGAACATCTAATAGGTGGCAGAGGTGAGATCTGCACATAGGTGTTCTGGCTTCAGAGCTGATCCTCTTAACCTCTAGAGAATAGCCTCTTCATTTACTGACATGGAAAAATCTCTAAGACGTGTTATTAAAAGCAAGTTGCACAATACACACGGTATAATACCATTCATATTTTTTAAAACTCACAAAACGGTATTATCTGTATCTGTATCTATCTCCAGAGAAAGGACTGAAAGGGTTTACAAAACTGGTGGCAGCGGTTTCTCTTTGGAAAAGGGTCTAAGGGACTGGGAATGGGGATAGGAGGTAATCAATAGGGACTTTTGTTTTATGTGTATTGTTTGCTTTTCAGACCATGAAAATGTATTCAGATATTACTTGTATAATCTGATTTTTAAAATATTATTCTATTTTATTTTATTATTATTATTTTTTATACCCTGGAATAAATCCTACTTGATCATGGTGTGTGATTCTTTTAATGTATTGTTGAATTCAGTTTGATTTGGGGATGGAAAAAGGTATTCCATGCAAATGGAAACAAAAAGTAAGCTGAGGTAGTAATATTAATATCAGACGCAATAGATTTTAAAACAAAGACTACAGCAAGAGATGAAGAAGGACATTACATAATAGTAAAGGGGGCTTCCCTGGTGGCGCAGTGGTTAAGAATCCGCCTGCCAATGCAGGGGACACGGGTTCAAGCCCTGGTCCAGGAAGATCCCACATGCCACAGAGCAACTAAGCCCGTGCACCACAACTGCTAAGCCTGCGCCCTAGAGCCCGCGAGCCACAACTACTGAGCCCACATGCCACAACTACTGAAGCCTGTGCACCTACAGCCTGTGCTCCACAACAAGAGAAGCCACCGCAATGAGAAGCCCGTGCACCGCAACGAACAGTAGCCCCCTCTTGCCGCAAGTAGAGAAAGCCTGCGTGTAGCAATGAAGACCCAACGCAGCCAAAAATAAATAAATAAATATTTAAAAAAAAAATAGTAAAGGGATCAATCCAACAAGGAGATATAACAATCATAGATGCATTCAAGATAGGAGCACCTAAATACGCAAAGCTAATATTAACAAACATAAAGGGAGAAACTGACAGTAACACAATAACAGTAGGGGACTTTAATACCCACCTAAATCAATAGACAGTTCATCTAGACAGAAAATCAATAAGGAAACACTGGCCTTAATGACACATGAGACCAGATGAATTTAATAGATCCAGAAAGAACATTCCATCCAAAAACAATAATAATACTAATCCATCTGTATCAGGGGTCCCCAAGACCATTCCCAGGTTCAATGATTTGCTAGGAGAACTCACAGGACTCAGCATAAAGTCATATTCTTGGCTATGTTTTATTACAGTGAAAAGGTACAAAGCAAAACCAGCAAAAGGAAAAGGCACATGGGGTGAAGTCAGGAGGAAACCAGGGGCAAGCTTCCAAGAGTCTTCTCCCTTAATTCCTCCAACAGCGAGTTGTAACAATACGTGTGAAAGGCTGCCAACCAGGGAAGCTCATTAGAGACTCAGCGCCCAGGGTTTTTACTAGGGGCTGGTCACATAGGCATACTCTGCCTAGCCCATACCAAAATTCCAGACTCCAAGAAGGAAAGCAGGTGTTCAACATAAACCACACTCTGTACATACAGTTTAGGCACGTGAGCCATTCTTATCAAGGAATGGTGGGAATTCTAAAATCCAAGCTCCCAGATACCAGCCAAGGGCCAATCCTGCAAGCAAGTTTTTCTAAGAATAGCAGTTTCAGGCTTGCTATGTTAACTCTTTTCTGCACACCATCCTTTCCATAATCCTTGTGATATTAAAATGCAGTTCTATTATGTCTTTCTTTAGTGTTTTGTTCTCAGCTAATTCATAATTAATTCTGTGAATGTTTCCAGACTTTTCATTTGTTTTAGTCACCTTCATCTAGACTCTGGCTTGACTATGTCTTTCTTAAAACATGAAGCCAAAAACGTAAAATAATATTCCAGGCATAATTTCACATAAATGGGATATTATATTTTTATTAATAGAGTATAATTTAAAAAAAAATTTTTTTTTTTTTGGCCAAGCCACGCAGCTTATGGGATTTTAGTTCCCCGACCAGGGATTGAACCCTGGGCCCCCGCAGTGAGAGCGTCAAGTCCTAACCACTGGAGTGCCATGGAATTCCCAACATTTTGTTTTTTAAAGCTGCATTATTATTGGATGATTTCTGAGCATCAGATAAAACTCAGATTCTATGACATTATTATTTATAATCCCATTAATGACACTTTGTTTGCTTAAGCACAATGTTTTTAACTACCAAGATGATTTTGAATCACAATTCTATCATCTCAGATTGACTATTCCTTCTAGCTTCCTGTCATGTCATGTGAAAATTATTAAGGGTTCTGGAGCCAGACTACTGCAATTCACATCATGGTACCACTAATTACTAGCAATGTGACCTTGGATAAGTTAGCATAAGTCCTCTGTGTGCCGTAGTTTCCTTATTTGTAAAAACTAGTAATAATAATCATATCTATCTCATATACCTCAATGAAATAAATGAGATAATGTACATAATAAACCTATTATGCTATCTGGCACGTTGTAATTACATAATAAACATTACTTATTATAATTAATCTAAGTTATTGATAAGAATAATAAATAGGTCAGGATCAAAGTTCCATAGCATTTTCGGGTGATTCCTCTCAGAGATGAAGGCAGTCAAAATTCTTTGAGAATATCAATTCCATGAGACTTATACTTTATTATGTATTTAAATACAATATAGAAAACTTCATGATATAAAGGAGAGTTAGATATTATTATAAATTTTCAGTTATGTCAGAAACTGTAGTCTCTAAACTTAACCTTTTTATCACCTACCAAACACTTGTTTGAAGAGAAAGAAATCAAGATAGACTAGACTGGCAAGAAAATCTCCATCACTAAGAAGATAATTTCAACTGTTTGAGAAATTCCTACCTATGTCAGAAGTCTGGCAGAATAAGATTTTGCTGTGCTTATTCCTGTATATTGACTACAAGGCAATACAATGAAAATACAGTGTTAAAGTGATAACCAAAGTATAAGAAAAGCAAGAAGTATTTTTAGACTCTTCATCTTTTTTAATAAGAAAAATCAAGGGAACACAAATGAAAACATCTAGTAAGAACAAATGCCCGTAGCACTTGTCATCTGCAATCAGAAGAGCTAAAATTCTTAGACAAAATATAACATCTGGAATATTGACTTTAATGGCAGTAGGAAGCATCAAAATGTACTTCAAAATGCACACCTCTAAAGAGAAAACGACAAAGGAATATAAATTACTATATGTATAGTATTCGTTACATTTATCCTTACACAGTCACATTCCTAAATTTTTCCAAGAAAAGATTAATCAAACATCTATATATGGATAATCAAGGAATGAAGTTTCTAGCAAGTTTCTAGCAAGCTTTTGTTTCCAGTTAATGACTGTCTACAATGTGGTCCTATTTAGAGTCAAATATGAATCTTAAAATTAACTCATTCTAATAGTGTCTTGAAGAATAGCTCAGCATTCACTTAGGAGCACAGCTGCTGAGGCATTCAGATTTGGATTCAAATCCTTGCTCTGCAACTCACTGTGTGACTTCAGGCAAGTTACTTAAATTTCTCTAAGCCTATTTCCTCAATAATAAAATGGAGATAATATTTACCTCATAGGCTTTTTGAGAGGATGAATTAGCATATGTTGTATGTGTGTTTTATTGTAGTTAAATATACTTAATGTAAAACTTACCATTTTAACTATTTTTAAGTGTACAGTTCTGTGGCATTAAATGCATTCACAGCACCAGCAACTTGTGCAACCAGCACCAAGGATATGTTTTTGTTTTTATTTTATTTATTTTATTTTTATTTTTTTTGCAGTACGCGGGCCTCTCACTGTTGTGGCCTCTCCCGCTGCGGAGCACAGGCTCCAGACGCACAGGCCCCGGACACGCAGGCTCAGCCGCCATGGCTCACGGGCCTAGCTGCTCCGCGGCATGTGGGATCTTCCCGGCCCGGGGCACAAACCCGCGTCCCCTGCATCGGCAGGTGGACTCTCAACCACTGCGCCACCAAGGAAGCCCTGTTTTTATTTTTATTTTTTAGGTAAGAAGCAGATTTACTTAGAAACACACTCCAGAGTGTGGGTCATCTCAGAAGGTGAGAAAGGCCAAGGATATGGGTTTTTAAAAAAATAAATTTATTTATCGTATTTATTTATTTTTGGCTGCGTTGGGTCTTCATTGCTGTGTGCAGGCTTTCTCTAGTTGTGGTGAGCGGGGGCTACTCTTTGTTGCGGTGTGCGGGCTTCTCATTGTGGTGGCTTCTCTTGTTGCAGAGCATGGGCACTAGGCGTGTGGGCTCAGTAGTTGTGGCTAACAGGCTCTAGAGCGCAGCCTCAGTAGTTGCAGCGCACGGGCTTAGGTGCTCCACGGCATGTGGGATCTTCCTGGACCAGGGCTCGAACCCGTGTCCCCTGCATTGACAGACAGATTCTTAACCACTGCGCCACCAGGGAAGCCCCAAGGATATGTTTTTAAAGTGCTCAAGATTGAGCACACAGGTATTGCTTGGTGAATGGCAGCTAAAATGACTCAGTGCTATCTCATCACATCTTGAATCTGTGCAGTTTATTTTATCTCTATTTCATATTTATTTCTACTGAATTGCTCCCAATCTGGAAAATACTAATATCAATTTTTAAGCTGTAAACTGTATTACTTACTTTCAAATTCTTCATCCAGGTAAATAAATACATAAAAATATTAAGAGCTAATACTTATTGAGCACTTAGTATGTGCCTGGTGCTATTCTAAGCACTTAACAGGTATTAACTCATTTAATCCACACAATAATAATTCTAGGCGGTATATACTAATAACTGCCACATTTTACATGTGAATACAAAGAGGTTAAGGAACCTGGCCAAAGTCACCCAGCTAATTGGCTGACAAAGCCAGGATCTGCACTCAAACCAAGTTCTAGAGACCACGCTCTTAGTTATTCCACTATCCTGCTTCTCCCACATGCAGTAACATGGGGCCCACAGGAATGATTACTTTCAGATGCCAGATGTTATATGTTGACTTAACCTCTGAATTTCTCAGAAGCTTGGACATCCATTATTTCATGTGTTCTTCCTAACGACAATGAAGAGCAACTTCTCCCATTTTACAGATGGAGAAGTCATTTTCCTTAAGGTCAATAGGAACATGTGAGAGAGACCTGGATCCTGCTTGGCCACTTATTAGTTGTGTAAATCTTTACTTTTCCTGAGTTTCAACTAATTGTAAAATGGAAATAACAATAATATCTCTTATAAGAAGAAGAGAATATATGTTTGCCAATCATCTAGCAGAGAGCCTTATATAAAAATTGCTCAATAAAGGTTACCCCTCCCTTTCCTCATTCTCCTATTTGTGACTCCGGGCATAATATTCTTTTCAAACACCGTGCTACCATTTCTTGATACCCTCTCACCAACTGCATTAACAGATTGGTGGTAAAGAACATGATTTTTTGGTAATTACCATGTGATACCAAATGAAACCTTAGTGAAGTCCAGCTATATTATATAATTTTAAGTATAACAAACTTTCTCCCTTTTGTCCATATGGTCTACCACTTTATCAGAGTAGAAAACAAAATTGGTCTACCAAGATTTGTTCTTTATAAAATTGGGCTTAATGTTCCCCAATACCTTCTGTTCTTTTAGGTGACCGCCAAATGATTTACTTGATTTGTTCTAGTTTCTGACCAAACATTGTTTAAAAATTAAGTTGACCTCATCATATCCAAAGTTATCTTTTTCCCCTTTAAAAAAATGTGTCTTTTTCTGTCATCAGATACTTTTCCTATTCACCATAATTTGTCAAAGATAAAAGCTAATAGCTTGGCACTAGATTCTTTTCCGTCACATTTGCAGAGAGAGGATATCTAATACTGAATTATAAGCACTATTCATGCCAAATATGGCCATAGCAATTGGTATTTCTGGTCAAATGGGCAGCATTTTCCTAAGAAAAAATTAAAATGCTAGGAGATAGCATGTTCTCTTACAAAGCGAAACTGCTGCATAATTAATACTTTTTTCCTGGATAGCAAGGATATTATCACAAAGCACACTCTGTTGGCTTCCAAGTATCATTTAAAATACTCCCATGTCTTAAAGCAATCTGGAAGTGGATGTTAAAAGCCAAAGGAATTTTTTTTTGTACTGCAGGTTCTTATTAGTTATCTATTTTATACATATTCGTGTATATATGTCAATCCCAATCTCCCAATTCATCCCACCACCACCACCCACCACGCCCTCCCCCGCCACTTTCCCCCCTTGGTGTCCATACGTTTGTTCTCTACATCTGTGTCTCAATTTCTGCCCTGCAAACCGGTTCATCTGTACCATTTTTCTAAGTTCCACATATATGCGTTAATATACAATATTTGTTTTTCTCCTTCTGACTTACTTCACTCTGTATGACAGTCTCTAGATCCATCCAGGTCTCTCTACAAATGACCCAATTTCGTTCCTTTCTATGAAAGCCAAAGGAATTTTTCAATCAAGTGTTGACTTCTGAATTCTACTACCTTCCCAATAAGCTAGAAGGCATACTGGGAGGCTACAATCAGAAGCACCAGAGAAAAGTGGTGCTGTGGAAACAATTCATTTGTGTTTGGCATAGTTAAGGTTCATTGCCAATTTGTAACGGTATGAATTCAATAACTTTCCAAAGCCAAAAATGAAGTTTGGACCTGAGCAGCTTTTCAAAGTAGCTTTTGCTGAGGGCTAGTACTTAATATAAAATAAAAAAGCTGTTACAGGAGGTAAAGTGAGGCAATGTTTAAGAATTAAAATATGACCTATTGGGCTTCCCTGGTGGCGCAATGGTTGAGAGTCCACCTGCCGATGCAGGGGACGCGGGTTCGTGCCCCGGTCCGGGAGGATCCCACGTGCCGTGGAGCGGCTGGGCCCGTGGGCCATGGCCGCTGGGGATGTGCATCCAGAGTCTGTGCTCCGCAACGGGAGAGGCCGCAGCAGTGAGAAGCCCGTGTACCGCAAAATAAATAAATAAATAAAATAAAATAAAATAAAATAAAATAAAATATGACCTAGCACTTGATTTGCTAAAAAAAAAAAAAAAGCACTGAGTTAAAGGCAAGATATTTTGCTTCAGTCATTCACTCTTTCTTGAGCTAAGAAAGAGCGAAAGAGCCCCTTTATGAAAAGGAGATGGGGATTATATTTTGTCTATAAATGACAATATTACTTGTCCTACTAATCTCATGAGTCTGACAGAAGGATAAGTGAAATAAGAGCTGTTAAAGCATTGTTCAAAATGTAAAGTAGATAGCAATGTAAGACATAATTATATTTTTAAAATTTGTAAGCATTTACAACAAAGTCATTTTATGGTGCCAGTCCCACTGGCCAACTACACATTACTGACAAAGTAACTTAGTGATACTTTCTCAGCCCTTTATGGAATTATATTTATCAAAAAATATGAATATTTGTCTTATCTGTCAGTTTCTACTCATTTGGTTTCACCTTTATAACTTAATACTTATAATAAATAAACCCAATATAAATCCACCTAATTAAAAAGTGAAAATTTGGAACATTATCTCATAAAAGTCACTAAAATCTCCATCATTATATATCAAGAATAGCTCAATATTACTGCAAAGAGCTTTCAGTTTTAAATAAATAGGCTTCATAAAATAAATTAACTTCTCATTATTGACAGTCAAAATAAAAAGTAAAAAAAATTAATGGTTTCAAACAAAAACAACACTCATATCCTTGTCCCATTAGACACCTCAACTTACTTCATCTCCCTTCAAAACTTCGGTGCCATCAAATTCACGGGTCTGATTTGTCTTCGCTGACACTTCTCTTTCAAGGTTGGCTAACTTCTCCTTTGCCTCCTGAAGTTCCTCAGCTTTGGCTTCTTTTTTACGAGAAATGATAGATGCCTAATTGAGCATTAAATATGAGTGTAAAATAAGATATACAATCAACTTTCTATTATCTTGTGAAATTAAGTATTTTTTAGATTTTACTGAGCTAAATTTTCAATATCAGGTTGACTTCTCCTGACAATAATACCCCTTTGCCCTACTACCTACTATCACCAGTTATATATTTAGTATGAGTATGCATTGTGTGTATATATATATATATATATATATATATATATATATACATTTATATTCTTTTTTGGCTGCACTGTGCGGCTTACAGGATCTTAGTGTCCCCAACAGGGATCGAACCTGGGCACCCGTGGTGAAAGCGCCGAGTCCTACGACTGGACCACCGGGGAATTCCCTGCAACGTATATTAAATAGCAACCTAAAAACATTATGGAAGACAAAAGCCCTGAAAATATAGGACGTATCAGCAGAGAAACAGAAATGCGATAGTAATAAAAATATTAAAATCTTGTTAAGTAACACTCAAATGCTAATGAAAATACCTTCTAGGTAAGTACAGAAGCTAACACTAGGTCTACTGTTTTTCTGCATGGTCGGTTTCCTTTCATTGGAAGAAAACAAGAATGCTTTATTCTCAAAACTACAACACAGGTCTTCTTATTTAAATTCAATATGCATACTTTTAAAATAAAATGTTAAAACATTTATTATATTTGGGGCAATCTAATAAATAAAATGCAGGTTCAAAATCAAACATCTGACTCACCAGAATTATGCAAACGTTTACACAATCCAGATGGCTGCTCTTAGCCATAATGGCAGCACTTTATATTAGTTAGCAACTCACGGGGGATTTCCTTAAATGAACCATGGCTGTACTGGTTTAAGAAAAACATTAGCTAAACTGTCTTCTCAAGTGAAATAGTACAAATATTTTCTTCAAACAAATTTGACAAGAAGGGGGAAATCTTTAGTCTAAACCCTTTAAAAAACTCTATTGTCCTCCCTGTTTAAAAAATGAAAAAAGACAGATGATGAAGGAATGTTTCCCTCTATAGAACTGTTTCAGCCAAAAAAAAAGAGAAGTAATGATTAGAGTATCAGAATTGTATAGGAATTGATGGTATGCTTCCTCAACATGATAAAATAAATAAATATAAACCTCAGCCCAAACCAGGATCTTATTTAATAGAGACATATGAGCATATATCCCGCCAAAGTCTGAAACAAGGTAAAAATGCCCAGCATCTCCACTACAATTTAATACTGTGCTGAAGGTATTTGCACACACCATTAGACAAGAGAAAGCAATTAGAAGCACAAGAATCTGAAAGGAAAAATTGGAATTTTCACAGTATATGATTATGTACCTAAAAAATCAGAAGAATCTACAGGAAATAAATCAATAGCTTTCATAGACAAATCAGTCAGAAAACATTTGGAAAGAAAAGCCCTCATTTATAAAAGCAAAAACCAAAATTAAATATGTAAGCATAAGTTTAACAAGAGAAGTTCCAAAATTTTATGAGGAAAACTATTCAACACTCCTGAAAGATACAAAAATAAACTTGAACAAATGGAGCGACATACCATGTTCTTAGATAGGAAGACTCAATATTGTAAAGATGTAAGTTCTAAGGTAATTGATAAATACAAGGCAACCCTAATAATTTTAAAAGTATGATTTTTTTCTAGAGATAGACAAATTGATAATAAAAGTTATTTGGAAGAACATACAAATAAGAATTGTAAGGGATTTCCCTGGTGGCGCCGTGGTTAAGAATCCGCCTGCCAATGCAGGGGACACAGGTTCAAGCCCTGGTCCGGGAAGATCCCACATTCTGCGGAGCAACTAAGCCTGTGCACCACAACTACTGAGCCTGCGCTCTAGAGCCTGCAAGCCACAACTACTGAGCCCACATGCCACAACTACTGAAGCCCACACGCCTAGAGCCCGTGCTCTGCAACAAGAGAAGCCACCACAATGAGAAGCCCACGCACCGCAACAAAGAGTAGCCCCCGCTCACTGCAACCAGAGAAAGCCTGTGTGCAGCAACGAAGACCCAATGCAGCCAAAAATAAATAAATTTATTTAAAAAAAAAGAATTGTAAGGAAACCCTAAAAAAGTAAAACAACTGGGGATGAAAATGGCTACTTTTATTAGATATTAGAACTTGATGATAAAGTTTCTATAATTAAAACAGTTAATATGGGTACATAAGCAGACAGGTCAACAGAACAACAGAAAATCTAGAAATAGATCCAATAGCATTTAAAAAATTTAAATAAAACAAAGGAGGACTCTCAAATCCATAGGGGAAAAATGGACTTTTTACCAACTGGTATTGGAACAACTGGATAATTGGACAGCATATACAATAAATACCATACACCAAAGAAAAATTCTAAACAGATCAAAGATTTAATTACAAAAATTAAATCACAGGATTCCAAAAAGGAAACTTGAGTAAATTTCTCTATAACTTTCAAGAGGGAAAAACATTCCTAAATATGACTTGAAACCTGAAATGATAAGTGAAAAAATTAATAAATTTGATTTCCTAAAAATGAAGAACTTTCCCATGGCAAAATAATACCATAAACAAAGTAAAAAGGCAAGTACCAAACTGGGGAAAATGTTACACTTATAAGCTAGATAAAGAGTAAATATTCCTGATATGTAAAGAGTTTCTAAAACTAGAAAAAAAAGGCCTACAGCCCTATAGAAAAATAGGTATAGATAGGAAGGGATAATTCACAGAAAAAGAATTAAAATGACTGTTACTCATGTGAAAAGATGCTCAACCTTGTTTATGGTAAGATAAAAAAAATTAAAACTATCATAAGATACCATTTCTCATCTACAAGGATGGCAAAAATCTTAAAGTTTGACAACATACTCTATCGGTGAGGCTGTAAGGAAACAGGTGCTTTCATACACTGCAGATAGGAATGTAAAATGCTAAAACCCCCATGAGGAGGAATTAGGCAATACTTAGCAAACTTACATCTACATTTATCGTTTGATGTAGCAATCTCACTTCTGAGACTATATCCCAAAGATACGCTGGCAAAAAATTGCAAAGACATAAACAAAAAGCTATTTATTTAAGTACGATTTGTAATAGCACAAAAATGGCAACAACCCAAATGTCCATTAATGGGGATTGGTTGAATAAACTGTGGTATAACCACTCAGTGCAGTATGTCTGTGAACAGGAATAAGCATATCCACTAGGACAGCTATAATTAAAAAGACAGATAATAACAAGTGTTGCTAAGAATGTGGAGAAATCAGAACCTTCATACACTGTTGGTGGGAATGTAAAATGGTACAGCTGTTTTGGAAAGCAGTCTGGCATTTCCTTAAAATGTAAAACACAGAATTATCATAGGAACCAACAACTGCACTCCTAGGAGTATACTCAAGAGAAATGAAAACTTATTTTGAAACAAAAACTTGTACAAGAATGCTCCTACCAGCATTATTCATAATAGCCAAAAAAGTAGAGACAACCCAAATGCTCATCAACTGGTGAAGAGAAAAACAAAACGTGATATATCCATACAATGGGATATTATTCAGTAACAAAAAGGAATAAAGTATGTACAGATACATGCTACATCATGGATGAATTTTAAAAACTTTACACTAAGTAAAAGAAGCCAGTCACGAAGGACCACATATTGTATGATTCCATTTATATGAAATGTCCATGACAGGCAAATTTATAGAGATAGTTTGGTCTTTGGTAGGATTTGGGGGAAATGAGAAGTGACTGCTAATGATGGCTTTGGGGGTTATTTTTGGGGTGATAAAAATGTTCTAAAATTGATTGTGTAATGATTGCACAACTCTGTGATGCTAAAAACCATTGAATTGTAAATTTTAAATGGGTGAATTGTACAGTATGTAAACTGTATCTCAATAAAGTTATAAAGGAATAAAAATTATTTTACTATTCACAAGCATATATTAAGAAAAAAGCATGGAGAATAAAAGTGTATAATATGCTCTTCTTTCTCTGAGGATGGAAATATATGAATATATGTATACGTAATATTATTTTTAATGGAATAATAAACTATAAAATTAAAAAATACCTATGGGAGAAGGAAAGAATAGCATGGATAGCACAGAGGTAGATGCTAGAAACTTCAAATACTTCTTGTTTTATAGGTTTGACTTGGAATCATGTAAATATTTTAAATAATTATAAAATTAATCTCGAAAATGTAATCCATAAAAATCAAAATGACCATATATATTTATCCAGTTTCCTTTGTGGCCTAACCATACAGAAGAATTATTCCCAGTAACTTTAGAACAGTAATTTGACTATATAACCCTAGGGGGATATATCCTAAAGACAAAACAAACTAAAAAACAATTTTCAGCAGTAATCGTATTTTTGATGGTAGTACTGGTACTTTTATTTTGAAACTGTTGCATGTAATGCATGGATTTAAGCAAATGATGAACTATGTTGGTGCCAATGGAATGAAGCAAATAATGAATGCAATTATGTTGATGCTTCTGAGAACCAGAATTTTCAATTTGGGATAAGGAGGAAAATGGGAGATTGATGAGGTGAAGTAAAAACCCAGTAGTCCTGGAGGGCATTTCGTTTGTGGAACAGACAACCCTACACTTTCAAAACACAGATTCCAATGTCTAGTCATGGGTCAATTTAAAAGGTTGAAGAATATCTACCATTGGTCACACTACAGGAGGCCAGGGACCATCATATTAAAATGGGTGTTGGGTCTTTTCCTTCCAGAGCAAAAAAGGGGGAGGTGGGGCTTACTGTGGGAAGTCATAAACCACAGAGAGATTAACCTAATCATCCTGGCTCTTTTCCACACTCCACCATGCCAAGCAAACATCCTCTGAGCAGTCAGCATGAGAGTGCTTGGAAAAGAGTCATAATAATTACCCAGTATTTTCTGGATAGATCCTTGATACACCTTCTATATGTTTCTTTCATTCTAAAGTTGTTCTCTGAGGAGCTGATGTCTTATTCCAATAATGACCCATGCTTATCTGCTCTGATATGAGGCCATCTACTGAGCAGGAACAAATACTGTAGAATTCCCTCCTATTCAGAGAAGCCATATCAAAAGGATTGCTAGCCATCAATAATTGAGCAAGAACTGTTTTTCTACAAACAAATATTGGGCAGAATGGCCCTCTCTGACAGCAAAGTAGAGATAAAAAAGTAATTCACCTAACTTCATCTCCTCTATATTCCAGGGAATGGCAAATTGGAGATTTACTTACCTAGAATTTTAATTCATTCTTCAGGACCAAGTTAATAAAAGACCAAGAAACTCCTGATTAAACTGGATATGGAGTATTTTGTAGACAGGGCTGCAGATTTTGGCTTTGTTATATTTCTGCTTTCTCAGTTAACATTTCAGAGCTGAAACATTCCACATTCCCCAGCAGTGTGGGGGCCAACTCAGGCTTACAATTCTGACTAAAAATCACCCTGTGCTTCTAGCTTATCCAAATTTTCTGCCCCTCACTAAGCATTACACTATCCAGGAGATACACTAGCAAGTTGTGCAACTGAAAAAAACCCACACTTTTCATTTAGATTCTTGCAACTGTATCATATGTAATATTATCACTTTTTCTACATTTTGGTCAAATAAATTTTTATATCAACTAAAAACAAACAAACAAACAAAACCAGTAGTCTTGAATCTGAACTGAAAGGATCAGTATGAACTCATGGTATACTTTATGAGAGAGAAAGAGAAAAAATACTTTCTAGCTCTGTCCACTAAAAAGACCTAAAAACAATGGCCACCCCAGTAGCAATGAGAAGTACTAATACCAGATTGTGGTCTGTAAATATCATTTCCTACTAAAACATATCAGGCTCATAGAAGAAAGTCTAATTCCAAGACTGGGGTAGGAAATGTAAAAGATGAGCCTAGAAACTATCTTAATCATACCAGAAAGCAAGGATGTTATCAAAGACAAATAGTATTTTAAAAGGACTCAGAAGTTAACTGGAAAAGCCTCCTACCAGCCAAAAATGGGACAATTTAAGCATCATTAAGGGAAATGTCTGCAACCTAAATTTCATTACATCTATGGTTCATAATAACATTAAATAGATAAGAAACCAAAAAAATTAAAAACTAACCCTAATTAATCATTTTTAATGTTAGACGCAACCAATCCATTTTGAAAACTGAAAAATAAAAATAAGAATCAAGCATGTACCCTGACTTTCCTATATGAACTATACTCCAGGATAACCAAATAGCTGATGAGAGGAGGTTTCTCTTTTCAGAAGTAGTCCAGCTCCAACATCGCTAATTATTAGAGAAATGCAAGTCAAAACTACAATGAGGTACCACCTCACACCAGTCAGAATGGCCATCATTAAGACGTCTACAAATAACAAATGCTGGAGAGGGTGTGGAGAAAAGGGAACCCTCCTACACGGTTGGTCGGAATCTAAATTAGTGCAGCCACTGTGGAAAACAGTATGGAGGTTCCTCAAAAAACTGAAAATAGAGTTGCCATATGATCCAGCAATACTACTCCTGGGCATATATATGGACAAAAACATAATTCAAAAGACACATGCACCCCTATGTTCATAGCAGCGCTATTCACAATAGCCAAGACATGGAAACAACCTAAATGTCCGTTGACAGATGAGTGGATAAAGATGTGGTACATATATACAATGGAATACTACTCAGCCATAAAAAAAGAATGAAATAATGCCATTTGCAGCTACATGGATGGACCTAGAGATTATCATACTAAGTAAAGTAAGTCAGAAAGAGAAAGACAAAAACAAGGTCCTACTGTACAGCACAGGGAACTATATTCAATATTCTGTGGTAAGTCATAATGGAAAAGAATATAAAAAAAGAATGTATATATGTATAACTGATTCACCTTGCTGTACAACAGAAATTAACACAACACTGTAAATCAACTATATTTCAATAAAAAAAGTAGTCCTGCTAATAAATGAAGAAGGAATCATAGTATCAACATTTTATTATCCCTAATGAAATAAATGGGCAGGCAATGATAATCAACGGCACCAAAAAAATCACAAAAAAAGAGACAACCAGACATTAGTCCCTCCAAACGAAAGTATAAAATACTACTTAGAGAATATTCGTGACCAAAAAAAAAAAAAATCAAAACAGAACCTGTTCAAGCTTCTAGATCTAATATATAGGAAATACAGGAAACAGAGGAACATTTTAAAAGGACACCATCAGGCTGCAATCAGTAAAACACCAACTATGGGAAATGCTATAGGATAAATAAACAAGTTTCGATTAAAAAAACTGCAAGAAAATTATTAAATGAATGGATAAATAAGTAGGGAAGAGAGCCTATAGATTAAAAGAGACAAATATATCAACCAAATGCAGTGTATAAATCCTGTATGGATCCTAATTAAAACAAAGCCCCTGGGGGAAAAAAAAACAGGAAAGGAAAAAAAGAAAGAAAGAGACAATCAAGGAAATCTGAACATTGATTGGATATTTGCCAATATTAAGGAAGTAATAAAAGTGTTCAAATGTGGTATGTTAAGTTTTTTTAAAGTATTTTTTAAAGATACGTTCTGAGATATTTGTAGATGAAATTATATGAAGTCTAAGATTTGCTTCAAATAATCCAGTTGGGGCGGGGGGTATAGATGAAATAAGAATGGCCGTGATTGCTATAGCTGAGGGACACACGAGGGTTTACTGAACTATTTTCTCTACCTTTGTATATGGTTAAATTTTTCCATTATAAAAAGGTTTTTTTAAAAATTCTAGCATCCTTGAATAATGCTTTGTTATGCTGCTCAGTATTTTCTGAGGTTACAGAATGCTCTTCACACTAAACTCTTCTTGCCAAGGTTCTTGTCAGGTAATCCATGGCTGTCATTTGAGCCTTCTGTCTAGAAATACATAACAACATATATACCCTCATGACTTCTGGATAAAATGATAAATGCCTTAGCACTAAAATTCAATTTATTCTGTATTTTTTCAAACTAACTTTAAACCTGAAAAAGTTCAGGTTTATAATCTTTAATGAACTAAAAGTGCCTTTAGTTCATTAAAGATTATAAATAGTCTTATTTATATCACTTAAATAAGCATTCATATAAAAAATCAAATTTCACACTCACAGATATAACCACAAAGAGCTCTATCACCACAGTTGGCAGACACTAAGGAAACTAAGCATTATCAGATATATTGAATTTCAAACCTGAACATGTGTCTTTTGTGGCTTTTCCACAAATTCTTTCTTATAATCTAGAGATTAGCAATGACAGGAGAACATTTATTCTTTGCTTCCTTCTCACTTTAAGACAATCGATAACACAGACGATGGTATTAATGAAAATGTTCACCAACAAGATTACAGACCTAAATATGTGAGCCAAAAGGAGTGGTCTTACCTGTTGCCTATATAGTGACAGTTTGCCTTCAATTGGCTCATTTCTCATCATTTTCTTTTCAATCAGCTGACTGATCTGTGTGTTTATTTCATTTATCTAAAACAGTATGAAAATAAAAAGGTTAAAACTCTGCCTATGATTACCCAAACTAAGGGACATCTGGCCAAACAAAACTTTGAATTTACAGTTGTTATTATCAGTAATTTGATGGGAGGATCAGCTCCATTAACATTATGAGTGGGCTGTTACGATTACTTTTAGAGACAACTTGCATTTCACAGTTCATGATATATATTTACACAATTTGATTACTTACATGGATTTAACCATCTATATCTAAATTATCCTAAAGTATTCTACATGAAATATTTATATATTACTATCAAAAAGATGATTTCTAAAAATCTGAAGTTATCCCTTCACCTAGGCTGTGACTTTCAAGTAACTGTAAGTGATAAAGCAAATCTGGACTAACATTCCCCAGGGATTTAGTACAAGGAATTCACGAACCCAGCTAAGAGTTGACATGAATGACATCTAAAAACCCTTCCTGTTCTAATGAATGATCTATGATTCTATAATAGCTGTCACTTATCCTATTGATTAATCCAAACTTTTCTCAAATGTAGTAAAACTGAATAAAGCCAACAGAAGCATATAGTCCTATAATAAATTTTTTTAAATTACATGGCTTTCAGTATAACTATCCTTTGAAAAACTAGAATTTTCCTGTTAATCTTATAACATTAAACTGAGCCAAATCTGACTTGGACAACTAATTTCTATACATAAATTAAAAGAATAAAATCATTAGAATTATGTATTTAATTGTAGTGGCTATTAAGCACATTAAAGTCAAAATCTTTCAATCAATTTTCACGATATTTAATTATTATTTTAAAAAATATACATTTGATTAGTGTTTTTAGGGAAGAAAAATGTTATACCAGGTTTCAATGAGCATTACAAGAAAGTTTAGTAATTCCAAAGCAGGCATAAAAAGCTAATAAAAAACATTAGCTTTAAATACAAAATTGCTATAACATTATTCTTGGAAATAAAAAGTAATCACATTTACGATATTTTAAAAATTGTCAACTAAATTATTATATTCTGAATATATAAACTTATGAGTCAATCATATACATTAATTTATATATCCAATTTACCCACTTTCCTAATCAGTTGACTAGGTTTTTATAACACCATGTGGATTAAGTGACAGCATTATGTGCTATAATTTCTCATAAAGAACAACTCCTCATAAGAGCTGTCAGCTCTTAGCACAGGTTAACTTAAGAGTCAAGAGTAGGACACTATAGAAAGCAGTTCACATAACTTTCACAGGAGTGGGGATGAGATAAAATTGGAAGCTTATAAAAAGATGATTGTTACTTACTTTAGATTCAAGTTCAAGAAGATCAGAATGACCCATAGCAGGCTCTGAAACCACTTTCTGTAAAAAATGCAATTCTTTTTTCTTGTTCTCTAATTCTTTAGGAAATTTTTCAGTTACCATATATGAATTAAACTTTATCTCCTCCTCTAGCCTCTTCATTAAACCTATAAAAATAAAATAAATGAATATTCAGCCCAAGAGAGTAGGTAAAGTGAGGCTTTGTACATTTTAAAACATAAGACCTGGATAGTACGGCACATCCATTGAGAGCATTCTGTATAATACCTAGCATAGAACAATAAAAGATTGGCCACTGAAATTTTTTGCTGTTAATTAGAGTGATAATGAAGGACAATTTACATAGAAGAATATTTAAATTATAGAAAAAGTAATATTATGATCTTTCCAAATTACCACCTAATTCTTTTACAGTCCACAATATGCAAAAATAACCTTTACGGTGCCAAATATTTTGTTGGGTCATATTTTGTCGTCTAAGTATTTAAGGAATCCATGAACCAAATGACAACACAAATGAAATCTAATCCAGGTTATTTCTTCTATAAGTGGTCATTTATTCTTCTTCTTTTGCAGTACTTATGATGCAATTTATATTTCTATTCTAATACTTCATAAATGGTAATACATTATCATTTTTAGCTTTAAACCAATGAAGATATTACTAAAGGTACAAGTTAAAATCTGAAAAAGAGAAATTATCTACATTCATAAACATTTTCAGTTTTCCATGTTTGGTAGTTTTGATTTTGTAAAGTATTAGTTTACAGTTAAGTGGCAACTTAAATTACATTTTCTTATTCTGGCAGTATTAGTTGACAGTTAAGTGGCAACTTAAAATACATTTTCTTATTCTGGCAGAGTGAACAAACATACACATATACAGATTTTCAGTGAATAATGGTTTTGTTATAAATTCCCAGCCTTGAGAGCTTTAAAAAGTTTATTTCAGATCTTTCCATTACATTTACAAATTCTGGCTTGACTTTTTAAAACACTGGATTTCCGGTTTAAGTAATCTACGTACGTAGATTGCATAATAAATCTCAGCCAAAGCCTTAAAATTATTTTTAGTTCTGCTGTGCTAACCGTGTATTAATGTGTAAAAATTTATTAATGGTAAATTCACGAGTTTTCCATTCATCCCTACAATTTTCCACCTCTTTTTTTAGGGACTGGGGATAGGAAGGGAAAAGAAAGTGTTTACTGAATCACACTATAATTAGGCAGACATTCCTATATGGTTTCCGATTAACTCTACCACCTGGTTTCTTTGGCTATTAGATGACTAGTTTTTCCACCTTCAAGTTCTTAAACACAGTGCATGTAATCAGAGATGCAAGAAATCAAAATCTAAAATGTTTTTAAAGATTTAAAATTCTTTAATATTACTTTCCTTATTTAAAAAAAGTTTCTAATTCTAGAAAATACAAACCAATCTATAGTAACAGAAAGCAGATCAATGGTTGCCTGGGGTGGGTTAGAGAGGCAGAGAGGGACAGGAGTGAGATATTACAAAGGGGCACAAGGAAATGTTTAGGGGTGATGGATATATTTGTTATTTTGATTAAGGTTGACAGTTTCACTAGTGTATATGTATGTCAAAACTTATCAAGTGTATACTCTAAACATGTGCTGTTTACTGTATGTCCATTTTACCTCAGTAAAGCTATTAAAAAAAAAAACAGAGTTTCCATCACATTTTAAATTCTTCTCTTAAAAATTTTAACTTATGAAAAGTGGACACGTTTCTATGCAGTTTTTTAAAAATTATCTTTGAAAATCCTGGTGAAATTAAATATAAGGTCACTTAAGATCTCCGCAAACATTTTGATTAAAAACCCTTTGAAAACGTCTCACTGATCCTATTACAACTGAATGAGTAGCTTTTTTACATAATAAATCTCAGGAATATGTAGAGTATAAAGATGAATTAACAAGTGAGTATTTTATAATACAGCTGTTACTCTGAAAAAATACAAATTATACTGTTATACTAAAAATACTTTTATGTTATTTAAGCAAACAGAAATTTTTTGTAAGCCATTTGTTGTTACTAAAAAACTTCGATGGACCTTATTAAACTAAATACCTGAAGCAACTGAACATCTGTTTAATTTACTCTTTTCCTAGGCTGCTGAATATAATCCTTAAGACTCTGCTTCCCAGAAAGATGTCAACAAACCAGGAACTCCTTAACTTCCTGCTCCCCACTCCCTGTCCATCCACAAAAAACATATATTGCACACATAATACCTTATTTTTATATTTTCAGCCATTTTTTTTTCTTACTTGATTTCCCTCCTACCCGTGGAAAAGATCATTTTCTTCCTATGCAGGGTTAAGGTCTCTACTCCCACCACCCAACTATTTAACAGATTGTTTACTGAATGCTGGCTGTGTGTAATCTGTGTGCTAAGGCCTGAAAATAGAAAGAACAATTATGACTTGGTGACTAGCCTGTTTAGCTGTGTCAGAGTCAGATATGCCAACAATTAACATATTATGGTAATTGCTGTAGAACATTCAGCGCAATACAGGGACACAATGGGAGCACACAGGAAAGGTTGTTACCAATTCTCACCTTTTCCTCCTGAATCTTCCAATCTTCCTTTGTCTGACTGACTCTCCAGCAATGTGAACACCACTAGACCACTACCCTGCCTCAATCTATGCACAGTACTATATTTCTCAATCATTTGCACACTCTCTCCCTTGCTTTCTTTTCAAAGACAAGCAGTCAGAAGAAGCCTGCCCTTTTATCTCTACTCCTTCCTCCATCATTAGCTTACTACATTTATGTTCTTTTAGGTCACTCTGCCTTGGCATGGAATGTCTTCCACTCTTCTACCTCTCCAGCTTTAATTTAACTCAATTGCCACACCTCCAGGAAACCATTTGACTCTGTGTTAGCGTTTAGTGCTCTTTGCCTCTTTGTTCTCATGGGAGCCTGTGCTGAGCTCCATCGGTGTATTTGTCACACTGCATTATAATTGTCCACTGCTTGTCATTTCTCCATTAGACTGTGAGCACTTTAATAGAAATAGCTTTTCTTTCTATTCCTAGCACTTAGCACAGTATCTGACAAGTAGCAGATGTCCAGTAAACACTGAATTAATGGACTATTGGTTTTGAGCCAATTACTTCTGTTACTGTGTAACAACACAATTGACTTTACTGTTTAGCATCATCTACTAACATTTCGAGAGATGCCCAAAACAGAATAACTTTATTTGTCCATTTTATTACTAAATAATTATGTATTTCCTGGCCCAAACAATTTTATTTAGGCTAGAAAGCCAAAGCAAAACAAAGTCTATCAATTCAAACAAAAAATGAATTATTACTAATACTATAAATATCTTTGGATATTCTGTTTAGTTACCAGAATTAAAACATAATAGCAAGAAATATTTAACCAAATAAAACTGAGGATAAGCAGAAACACATGTTCAGGCTAACATTTTAAGTTGTATTAAACTGTACTGATCAATCAATTTTTCTGCATACCAAATCTTTCAATTCTTATATACATTACCTTCATTTTCAAAAATTCACTATTAATGTTAAGTTCTAGAAATTTCTTAGCAAGGATAGACATATGAAAACAAATTGCTTATTGATATTAATTTTTAAATGGCTATAATTTAAGGAATTTCTTTTGAAGATTTATCTTAATTTTTTACAGTAAAGATGTGAAGGAACCTACATCAAACCCAAAGAACATATACTAAAAAGATATACTATATATAATACTAAGGAGGAAAAAAAGCACTAAAAATTTACTTTCTTTTGTCCTAAACATTCTCCTAAAAGGTGAAAACCTAGTGAATAAGGAATCAAATGACACCAACAACTAAATGCATGGCAACTTCCAGGTACTGCTTGAATCTGAATTTATGACTGAGAGGAGTCAGAGATTCTACGGAGAGCCACTAATTAATACGTATGAACCATACATTTTATAGGGAGTACTATACTGGTTTCTTAAATATCAATTAAATGTGCCGTATTTCCTTGATTTTAAGATGCCATCAACTAAATTACAAATACCATGTGAAATGCATACATAAAGTATAAGATGTATCTCAATTGCAAAACCAATTAAATTGGTAAAGAACATGTGTCTAGAATCAAGGAAATACTGTATTACCTCTTTCTACAGCTTTACTGAGATATAATTTACCACACAGCCATAAAATTCATCTGTTTAAAGTGTACAATTCAATGGCTTTTAGTAAATTCACAGAATTGTGTAACGATTACCACAATCAATTTTAGACCATTTTAATCAGCTTAAAAAGAAGCCTCTATACCCACTAGCAGTCACCTCCTCCCCCCATCATCCACCTACCAACACAGCTGTCCTCCCCTATAGTTCCCCAACCCTAGGCAATCACTAGTTTGACTTCCATCTCTATGGATTTGCTTATTCTGGAAATTTCATACAAATGGGGTCATATAATATGTTTTTGTGACTAGTTTCTTTCACTTAAGATGTTTTTGGGGTTCATGCATATTGTAGCATGTATCAACACTTCATTCCTTTTATTGTTGAATAACATTCCACTGTATGGATATGCTACAGTTTGTTTATTCATTCATCAGTTTAGGGATACTGGGGTTGTTTTTACTTTTTGGCTATTATGAACAATGCTGCTATGAACATTTATGTACAACTTTTTGGGTGGACATATGTTTTAAACTCTCTTGGTAGAATAAAATTGCCGGATCATATGGTAATTCTAGGTTTAACACTTTGAGGAACTGCCAAACTGTTTTCCAAAGTGGATGCATCATTTTACATTCCCACTAGCAAAGTATGCAGGTTCCAATTTCTCTACATCCTTGTCAACACCTGTTATTGACTGTCTTTTTTATTACAGTCGTTCTGTATGTTATATCTTAGAGTATAATATTTCACAGAATACTAGAAAAAGATAAATTAACCTTCTCATAGCTGGATATTTATACTGAAATATTTCTCCAATACCAATGAGAACTTTTTACTGCTCTTCCAATTTACACGGTCTCCCTTCTGATGAGCACACTTAAAAAATGCCTAGGATAGGTTTGGTGGTATAATCTGGGATATCAGAACAATGTATCCTCTATGTAAAGCTAATGTGCCAGCAGAGCCAGGGATACCCATGTCATCAGCACAACCCAAAATATGAAACAACACTCAGTTTTAAGGGTCCAGCATTTTACTCTTTTTCTTTATAGCCCTGGCACTAAAACAATATTCACATTTTTTCCATCCATCATTCTCATAAAATACATTCTAAGTATTTTATACATTCACACACCAGAGAGCCTCTCTCCATGGTGGTTTTCATTAGTTCACCCTCTGACAAAACACTGAAAGGGAATTTAAAAACCACAGGTGAACACTTAAGGATGTCTTCATCAGGGCTGTCACTTACTAGCTAGGAAATGATGCCCTAAAATGCTGAGCTATCACTTGACGATAATTAGTTCCCATTAGTAAGGAAGACTACTGATTTAAATTAATATTCTCGCTAATATGATGACTTATATCATATTATATGATCATCTATATCATATAATTTCCACTTACTTTCAGGCTTCGCATCTGCTGCTGCATGGCGCATACTTTTCAACTGGTTTTGTATTCTTTGCAGTCTCTGCACTGCATGAAATAGCTTTAAAATACAATTAGATCTATTACTTCCTTAGTCTAATGAAACCTACCATTCATAGACATGCAATGAAAAATACAAGTTCCACATAATTATTATGCTGTAAAGGGAACAAACGATAAGAACTAAAAAATTACTAAGCTAAACCCAAAATGTAATTGGTTCGCTCAATACCCTCTCATGTAAAACTTAAAAGAAAAGCTTTCAGAAACTTTTTCTTTAGTTATTTGTTGAATTAGGTGATCAAGGAAAAATGCTGGTTAGAAAAGTATATGCACCAGGCTTTTCTTGTTAAAACATGGTTTTCTTTATTCTAAGGAATGCTAGCATTCTCAGAAATGATGGCTCAGGAATCAGAAACTGATGCTAAGTAACCATTCAGGGCGTGGGCAATGCAGCTTACTGCTGCAGGGTAACTATTATGATGCCAAGCCAAGTTCCAAAGAGCCAAACATCTAAACTGCTCACTTAGTAGGAAATGAAGCTGATTTGAAATATATTTTTAATGTACAAGTCTACTCAGTTTTAAGATAGATTTTTTTTTTTTTTTTTTTTTTTTGGCGGTACACAGGCCTCTCACTGTTGTGGCCTCTCCCGTCGCGGAGCACAGGCTCCTGACGCGCAGGCTCAGCGGCCATGGCTCACGGGCCCAGCCGCATGTGGAATCTTCCCAGACCGGGGCACGAACCCGTGTCCCCTGCATCGGCAGGCGGACTCTCAACCACTGCACCACCAGGGAAGCCCTAAGATAGATTTTTCATAAAATAGAAGAAATACTTTCTGGCCGGGAATTCCCTGGTGGCGCAGTGGTTAAGAATCCGCCTGCCAGTGCAGGGGACACAGGTTCGAGCCCTGGTCCGGGAAGATCCCACATGCCGTGGAGCAACTAAGCCCATGCGCCACAACTACTGAGCCTGTGCTCTAGAGCCCATGAGCCACAACCACTGAGCCCATGCGCCGCAACTACTGAAGCCCGTGTGCCTAGAGCCCATGCTCCACAACAAGAGAAGCCTCTGCAATGGGAAGCCCGCGCACCACAGCAAAGAGTAGCCCCTGCTCGCTGCAACTAAAGAAAACCTGCGCGCAGCAATGAAGACCAAATGCAGCCAAAAATAAATAAATAAAATAAATAAATTTTTTTTAAAAAAGAAATTCTGGCCAAATTATTTTTTCTTTAAGGCAAAGTCTAAAAACGTGGAGTGTGGGTAATTTTGAGCCTTTTCAAGATCTGCTTATTTGACCATGGAGTAAAGTGTAAAGAATACAGTGATCAGTGGAATAAAATGGATGTTTTTTCATAGCCCCACAATCTCAGGACACCCTTTAAGAGATTCTAGAAGTTTTATTAGCAGTTAATCTTACTGCTTAACATTACAATGGATATTCTGTAATGCTGGAACAACATGAGTTAAGCATGGGCCAAAAGATAGTGTATAGATACCTACAGAGAATAGAACCCAAAAGATGGTATTGTTTTTGCTGTTGGTGCCACACAATACTCTTTTTTTGTTGTTGTTTGTTTGTTTTTATAAATTTATTTATTTACTTTATATTTTATTTTTGGCTGTGTTGGGTCTTCGTTTCTGTGCAACAGCTTTCTCCAGTTGCGGAGAGCAGGGGCCACTCTTCATCGCGGTGCGCGGGCCTCTCACTCTTGCGGCCTCTCCCGTTGCGGAGTATAGGCTCCAGATGTGCAGGCTCAGTAGTTGTGGCTCACGGGCTTAGTTGCTCCACGGCATGTGGGATCTTCCCAGACCAGGGTTCGAACCCACGTCCCCTGCATTGGCAGGCAGATTCTTAACCACTGCGCCACCAGGGAAGCTCACCACACAATACTCTTAAAAAGAGTATTTCATCATGTTAACAAAGGGAATCGTGAACTACAATTCTAAAAAGTCTTCTTTACATTTGAATGATCAGCAGGAACTATTTCTTTCACAATGAGAATATAAACTTTTATGTGGGTACCTGATTCTTTTGTTCCTGTTTCTGTTGTGCAAGAAATTCTTCTCTCTCTTTCTCAACTCGAAGTTGCCTTGCTATTTTAAGCATCCGTGGATGATTCTGAACTGTCTCCACCTACAGTGAGGGAATAAATAGTATATATTACTATCAGGTTTAAGAAAGACATTAGCATGTCATGTGACTCAGACATCCACTTAATCATTTCCTTTTGGTAAACAGTATTCCCTAGAGATGACACTAAAGTTTCAGACTCCAGGTCCTTAACAAGTTTTGGGCTGCTGCCTAGGGAGATTCCCTTTCCATCAATGTATTTGACTCCAGCCTCCGATGTACACTCATGCCTTGCTTAATCTTTATTTGCATTCCTAAATCTTTCCAAGTCCTTGGGAATTGGGGCCAAAGTCTTACAGTGCTAATTCTTGCCTTACCCTTTTCTTCAAACGTTCAACTCTCTTAATGAGCTGATCCTTTTCTTCCTCCATTGCACTGATATCCTAAAAAGTAGTCAAGAAGACGTTATAAGAAAAAGTATTCTTTGTCTGTAGAATTCAGATAAGGTCTTTACATGATTATGCATCTACCATTTCCATCATTTATAACCAGAGCATTAAGGAACAAAGATCCTCTTTTGGATGAAGGGCATTTCTATTCCCACCCCTCACCCCAGGGTTCTTTATGCAGGGTAATTTATTTGGTAGCTTGGTGTTCATCTAGAAAAGCAACTGAAACAGGTTACAAAGCAGTAAGGTAAAGCTGCCAACCAGACATTTGTGTTCTGATTCCAAATATGGGCACATGATTTTTCAAAAATCTTCTATAATGGAAAGTGTACAGGTCTAAAAACATGAACAACAGCTGCTGACATCCCGTCTGCTCTGTTAAATACCAAACTATATATTCTGTCAATTTTCCACCAAAATTATTTTTAAGGCTATGGTGTTTTCAAGACATAAATTTGTATCTGGTTTTGTCAATTAACCAATTCCATTTCTAAAAATAAAGATTTCAAAAATGTCTTTTAACCAGCTCCACAATAGTTTCTAGTGAAAACAAACAAAAAATCCTTCCTAACCCAAAAAACTAATAGGCTAACTCTCACAGTAATAATAAAAGGAAAAATATATACGGTAGTCAGTACTGACAGGATTTGGGGAAATAAGCACTGTTACTACTGGTGGCATTATATTGAAGAACAATATCAAAAGTCTTAAAATAAATGTGTATGCATTCTGGCTCAGTAATTTCACCTCTGGGAATCTATAAAGATCCTCATAGATGTCAATTATATCTAAAATTTGGAAATGACCCAAATGTCTGAGGATTATTAAGTAAATCATGGCACAACACAATGAAAATCACTAAAAATCATGAAGAATGTTGAATGACATGAGAAAAAGTCATGATATGACATTACTTGAAAGAAGCAGATTATAACATTTATATATAATATAATACCAAGAAAAATATATTAAATATATTCACTAAAATATCAGTAGCAGTTATCACTAGAGCATGGCATTTTGAGTGAATTATTTTCTATTTTTTGCTTAATCATACTTCTTTACAAAGAATATGTTGAAAAATACTTTGGTAATAATTAATAAAATTAAAATCACAGACGCTAAGTTATTTTATCATTTTAGTTTACTCACACGACATAATGGAGGAACCATAGACAGACATCACTCTTATTCCATACTTTGTGATAACTATCTACTTATGGGTCTTTCTTTTCCATTAGATGTGAGTTCATCTTTCATTTCTTATACATTCATACATACATTCTCAAACTCTTATTGAGAACCTCCCACATGCAGGGCACTGTGATAGGCACTGGGGATACCGTGGAGAACAAGATATGTAGACGTGGTCCCTGCCCTCACTGGGTTTAAATAC
Organism: Lagenorhynchus albirostris; assembly: GCF_949774975.1. Classification (NCBI taxonomy): domain Eukaryota; kingdom Metazoa; phylum Chordata; class Mammalia; order Artiodactyla; family Delphinidae; genus Lagenorhynchus; species Lagenorhynchus albirostris. The sequence continues at coordinate 80,234,336 of NC_083108.1, forward strand.
AGTTGGTAAGACAGGCATTAAAATAATCATAAGTGTAATGAGTGTTATGAAACAGAAAGAACTGGGGGGAACTAATCTATCTAGGGAATCAGGGAAGGCCTCCCTGAGGAAGCAACTTCTAATGTTTCCTGTTTGAATGAGAAGATAAAAGATGTGATTTCTAAAAATACAAAATCCATGAAAGTGAGAACTAGCAATTGTTTAGAGAAAGAACTTACACACCTAGCAAGAATATAAAGACATTTTTTGGAGAACACTAAGTAACATACATCAAAAGTCCTAAAAATTCTCATATGCTTTAATAATCAATTCTACTTCTAGGAATTTACTCTAAGGAAACAATCGCAGGTACCCCCAAATAAATTTATGTAGAAGATAATCACAGCATTATCTATGACAGCAAAAAATGAAAACAAAACACCAAAAATTGTTAGACTATCCATACCACAGAATATTAAATTAATATTAATAATTAATATAAATTTAGTCATGAAAAATCATACTGTAGAAAGATAACAATGGGAATATATTCCCATGTAATGATTAAAAAAACAAATAATTATGTATAGCATGATCCCAAATACACACACACATATATTTTTTTTTCTATATCATATATATATATTAGATAAAGACCCAATTTTTTTTTTTTTTTTTGCGGTACGCGGGCCTCTCACTGTTGTGGCCTCTCCAGTTGTGGAGCACAGGCTCTGGACGTGCAGGCTCAGCGGCCATGGCTCACGGTCCCAGCCGCTCCGCAGCATGTGGGATCTTCCCGGACCGGGGCATGAACCCATGTCCCTTGCATCAGCAGGCAGACTCTCAACCACTGCGCCACCAGGGAAGCCCAAGACCCAAATTTTAATTGCTTTTAATCCATGGTAATGGTCTATATAGTACATAAGAACTAATTATGAAGTTACCCTGGCCTCATTAATTTCTTCAGTAAAGAATAAGCAAAGGTCCTACAAAAGAAAATTTGCCATTTGCTATCACTAGTTTCCACATAATCTTAAGACTCATACTGAATTTAATTCAAGTTCCCCAAAAAATGGTTATTATGTTTTTTTCCTTTACCCTTCTTATTTCTGCTGTAGAAAATCCAGATGTCTTGAGCTGCTCACATTCTTTATGCAAAGCTTTAAAGGCTTCCATCAAATCTTCATACTAAAAGAACAAGTTAAAAAATTATAAACTAGTGACTAGATCCAGTAGGCTTTTCTTAATCAGGTTATCTATTAAAGTGATTACTTAATCGGTATAGAACAGCATTTAAATATATCCTTAAACATTTATACAGGACACAAAAAAAGTTGGTGTATATAATCTGGCCTCTAAAGATTTCTCTGGTTACTTCCCTAACTAACACTCTATTCACTAGCTTTGTTGATCTTCTTTCAATCCCTGGAATATTCCACCTTCACTTTACACACCCTATTCCCTCTGAGAATACTCTATGACTCCCTCACCATTTGCCAGGATAGCTCCTATTAATCCTTCAGGTCTCAGCACAGACACCACTATCCTCAAAGAAGCCTTCTCTAGCCCTGTACCTATTCCATATCAGAGTACCATGATATCAGAGTAAATATCATATAAAATTATAATTGCTAGTTACTTTAGACAGTGAGAGTCAGGAGGATAAGAATCATATTACTTGTGGAGACTTCTACATTCCTAGGGCCTAGCATAGTGCATAACCAATACAGGTGTGCAATAAAAAGTAGTTAAATGAATGAAAAAAATCACAACTCTTATCCAAAATTTTTTAAAAATAGGTCTTTTTGTAGATAATGACAGAAAATTAATGATATTTTTTCTTGACTGATCATATTCTGCAAGTCTGTAAATCATTCTAAAACTCTTCATTCAGAAAGACAATGTTCTTTTTTTTTTTTTTTTTGCGATACGTGGGCCTCTCACTGCTGTGGCCTCCCCCGTTGCAGAGCACAGGTTCCGGACGCACAGGCTCAGTGGCCATGGCTCACGGGCCCAGCCGCCCCACGGCATGTGGGGTCTTCCCGGACCGGGGCACGAACCCGTGTCCCCTGCATTGCCAGGCGGACTCTCAACCACTGCGCCACCAGGGAAGCCCACAATGTTCATTTTTTATTAGGCTCTCTGCTAAATGGCTAAATGTGTAAGTCATTTTATACATACACTTCAAACATGCTTCGAGGACAAACATGTCTTATAATTAATCCTTCCATTAATAATTAGCTGGGCGTGTTTAGTAAAAGCCTATTAATAACCTTCCTCCAGGGACGTCCCTGGTGGTGCAGTGTTTAAGAATCCGCCTGCCAGTGCAGGGGACACGGGTTTGAGCCCTGGTCCGGGAAGATCCCACGTGCCACGGAGCAACTAAGCCCGTGCGCCACAATACCGAGCCGGCGCTCTAGAGCCCACGTGCCACAACTACTGAAGCCCACGTGCCTAGAGCCCGTGCTCCGCAACAAGAGAAGCCACCGCAACGAGAAGCGTGAGCCCCGCAACAAAGAGTTGCCCCCACTCGCCCCAACTAGAGAAAGCCTGCGCACAGCAACGAAGACCCAACACAGGCAAATAAATAAATAAATTTATTTAAAAAATAAAATAAAATAACCTTACTCCAGAGGAATTGGTTTCTATCAAATTTATTGATGTGTGGGCTTCCCTGGTGGCGCAGTGGTTGCAAGTCCGCCTGCTGATGCAGGGGACGCGGGTTTGTGCCCTGGTCCGGGAAGATCCCACATGCCACGGAGTGGCTGGGCCCGTGAGCCATGGCCGCTGAGTCTGCACTCCGCAACGGGAGAGGCCACAGCAGTGAGAGGCCCATGTACCACAAAAAAAAAAAAAAAAAAAAAAATTTATTGATGTGGGAGGGTAGGGAGGATAAAATATTTCATATTTACAATAAATAAAATAAAATATAAAATAATAAAATAAAATATTTCGTATTTACACCTCTCTATTTCTTACATTATGTAAAGTATTCAAAGGTAGGGGCTGCATTGGTCTCATTCTGCTATACTTTTCTCAAGGCATCTACTGTAACATTTGACATAATTATTTGCATAAATCTTTCAACCCTAGAAATGTCTTAAGAGATCAATACTGACTCTATTTTGAGTGACTGCTATGGATGAAATATATTTCATCCAAAATATATGGATGAAAAAACATTTAGTTGATTGTTTCGATTAATACAAATTTTGAGCACATACCATATAGAAGCAACCCTACCAAACTCTGGAGGAAAACAAAGATGGATAAGACATGATATCTGTTTTCATAGATCTCATAATCTACTGGGAGAGACAGATTGACAGACTACTCACAACAAACTGGCACAAAACGGCCTACATACCTACCATAGAACAAAAGCACAAACACTAAACAGAGGCAAATTTTTTTCTTTTAAATCAAAGTTCTTTGAAATCTTAAGCCTAAATTCTTTCTTTCCATAGTCTTTGATCAGCAATGTGCTTTGAAATCCCAGGACCAGGAGCCAGACCAGCCAGAATCCTGAGTAGTCAAGAGCTTTAAGTCCTTAAGGCCAGAACCCAGTATCACCCCAAAACTCTGGAGAGGAAAGTACACTGAAATTACAAATTCCTGGTCCTTTCTCTACCTTCTGCCTGACTGGAACATCCTTTGAGATCATAAGCTTGGCTTCTTTGTCTACACACAATCTTTGAAGGTGCTCACATGTACCAATTCGCCTGGCATACTGTCAATTTATACCTTTTGCTCCAGTGTAATTATGATAACCCCTTTCCTCTCTGATTTGGATGACAAATTATACAGTCACAGAACTGATCAACAAAGTATTCTGCAGTCCCAAGCCCAGGATCCTAACTACCCACAATTCTTTTTTTTTTTTTATTCAACCCACATTTATTTATTTATTTTTTAAACATCTTTATTGGAGTATAATTGCTTTACAATGGTGTGTTAGTTTCTGCTTTATAACAAAGTGAATCAGCTATACATATACATATATCCCCATATCTCCTCCCTTTTGCGTCTCCCTCCCACCTTTCCTATCCCACCCCTCTAGGTGGTCACAAAGCACCGAGCTGATCTCCCTATGCTATGCAGCTGCTTCCCACTAGCTATCTATTTTACATTTGGTAGTGTATATATGTCCATGCCACTCTCTCACTTCGTCCCAGCTTACCCTTCCCCCTCCCCGTGTCCTCAAGTCCATTCTCTACGTCTGTATCTTTATTCCTGTCCTGCCCCTAGGTTCTTCATAACTTTTTTTTTTTTTTTAGATTCCATATATGTATGTTAGCATACGGTATTTGTTTTTCTCTTTCTGACTTACTTCACTCTGTATGACAGACCCTAGGTCCATCCACCTCACTACAAATAACTCAATTTCGTTTCTTTTTATGGCTGAGTATAAAATATGGAACACTTCATGAATTTGTGTGTCATCCTTGCGCCGGGGCCATGCTAACCTTCTCTGAGTCATTCCAATTTTTAGTATATGTGCTGCCGGAGCGAGCACCACAATTCTTAAGTAATAAATTATTCTAAGATCCAAATTTCAGGTGTTTTTTTTCTATCCACATACTCTATCACCAAAAAGGTATTTGTGTGCAAAAGTCAATATTTTCATAAGTGATTACAGCTGAACATTAGCTGATAACTGTTTTACCTTTTGATGCCACTGGAAATACGGAGAGAGCAAATAAACTAAAGTGAGATCAATATATATTTGAATGTGTGCACCTTGAAATCCACTATGGATAGCTTAAAAATACCATTTATATATTGTATACCTGTTTATTGGTATCAGCCACGGTTTCATCCTGAAGAAACTCACTTGGTACCTCAAGTTTTATTAAAAAACGAGCTAAATATGCTCTTTTCTTCAGTTCATTAGTCCTCTGAAGAAGCCAGTGGAGCACTGGGTAAATCACAGGTTTACTTCCAATCACCAGACCCTGACGAAAGTTACTCCTATAAAAAGAAAATAAACACACACACCCACACACACACACACAGAGGCTTATAAGTAAACCTTGAAAAGAGGTAACATTTGCTCAAAATCCAATTTACAATTTCCTGATTGCTTTCCATGATTATTTTAAAAAGATAAAACCAAGGCTAATCTAAAGTCAGTCTGCACATTAACAATAATCATAAAATTAGGCCTTTAATATATCACTGGAATATACAGGGAGGTTGTTTTGGAACCATTAACGGGTACAGTCAGCCTAAATACTTCACTTCATTGACTGGACAGGTTTAAGTCATTGTTTTTGTCTAGGATGGCAGATAAATGATAAAATGGAATCATGGATTTGCCTGACTTTTCTGATTAAGAGAAAGAACTGACTCACTTAAGACTCCTGCATGACAAAATAACATTAAGAATTCAAGATTATTTTGAAATTCAGTGATTTTCTGAGGCCACTGACTTAGGGAAAACCGGTATTGCCAGAAAGACTGACTGTGAAGGTTTGGATATTACAGCACAGCTCTAAGAAAGCAACATTTGATCAGATTCTTACATGTCCGTGGCATTTCCTGGAGGTTTGTATTTAAGGATACCAAGAAGGCTCAACATCCTTTTGGCTGTCTGCTCTGGCATCTCCTCTCTGATATCAACAACTTGCTAACAAAGAAATTGAAAAAATGTTATTATTGTATATCTAACAAAGTACAATATTTAAACTCACTGACAAAATTGTTCTGCTAGAGCATAAAAGTCACAATGGTCTCTTCAAAAACAGATTAAGTATGGAGGCCCCCAGATTCCAAGTGAGGGTACATACAAGTACAATCAGGATTCATATTAAGAAGGTCAAGCTTAAAAAAGTCTCAGTGGAAAAGACCAGTGTATGAGACACATGAGCCAACTTGCAACACAATAAAACCTTTCGTAAAAGCATCTTCATTCCAGGACCAAATCTATTTATGTTTGGAAGTAGACAAATAATTTCTAAATAAGGTACAAATAATTTCTAAATAAGGTACAAGTAGATAATTTAGTTTTAGTACAAGTAGATAATTTAGTACAAGTAGATAATTTTAGTTATCTACAGCTTTACAGGCATGGAAAATTAGGCCCAGAGAGGTTAAATAATTTGCCCTAGATGCACAGATATTTAATGGCAGAAACTGGCCTTCTTGCCACCCTTTTCATCACAGAGAAAAAGAAAACTCTTACCTTTGGGTCAATCTCAGCCAGAACATCACTGAGAACTTGTAATAGTTGCATTGGCTCCAGGGAATCAAATGTGATTAAGTTATAGTTCTTCCTAAAAGGCTCCTTATTGAGATTGTCCACGATGAATTTGATTTGATCACTCATAATTAGGTCTTATAATTTATACTAAAGAGTAAAAATACAGACAAAAATTCCTCAATATTGGTAACAAAAGTTCTGTATTAACAAAATACAGTCAACAGAAAATCAGTATTAAGTTCATAGGAAGTAGGCATGGGAAGTATTCTACATGGCATATAAAATACTGTGAAGGGGTTATTTTGTTGAAAGAAAAAGAGTATGCAGACTTTCTTAGGAATGCTACAGTACATACTGTTAATATTTAATGACCTGTTTTTGTATATGCATCTGATAGCAATCATCTGAATTAACATTGAATTAATGTGGACAAATGAATACAAAATCCACCGACATTAACATTTCTCCCACTCAGCTTCACAATTTCTACCTAGAGGTAAAAACTTGTTAGCCTGTAAACATACTTCTAATATATATATTTTTTTAATTAGCAGCCCACATTAATCCAAATTACCAATTTCTCTGGAAAATCAGATCTGGCAACCCTGGACCCACTAGGTACATGGCCACAACCACCTGAAGCTGGGTAGAGGCTGCAAGCTTCAGCCTTGGGGGTGCACTCTTTGGTTTTGTTTTGGGTTTCCTCCACCAGGTACTCTTCACACATTGATGCATCAACTCTGCCACCCTTGAGTAATTAAGGTCTTCATTTCCTTTGCCTTCAATAGTTCCAGTCTCTGCCTCTCCCATTCCAAATCATTTTGTAGGCGTCTCATTGCCTACAAAATAAAGTCCAAACTTCTTGGATTTTGAGACCCTTTAAGATCTAGCTCAATTTACAGTTTCTCAATATTATTTCCAATTGTTACCTTACACCCTTTCAAACTTCAGCTGACTGAAATAAGCACTGCTCCCTAAATAGCTTTTCCATCTCTGCCTTCCGTTAATGCTGTGTTTTCTGCCTAGGACTGTTCTCCCTTTCCCCCGTCTCCAGAGGTGCAAATCCTAACCATGTTTCAAGCCCTGCCCTCCAAATCCAAGTTCCTCTAGGAGATCTTTCTCAAGCTATCCCCCAGTTCTGCATCAGAATAGCAGCATTTGCCCTCCAAGCTGACCACTTTATCTGCACTGCTCTCCTGGAGTTACTTTTCCCTTTTGTACTAGTTACTTACCGACAGTTTCTCTTCTCTACTAAACTGTAAATTCCGTGAGGACATATCTGTGCCTAATTCTATCTCTGAATATCCACTGCATCTAAAACAGTGACTTCTTCCACTAGACTGAATTTGTTCACAGGCCCAAGGCCAGAAAATAAGCATAAGCCTAAATAGAGTGGCAGTGAGGAAGATCATAACTTTTTAAAAAATTGATTACCTGATTATTTAACTGCTGAAACAGTTTAACCAAGGCTATTAGTGTTTCTTGCACACAGATATCACTTGTTTAGTATGAGAAAAAGTGGTAGAAATTTGCAGACAGGCAATTTTTTAGAGTAGCTATTTTTAAAAATGAATTTAAAAATGAACTACTAAAAAAAGAAATAAAGAGGGCTTCCCTGGTGGCGCAGTGGTTGAGAGTCCGCCTGCCGATGCAGGGGACACGGGTTCGTGTCCACGAACACGGTCCAGGAGGATCCCACATGCCGCAGAGCGGCTGGGCCCGTGAGCCGTGGCCGCTGGGGCTGCGCGTCCGGAGCCTGTGCTCCGCAATGGGGGAGGCCACGGCAGTGGGAGGCCCACGTACCGCAAAAAAAAAAAAAAAAAGAGAGAAATAAATACTTCAGTGCTCCCTAATAGCTCCTAACCACGAAATGAAGAGATGCTATTTTATTTAAGACATTCATTGGAGCTGCATGCACCTTGCTCTGAAATAGGTTTTTTAAAGTGGGTGGGTGGAGCTAGATACCTAACATTGAAATGTAAAAATATTATCATTTCCTCATAAGTATGATAAAATTATGAGTAAATGATTATTATTTTTGAAAAATAAGCCAAAAGATGGTAGAAAAGATAATCAATGTGGTTTAAAATTTTGAGGTTTCCTCCATACTGTTTCCTTTAAGCTATAAAAGGAAAACTTTACATAAATGAAATAAAAATCCACACTGGAGATACAAATTTTCCACTGTTGAAAGTATTTTAAGTATAAGTCCACGTCACAACCTTCACACACAGATATATTAATTTTTAACTCTTTAGAAATTATATACATGTACACATACACAAAACATATTACACACAGATATATATTCTTTTTTCCCTTCCCAAAACCAGAATACTTGGACAAACAAGTAAAACGTTCCCAGGAGACAAAGATGTACTGAACAGGTAGGTTGTCTGTGCCCAGTGGGCTCTGCGCTCTAAAATTAGCAAAAGCAATCACTCTCCCTCTTCCAAAGGAAAGTCGCCACACTAATTCACAAGCACTCACCCACATAAGAACCCGAGAGGGTGGGGGAGAAGAACTGAAACCAGGACATGCGTTTATCTGGCACAACTCGGCACAGAAACGACGCTGCCCTGGTCCCAGGCTGGCACGCACGCTGGACCAGCAGCCTCCCAAGATTCCCCAAAATAGTATCTCCCCCACCCCCTCACGCCCCGGGGCTCGCGAGAGCGGACAGAGGACCCCACGTCAGACCCAGGCACCTCGCGAGGGCTGCTCTGGGCTCCCCTGCGGTTCATCCCGCGGGGGAGCCGCCCGGATCACTGCGAGGCACCACAGGGGCCGACCCCCGATGTTGGGGTTCAACTGCTGCTACCCCTCCGTTCTCGAGGTGCTGCACTGGGAAAGGAAGGAGTTCTCTCCTACTTAGGGGTTTGGGGGAGCTTCCGACCGCGGCTTGGCGAAGTTACCTCAAATTCTCCTCACGAAACCACTTCCCCCCCCGGAGGCATCCGGGCTCTAGTGAGTTCCTAGAGACGAGCTCCTTGGCAACGGTTGCTAGGCCGTGGCACATCACTTCCGGGGGCGGGAGGGTCGGCGCGTTTCCGCGAGGCCCCGGGCGCGCGCTCTGTGGTCAAGGCCCTGGAGGCGAAAGGCGGAGGGAGGGGGGCCCACCTGCAAACTAGGTTCACAGGTTCTGAGCCACTGCGGACAGCTTAGAGAGTTGGGGGTTGTTACCGTGGCAATAAACTTTCCCAAGCGTCCTGCAGTTTGCAGTTTACGAAACACTCTCTTCGTTTTTCACCCATGTTAAATTCGTGTGCTCTTTCCTCCTTCCCTCCTTCCTGCTTTCCTTCCCTCCTTACTTCACCAAACATCGGTGATGACATCTTTGAGGCAGGGCCAGTGGGATTCGGGTTGAGAAAGCATTTGGCCTGGGCTTCAAATTTAGATTTTTGACATAAGTATCTCCAAATTAGGTTACACGTAGGAACAATTGTAGTCTCTTCTGTGAATTGTAGATTAACAGAAGGCACATTCATCATAGAGATGTCAGCTTCTTTGTCACATTATTGGGCCACATAGCCCGTACTGGGAATTAATTTTTTTCATCCAGAGTTTCTTTAATATTCTGAGAGCCTAAAAAAAAAAAGGAAATGGCCTAAGGCTCTCTTTGGCTTCTGAGAGTCTATTTTTAGGCACCTGCAGAAATGAATATAGTTCTTACATTTTCATGCGGTTCACGTTCTACGAGGTAGGCGTGGGGGGCGGAGATCTTCATGTCTAGATCACAGAGGAGGCCAGGAAGACTGGAGCCGAGAGAATCCCGGGACTGCACTAACTGGCTTCAGGGGAGAGTTTAATTGATGAATGGTATTTTGAACTGCCCCTATTAGGGTGGAAACCACTGTACTCCGTGATGTCAGCTGGCAATGGAGAAATGAGAAGAAAAAAAAATGAAATTCCTCACACCCTGAAAACTTAGTTGCCTGCTCAAACATCTTGGAAGAAACCAACTACAGATTTAGCATCAGACTTACAAAATAAAGCAAGACAAAACAAAAAAAATTCCATATTAGGCATCTCCTGTAGGCCCTGCTCTTTGCTGGCTGCTGGGGATGCAGTGGAAGGCAGGGAATTACCTGGCCCCTGTCCTCACGGAGCTGACAGTCTATGCAAGAAGAGAGACAATTGAACAGGCAACACCAATATAACTATGACAAATGCTATAAAGAAGGACCCAATGATGAGAGAGTCCAGATGAAGGGTCACAAGTTTATTTGGAGCTGAAGGGATTGTACTGTTAGGAGAGGTTCCATCGGACAATGTGACGTTTAAGGGTCAGTAAAAATTAGCCAAACAAGAAAGGGGAGAGTTTTTTGGGCAGAGGGAACAAAACATTCCAAGAAGGGTACACTGCTGGCTGCAGGGCGCTTGGAGAGAAACTAAGACAGGTCCCAGCTCACAGATGCTCAAGACTAGTTGGAGGAGGCAACACTTAAAACCTTGAAAAATTAAATAACTCTGAGAGAAACAATAAAAGATGCAAACAAGGGATTATATAATTACTTGATCCTATTGGGTGTGTTAGGAGATTCTCCTGGCTCCCTGGATTTGGGTATTGGATTGCCATTGTATGGCCTCACGTGAGATTTCTTTTCCTCATCTCTAAAATGTGGCTATAATAATATGAGGATTACATGAGTTGATATGGGTTTAGCGATTAGAACAGTGCCCGATACTGGAAGAGCTAAGGACATTTTACCTTTTTTGTCCCCTTTTTTTTAAAAAAATGAGATGGTTAGATTTGCTCCTTCTATAGTCTAAAGATGTCAGCTATACAAAGGTAAGAGTGGCTTTTCTAGTAGTTTTTAGTTCCTCCTCTGCCTGTTGCTGCTATTACAGTTATAAGAACGTGTCAATTCAAGTAAGCAATGGAACCTACTCTTTGCACTCAAACTTGATTTTGTGCTTAATGTGATTGCTCTGGAACACAGGAAAGAATTGGAAGCCAGTCTGCATGCTTCCTGGGGTCCATATACTGAGAAGCTTATATTCCAATCTGAAGCAAAGAAGAGAGACATTGAGCAGCCTTGCACATGTTGGGTCCCTGCCTATCTGTCAGACCCACACACAGACCAAAGGAAGACGTGTAACCACCCCTTGATTCATTTAAGATAAAAAGATTCATTGAGGTATCCAAGAAGAGCTTACCAAGCAACAATTTCACAACAGTGGAGGCATTGCTGAGTACATCCCAAGTTTAGCCACACACACGAAGGCTTTTTTTCCTTAGATGCTTTACTGAGTCTTCCTTGTAAACCCCCAAAGCTGCCTCTTGGCTGAACTATAGTTGACCCTTTTAACAGGTGAAGGGAAGTCTCAGTCATGTGAGACAGCCTCTCTGAAAGATTCCCACTCCTACCCTGACTCTTTTTTTTTAATAGCTTATTAAGATATAATCCATAAGGGCTTCTCTGGTGGCGCAGTGCTTGAGAGTCCGCCTGCCGATGCAGGGGACACGGGTTCGTGCCCCGGTCCGGGAAGATCCCACATGCCGCGGAGCGGCTGGGCCCGTGGGCCATGGCCGCTGAGCCTGCGCGTCCGGAGCCTGTGCTCCGCAACGGGAGAGGCCACAGCAGTGACAGGCCCGCGTACCGCAAAAAAAAAAAAAAAAAAAAGATATAATCCACATACATACAATCCACCCATTTAAAATATACAAATCAGTTGCTTTTAGCATCTTTACAGAGTTGTGCAACCATTACCACTATCTAATCCAAGAACATTTCATTACCCCAAAAAGAAACCCCATTCCCTTTAGCCATCATCTCCCAGTTTGCTTAATGTGATTAAGCAAACCCACCACCACTTCTCAGCCCCTGGCAGCCATTAATCTGCTTTCCTACTTTATGGACTTGCGTTTTCTGGACATTTCATATAAATGGAATCATAAAATATGTGGCTCTTTGTGTCTGGCTTCTTTCACTTAGTTGTAATATTTTCAAGGTTCATCCAAGTTGTAGCACATATCAGTACTTCATTCCACTTTATGGTAGAATAATATTTCATTGTATGGATTTTTGTTCATCCATTTATCTATTAATAGACATTTGGATTGTTTCCACCTTTGGGCTATAAAAAACAGTGCTGCTATGAACATTCATGTACATAACTCCACTGTCTCATGGATAAAGCACTTCCATTAGCTAAGTCAGGTAAGCAGGGTATGCACATCAGGGACATGGGTAAATGGAGAGGTGGCCTTTCTTGGATTTGTCTTTTCCTTTCAATTCTTGTTAATTTTGTCTTCTTGGGTGCTCAAGGTTGCAGACTATGGGACCTAAGATATGGATTCTTTAGCAGTTTTTGGTTGTAAAATCAGACTGTTGTTGAAACCTACTCTACCCTTGCTACCAAAGCACTAAAAGAAAATGCTGTTATTTGGTATTATCCTTTAAATGTTCACCAGCCACCAGTGGAGGAGAAGGTGGGGAGGAGTGCGGAGGAGATGAGAGAGAAACTGGAAGCTGCCCCTTCTAGCTCCCTTATTTAACCTTATAGATACTGCAAAGACCATCCACAGTTGTGAACCTCTGCTCTGGTTATTCAGAGGGGAAAAAAAAATCACTCCTGGTCAAGTGTTTTTTCAAGACTGAGTTTAGTACTAGATAAAAAAAATAAGGAGAATGGTCATTATTTCATGTAATTGTAAAGTCCAAGGAAATCACTACCTTCAGGTATGGTTTGATCCAGGAGCTCAGTGATGTCATCTTAACTTTCTTTCTCCCTCCATCTTCCTGTCTCTCATCCCCACTTTTCTCTGAATGGGCTGTTAGGAGCAAGAGGCTTACATTCTTCAAGCATAGCATCCTCAATAAAAGTAGAATTTTTGCTTCAATAGTTCCAGCAATTTCCCAGTGCAAATTCTCATTGGTCTGAAATATGTCAGATCATTCTTGAATCAATTGTTATGACTCTGCTGGACACAGTAATTGATTGGGTAAGGGTGGTTTCCCAAAAGAAAGGGCTGGATTTTCTTACCAGAGGTAGAGACACTGTGCAAACAAGAACAACAGATGTCCCGTTCAGGTGGTCAGGGAAGGTGGTTAAATCTCAAAAGTTGGGTAAGCAAAACCAGAAATGAGTCTGCTTATTGTGGAGAGTTTGTGTGTTAGTGCGAACCTTCTCCCTGATTTCCTTCCAACAAATTATCTTTCTTCAATGCAGACTCCCATCATGGGCCAAATGAGGTCTTGGGATAACAGCAGACCTTCCAAATCCCTGTAAAAATCTGAGGATGCCATGAACTTAATGTCTCCAGCCCCTTCTTATTTCAGAACTTTCAAACAAGAACTTTCCTGTGCAGAGTACAGGGAAGCCAAGCCAATTTTCTGTTTTTGGTATTAAATTTAGACCTTTCATCCTGACCATGAGATATTTCTGGATTCTGCATGAGTATTCAGCGAATGCCAGTGTTCAAGATGCTATCCCATCTGGGGCTACTCTGCACACTGCCCACTTTATCTCATTCTTTTAAAACTGGGAAAAATGACCCAGACATAGGAACAAATTCAGAAGTAGGTTATTCCATTATCCATTAATTGTCATTTAATGCCTTTGCCATCTAGGTTATTTGGAGATGAAAGAAATTAAATTTAAACCGAAACCTGAATTGAGCTTTGCAGAGACCCTAAATTGTCTCTGCTCTGGCGATTTAATCCTGTGGGTATGTTTAGCAGCAGAATGTGCTTTCCTAAAATGTTAAAAGGTAAATAATATGTGAAAAGTTAAACTGCATGGATGGGATTCCAGAGGTCTTATTAAATGCGTGCCTGGTACTACATTTTTGTCAAATGGTTTTTTAAAATGGATTTTGTGAGATTAATGGGTAATGTAGAGGAGCCAAAATAATATGCAATTCATATTAGTTCTTTGGTTATAATTATGGGCTGAAAAATAGAATGCACCTAACATTCTTACTGTGCTCAAATAATAATTATAGCATCACTTATTGAGCGCTTACTGTATGTCAGGGACTTTGTTAAATACTTCACGTATGTGTCAGAATTTATTAAAATGTTAATTTATGTGTGTATTCCTTCTGTTTCCCCTCCTCTTGAAGCAATTTGCATTGCCTTGAGTTTTACAGGCTGAAATTAGAAACAGTACTTATGCCTTTTGTAAAGGTCTGAAGTCTTTAGAGGAGCTTATACTGGTTGTCCTCAAGGGGGGAGTGGAGAGGAAAGTTCCTATTAGAGTAAGAAGAGAGTAGAGAGATGCTAAGAAGATTGGGAAAGGATCACAGGTGGTAAGTTTGGGGCAGCTCTTGAGGAGGCCACACCATCAGTCCGGTGGCTTCCAGTGTGGCCCAAGCTTTCCTTGTCCCAGGTCTGACATGGAAGCATCAATGGCATTGGACCTAAAATGACCAGGCAGCCTAGGATGATGGGTGGGTGACCAAGCAAGCACCACGATGGGCCATCAGCAGAAGACTGCAAGTGATTCTCTGAGGCCTTGTCACTGCAAAAGAACCCAGAGACTTGCAGCCCCCAGGAAGTGTGTGAGGGAGAGAAGCTCAGTAATGACAGGATGGGGGCTCAGAGTTGGATTTCAGTTGATTATAAAATAATATACTTCCTCTAGCAAATTTGAGTTGTGAACTAAAATGGGTGACCTCTGCATCAGTCAGCTTCCTGGCAGGATAAAGATGGCACATTCTGGACAACTGATGAGAGCTTAATAAAGGACTATGTATAAAGGTGTGGGCAGGGTTTAGGGAAACCAGCAAGGGTCCAGCAACAAAGGCAGCTATTGCATCCCTAAACCTGAAGCAGCCAGAGAAGGGAACAGGCACCAGAAGCCCAACACAGCAGCTGTATGGAAAAGGTTACCCAACAGGAGCCTTTAGATACAGCCAGTCTTGAACTCACTCTCCTTCCACTCTCTGATCTCCTGCCTGGCCTCCCCTTGGCTAAACCCAACAGGGAACCAAAGGAGCAGGCAACCCCTTGAAGACCATCCATGCAGACTGGCCTCCCAAGGGAGAAAATGGCAGAGTGGGGATCTGGAGGGGCAGATGGACTGAATTATAAATTGAATTATACAGTCAAAATGATGGGCAGGAAGGTCCTGTGAGGCCACCCAAGCCACCGCCGCATCTCTAAGCTTCCCCGGTTCTCCAGCTGAAGATCTAGGCATCGGTGGAGTTAGGTCTAATTCTATTTCTGCACACTGTCCACACCCACGTCATCTCATTTAATCTTCACAATAGGTCTGCAAGGACAGTATTGCTTTTTCCATTTTGTAATTAAGGAAACTGAGTCCTGGAGAGTTAATAGAGGGCCCAAGGTCACATAGCCAGCAGCTGGCTGAGCCAAGATTCACACACAGGTCTCCCTGATCCCAAAGCCATTTACACCAACCCACTAAACTGTCTCAAAACTGGCTCAGCGGAGTCTGGAAGAAGGATCATAAATCATAAATCATAAAGATCTTCTCCAGCTGAAGATCTAGGCATCGGTGGAGTTAGGTCTAATTCTATTTCTGCACACTGTCCACACCCACGTCATCTCATTTAATCTTCACAATAGGTCTGCAAGGACAGTATTGCTTTTTCCATTTTGTAATTAAGGAAACTGAGTCCTGGAGAGTTAATAGAGGGCCCAAGGTCACATAGCCAGCAGCTGGCTGAGCCAAGATTCACACACAGGTCTCCCTGATCCCAAAGCCATTTACACCAACCCACTAAACTGTCTCAAAACTGGCTCAGCGGAGTCTGGAAGAAGGATCATAAATCAGGCCGCTGAGGCAAAGTGATTTTCTGTGTGAGGCAGAGGGATTTTCTATGTGTGAGGGCCAGGGTTAACATGCTATCTGGCTTTCTCTGCCTACAAGGGCTTTGCCAAGGAAACTCTTTTCTTTCCCAGGTAGGGCTAGTGGTTTGAAATCCAAGCGCTTACCCTGGAATCAAAGAGGGAGAAGATGGAGAGAAAACACTTGGCTGATGATGGGAAAAAAGTGTATTTTCATTTCAGATGCCTTTCAAGTTCTTTTTTTTCCAGCTGAGTGTTGGTGTATTTATAGAATTCAGGGGGAGTATTTAAGGGTAACCAGCAGTGGAGCTGCATTTTGGGACATCAGGAAGCTCAGAATCATGCAGGAAAATGTTGATGGGGTGGGACAAGAAAAGGCCAGGAGCAGCAGGGCACAAATCTCCTTCTTCATGTTGTCAAGACCTTTTCTCCCTTCTGGGATGATGACGTCAAATCAAGGTCTATAAGAGTGCTATAGATGGAATATAGAATCAAAATGACGGGCAAACGGATGGAAGGCTGAACAATTTGTGGTATAAACATACAGCAGAATATTATTCAGCCATAAAAAGAAATGAAGTATGAATACATGTTGCAACAGGGATGAACCTTGAAAACACCTTAAGTGAAAGAAGCCAGACACAAAAGGCCACATATTGTATGATTCCATTTATATGAAATATCTAGAAAAGCCAAATCCATAGGACAGAATGCAAGCTGGTGATTGCCAGGGGCTGGGGCGGTGGTGGGGGTGGGAGAATGTGGAGCAAAGGCTTCAAGGGTATGGGATTTTCTTTGAGGACGATGGAAACCTGGAAATAGACAGAGGTAGTGGTTGCACAATACTGTGAATGTACCAAATGCCACTGAATTTTCCCTTTAAAAAGGTTAATTTTATGTTATATGAATCTCACCTCAATTTTAAAAAACAATGATGGGCAGTCAGGCCCTTAGGAGGTCACCCCAAGTCTTCCAAGCTGTGTTTGCTCTCTATGGTTGAAGTTCCAGGAGCTGTATGGTATAAGGTCTGATTTCATTCTAGATTTCCCTTCTCTCTCTACTCCTCCGACCACTGGTTTCCACTCAGTTGCTCAGACAAAACAAACCCATCCCAGCCTCAAGATCTTTGCACTGCTGTTCCTTCTGCCTGGCCGTTCTTTCCCCAGATCTTCACCAGCCTGGCTCTGTCTCCTCAGCCAGGTCACAGCTCAAATGTTAGTTTCTCATCTAACATCTGAGGAGGTCAGGAGGTCTTTCCTGACGCTGTTACTTAAAGTAATACACCCACCAGTCATTCTCCATCATTGTGCTCTGCAGACTGTCTGTTATGGCCCATTAGTGGGTACTGAAATCAGTTTAATCATTAAATCAGTTTAATGTAAATCATGATTAACATTTTTAAAAACTGAAATTAAGTGGAATAGAAAATACACACAGAATAAGGGTAAATATTTCTTTGATAGAAATATTTTTGCTGCATTCAAACCACTCCAAATTTATTGGCTTAAAAACAATACCTTTTGGGACTTCCCTTGTGGTACAGTGGTTAAGAATCTGCCTGCCAAAGCAGGGGACAGAGTTTCGAGTTCTGGAACGGGAAGATCCCACATGCTGCGGAGCAGCTAAGCCCGTGCACCACAACTACTGAGCCTGCGCTCTAGAGCCCGCAAGCCACAAATACCAAGCCTGCGTGCCACAGCTACTGAAGCCCATTCTTTGCAACAAGTGAAGCCACCTCCCACCTCAATGAGAAGCCCGCACACCACAACAAAGAGTAGCCCCCGCTGGCCACAACTAGAGAAAGCCCACACGCAGCAACGAAAACCCAATGCAGCCTAAATAAATAAATAAATAAATATTTTTTTTAAAAACCCTTTCCCCCCACAAGTCTGTGGATGAGCTCAGCTGGGCAGTTCTTCTGCTCCATGTGGTATCTCCTGGGTCATCATGTGACTAAGTTAGGCTGGGAGCTTGTCTGGGGCTGAAACATCCAAGATGGCTTCCCTCCTTTCTGAGGCCTCAGTGCTGGCTGCCATTTCTCCCTCGTGTGGACTCTCTCTTTCTCCTTGTGGTGTTTCATCACTCAGTGGTCTAACCTGAGCTTCTTTACATGGCAGCTGGGTACTAATGGCATAAAAGTGAAAGCCACCAGGCCTCTTAAAGCTGAGGCCCAGAACAAGTACAGTGATCATTTCCATTGGTCAAAGCAAGTCATAAGACCCTCTCGGGTGCAGAGTCCTAACCACTGGACTGCCAGGGAATTCCCTAGACTCTACCTATTGACTGGGGAGTGGCATGTGCATACCAGGAATGATGCTTGCCAAACTGCTGGCAGATATCTTCACAGACAATCTACCACAACTGTTCTGTGAAAGTTTCATTTCAGCTTAATGAACATGCATGGGTGTTCACTGGGTCACACAATAAGCATATTTCTTACTGTGAATCACAGTCAAAAGGTTTAAAAAACACACTTCTTCCACATCGCTTTTTTAATATCTTCCATAGCACTTAGTACTCTCAGAACTTAATTTACTTTATTATATCACCCCCATGAGAATATAAGCTCTCTGAGGGCTTGTCTGTCTTGTTCACTGCTATATCCCCAGCACCTGCCAGGGCCTGGCACCTAATTGGTGCTTAATAAACATCTGTTGTTGTTGAATAGGTAGTAAGAGTTATTATTAGGTGCTGAGCAGTTAAAAGAATTATCTCATTTAATTCGTTTAACACATTTGAGCTCCTACTGTGTGCTGGTGAGACAACAGTGAACAAAACAGACAATAATTGCTGCCACAGAGTTTACATTAGACTAAGATACTAGAATAGTATTGAGTAGATTTGTTGATGTTATTTTGACAGATAAGGAAACTGAGAGTCAGAGGACTCAGTCAATTTACCCAAGGTCACATAGCTAATAATTTCACCCTGATACCTGGCTCTTCTCTACCCTGCCGCAGAAGCTGGGCTTTGCCCAGAGATGGGCCTAAGTGGTTACTGATCTCAATTCCTGCAACTACTTCTCTGAAGGATCAGACATCTTTCTGGGAATCATGCACAAGGTAGTGGGAAGAGGAGAGTCCCATGACCTCAGGGTCCCTGCCTTCCCCACTCCCTGCCCCCCCCACTCCGTGATGACGTCTCACACCTGGGGTGTTGCAGATTTGAGCCACAGGTCTCAGTCACCCCCGACTGTCTTATCGGCATGTGACATCCCCAAGTGGCTGGGGCCTGCAGGCCTGGCAAAGAATGCAGCCCGAACAAAAATAAACCTGCCACATTCCTTGGCAGCCCCCTGCCCCTTCCCGCTCTCCAGCCATCCATCCTCACAGCAGAGCCTGCCAGCGAAGGCCGAGAGAGGGAGAGCAGGGTGGAGGAAGTACTGCTGCAGTCCAACCCTGAGAAAGAGAGGGAGAGGGGAAGAGAGAAAGAGAAAGAGAGAGAGAGATCACCTTATATGGGAACGTGCGCAGACAATATGTGGCAATGGCTTAGAGGGCAGCAGAGGTCAGATACCAGACAGATGGAAGAAATTAAACATGGGACAGAGAGTGTTCCTGGGCCCTGAAAACAGCTCTTGTTTCACAGCGAGTTCGCACAAAACCTGGCCCATTTTCCTTTTTAGCCTAGGCCAAGCAAGATTTGCGTCCTAAATGCTACATGACTTTGAATCGGGCCCCCGACTCTGGCTGGCCGAGGTCTCAATCCTCTCAAGTCATTTCTCTGACGAACAAAATTCCTCTTTGCAAAAAAAAAAAAAAAAGACTGGGCCTGTTTCCCAAGAGTTTCCAATACCTCTCCAAAGCACATAAATTTGCTGTTAGTGAGTAAATACCCCTTCATTTCGCATTCATTCAACAAATATTGAGGACCAATTATACCCCATGCACTGAGCCAGGGTCTGGAAAGACAGTGTTGATGATGATGATGATGATAATAGTCGTAATAATAATAATAATAGTTAACGTGTTGATTTGCACTCATCTGGTAATGTTTCAGTTCATAATAATTTACTTAGTACCTTCCATGTTCTAGTCATTGGTGATATTGAATGTTGACCTAGAATCATCTGGTCCCTGCCCTTGTGGAGTTTACAAGGGAGTGGGGGAGTAGAAGTGACAGATATTGAACAAGTGATCCCCCTGGATCCTCACAACAGTTTTTTGAGTTAGCTACCATTACCATCTCCATTTTATACGGGGTTTTTCAGCTTCAGCGTTACGGACATTTTGGGTTGGATCATTCTGTGCTCCGTGTGTGTGTGTGTGTGTGTGTGTGTGTGTGTGTGTGTATGTGTGTGTTTGGGAGCGGCTCTGTGCACTGTAGGATATTTTGCAATATCCCTGGCCTCCACCCACTAGGCATCAGTAGCAATAACCAACACCCTCAGTTCCTCCAGTTGTAACAACCAAAAAATGCCTCTAGACATTGCCAAATGTCCCTGGGGGACAAAATTGCTTCTGGTTGAGAATCACTTTTTTCAACAGATGAGGAAGTAGGAGGGGTTATAAAACTTCCTTAAGGTCATACCACTGGCATGTAGGGCTCACACCACCGTCATTTTGATTCCAAAGCCCACGGGCCTAACCATTACAGTGTGAAAACCTGTATCCTTGACAACAGATGACTCTGGGTTTGGATGATTGTAGACCTCACTAGCTCATTTCACAAAATGGAAGTCATCTGTGTTAGTTCAGATCCTCTGAGAAGCAGATACCACGTTGAGCACAAATTTGCAGATTTACTGAGGATTTATTTATTTATGCCTATGAGGGATAAAGGGCAAGGGAGTGAGAATAGGCAAGAGACTGTTCAGACTGTGATGCTGGTCTGATACCTTGGAAGGAGAGGGGGACAGAAGGATTGGGTAGGAAGAGCCTTGGACAGCAGCACAGTTCTAAGAAAGTTTTGGCCATGCTGAAAGGGAGTTCCCCAGCCACAGTCAGCTGTGAGAGGGATTCCAAGTCGGGCAGCAATGGGGCTTCACTAGCACTCCCAGTGTGCTCTGTTATTGGCTGGGAGCAGCCCGGGGAGGTATGGCCTTGGCATGAGCTTGGTGGATCCAGAGGGGTGGGAACTAGTGCTGTCAGTCAACCGTGCTCTTCGAAGCAGACACTCAGGAAGGAGTTCTGAGTGGTGCACTCCATCCATGGCTGCCACATCATCAGAGAAGTGCTGCCCAGTAGTTACAGTCACCTTAAGACAAGGAGATAAAGGCACTGGAGATGCAGTGGGCAAAAAAGCCAGGTTGGCATCCTTTAAGCAAAAGGGTTCATTTTCCTTGCAATGTCTTGAACTTCTTAGTGAACTTTGAAGTCAGCTCTAACTTGGGTACCATCAGCAAGGAGGTAAAGAGTGCAGTCTTGAGGATCTAGTTTGTAGTTTGTGAAAGTGGGCACTCTCTGAGCCTCAGTTTCCCCATGCATGTAATGGAGTTAACCTGCTTTATCTCATAGGGTTGATGTGAGGATTGAATGAATGTTCATGGAATTGCTTTTCAGAAGAAGATGGAGGTCCTCCTGCACAAACTTTCTGCCCATCCTTTGGTTTTGTAAGGACATCTCCCTGCTAGCCACACTCTCATCCTTCCAACTAAGATTCATCTTGGCATATACCCAAGGGACAACAAACTAGCATCCCCAGGGCTAAGTCTGACAGACAGGCAAGTTGTGTTTGGCTCACAGAGCACTAAACAAACAAACCAGCAGAATGAACCAACATCTGAAAATCGAGATATTTCAGGATGAGGCCAATCAAAACCAGTGAGACTCAATTGCATTTGTTGGGACTGTCTGGATTTCTGGAAATCTGGATATACTATGTGGAAGCTTGGCTTAAGCTGAGAAGAGGCTTCCTGCTTCAGATGGGACATGCACTGACCTGTTTGCCACAGTTCCCCCTGCTCCCTAACATGTGTGATCTGGAAGCCACTGTCAGTTGCTGATTATCGTCACGTTTGTGCTGCCGTTCTTCCTAGAATAACATTCCTTTGTCTCGTGTACCTATTGAAGGGGAACGTGTAGACCAGGAAGCCTATGTTCTTTCTTGTATCTGCTCCTACTTCACTCACTTAGACCATCTCCTGGTGCCTGTAGCGTCCAAGTTTACCTTTAAGCTTGCCATCCTTTTAAGCCCTTCTGGAATCTTCTTCCTAAAATTATCCCTGCAATTTCATAAGAAATCTCTACATTACACCTAGAATCTTCCCCCACCACTGACTCCTTCCTCTAGCCTTCCCAATATGCACCAGTCTTCTTCTCCACACCCACCTCCCCTGCCTTGTTCCTGGGACATTCCCTTCCTCTCATGGGAAGGCCACCCTCATACCCTCTTTCCTCATTCAAATTGACTTCAAGACCCAGGTCAAACCCCCCCCCCCCATTCAACCATTCCGGGCTACAATGAAATTGTTCTTCTGGGAACTCCTAGTACAGTGAGAATCTGAACCACACACACCAGCACTCAGCTCCATAGCTGTTGAATGAATGAATGAGGGGATAATCTACATGAGTTGCAATAATTAGAAAGCAGGGTCAAGATTAGGACAAAATAAACAAAAATGTTAGTGGGAGCTATTTTGATAGGTTATGGGTGATTCTGGCTTTTATTTATTCCTTTTAGTTTTTCCTACAATTGAGAAAAAAAATATAATAGTGAAAAGGAAGTAATGTGAGTCTGGTTTAAACATCTAGACTATAAGCAAGGTGAGGGCAAGGACCAAGTGTTAATTCTGATATATCCTCCTAACTCCCAGCAGCAGGGCACACACAGTGAGCTAGGGAGAGCTCCCTGGGAGCTAAATTAACAGCACCAGGGCTTATAACAGAGACTGTCGATTCGCTTCTCGAAAGCTTCTTAGTGAAGATGTCCCCCTTTCCTCTTTCAGACTCTCCAAACCCCAATTTTGTGTGGTGTCCTCTGCCTCTTCTTCACTGCCGTGTGCTTCATGGAAGAAGAGTCCAGTCCCAACCCCTGCACTGATCAGTCTAGCCCAGGGTTTCTCAACCTCAGTACTATTGACATTTTGGGCAGGATAATTCTGCTAATCTTGTTGAGTTGTTGTACGTGCCACCTTGGAGTTTACTTGTTATATGAAGTAAAATTTTCCTTAATGTTGAACTGTTTAAGCTAATTTGAGTTGTGCCTTTCTGTTGCAGCATCTTAACCAACCCAGGGATGTCTTAAAGACATTGCACTCACATACAAATAAAACGACCATCAAAAACAGTGATGATCTGGGTGGTTGAGGGCAGATATCAGCATCTGGAGTTGGGGATAGGTGTGTCAATTAATAGTCCCTTTTTTTTTTTTTGCGGTACGCGGGCCTCCCACTGCTGTGGCCTCTCCCGTTGCGGAGCACAGGCTCCGGACGCGCAGGCTCCGGACGCGCAGGCCCAGCGGCCACGGCCCACGGGCCCAGCCGCTCCGCGGCACGCAGGATCGTCCTGGACCGGGGCATGAACCCGCGCCCCCTGCATCGGCAGGCGGACCCCCAACCACCGCGCCACCAGGGAAGCCCCTAATAGTCCCTTTTGAGTACCATTGCTGATCTAAAGCTATTTCAGTTCTACGTGAAATTGCTGATAACCTGTGCAGATGCTGAGACAGAGAGAGAGGAGTTTAATTTCTTTTGCAAAACAAGGAGCAATATCTGGACTCGAACCCACTATGTCCCATCATATGAAAACTGCTGCAAAACACCAAGTTCTGTAGTTGTTAAGCTAATATTTCTGGGAGTCTACCAAACAGCCTCTAAGATGGAGCTGATTAAGAAAATGCTAAGCCAAATGGCATAACCTCTAGAAGCCTCAGTTTTCTCATCTGTAAGCTGGGGAGAACAAGAGGAGAATCCCCTGGTATTGAGGATCAGAAAATACTTCATGAACCATAAAGAAGGTAATGTGTTATCAATACTAAGCAGACAAGACATACAGCAATGCTGTTCCTAAAATTGGAATGTTCTAAATTTAGGATGTGGTATGAACAAAATTATCTGTTGATTGTTTGTATGTAGTCTTGTTAAATTTCTTATGCTTCTGAGGTTCTGCTTTCTCATTTGTGTACTGGGGCAAGACCTCATTCTGACTGTGCGCTGAGGATAAAATAAGGCTCTTTGAAAAAGAGAAACATACTACTATCATTATTTCACCACAGTTTTCTTGCCCCGAGTCAGATGATAGCAACAGGGCAAACAAGACTTGCAGGCACGGACTCTACAGTGAATGTCGGCTCACTGCTACCCTCTACTGGTCATTAGCGGTGCACAGGTAGATACAGAGAAGAGAGGGTCCTTGGAGAGGGACCCCAGGAAACTGAGGCTCAGAGAGGGAAAGGGACTTGCTCGAGGGCATGGAGATAGTCTTGGACAGAACATTTGGGGCTCCTGATTCTTAGCTTTTTCCAAAGGGAGAAAAATGAGAGCTGGAAACTCATTATGGCTTCACTCTTGCTAAGTTCTCACGAGCTTTTCTAGATAGTCTGATTGGGACTTTTCTCTCCTGTTCTTCCCTCACCACCCAAACTGCTTGGACTTCCCATCCTTTTCTTCATACCAAGGTGGCCACCATCGGCTCTGAGGCTAAGAGTCCTGTTGGGTGCTGGGTGCTTCACAAAAATGATCTCAGATCCTTACAACTGCTTTATAAGGTAGGCCGGGAAACTAAAGCCCAGAGAGATTAAGACTCTTGCCCAAGGTCCAACAGCAAGTAAGCACAGGAACCAGGATCTCAACTCTCACCTGAGACCCCAAAGCCCACATTCTACCTGCCACCAAAACACAAAACAAAGCAAAACATCATGGCAACTTGTGTTGAAGACATGATTAAAGGTAATCTTGTGGTTTTTTTAATGCCCCAAATGGCATTTGCTGGGCAGACATATGATGAAGCAACAAAAGAGGGAAATTTTTTGAGCACTACCACATACCAGTGACACTCATATATATTATCTATCAATTCTCCGATGACACATATATGATCTTGAATCCTGTCAACAATATTGAGTCACAAATGAGGAAATTGAGTTAAAAGAGATTAAGAAATTTGCCTAAAGTCACTTGGTGAAAGCTGGCATTCAGACTCTAATCCTCCTGCTTGGTGTTAGTATATAAACAAATTATGCTCTTAGAAGCATAAATAGAGGAGAGTATATGGTAGCCTGTGTCAGGCTAGACTGCAGGCCTCCCCTCCACAAAACCCCTCAGGCTCTCCTATAAACCATTTTCTTCCTGGAGGCCTCAGGATTTGAAGTCCTCCTGATCTGAGTTCAAACCCCTTTCCTTTTTTTTTTTTTGTTTTGAATTTTATTTTATTTATTTTTTTATACAGCAGGTTCTTACTAGTCATCCATTTTATACACATCAGTGTATACATGTCAATCCCAATCTCCCAATTCATCCTCCACCACCACCCCCCGCCACTTTCCCCACTTGGTGTCCATACATTTGTTCTCTACATCTGTGTCTCTATTTCTGCCCTGCAAACCGGTTCATCTGTACCATTTTTCTAGGTTCCACATATATGCATTAACATACGATATTTGTTTTTCTCTTTCTGACTTACTTTACTCTGTATGACAGTCTCTAGATCCATCCACGTCTCTACAATGACCCAATTTTGTTCCTTTTTATGGCTGAGTAATATTCCATTGTATACATGTACCACATCTTCTTTATCCATTCGTCTGTTGATGGGCATTTAGGTTGCTTCCATGACCTGGCTATTGTAAATAGTGCTGCAATGAACATTGGGGTGCATGTGTCTTTTTGAATTATGGTCAAACCCATTTCTGAGCCCTACTATATGCCAGGCCCTGGCTGGGTATATATTTAATTTAATTCTTGAGAGAACACTGCGAGGTAGATAGCAATTATTATCCCTATTTTACAGGTGAGCAGATTGAAGCTCTGAGAAGTACAGTTGACTGTTGAAAAACATGGGTTTGAACTGCCTTGATGCACTTCCACAAAGATTTTTTTCAATAGTAAATACTACAGTACTTCATGATGCATAGTTGATTGAATCTGCAGATGTGGACAAACCACAGATACGGAGGGTTGACTCTGTATATACTCGGATTTTCAACTACGAGGACAGTCGATGCCCCTAACCCCTGTGTTGTTGAAGGGTCAACTGTATCTTGCTCAAGTATGTGGGCGAGCCCAGGTGTTGATAATTTGCCATATTCTATGTGATATTCTCTTCATGGTCTTATTCTTCCCCATTAGCATACAGGAAAATAGAGTTAAAGACAAGTGAAAATGACTTGCCTCAGGGCCTTTGCACTTACTGTTCCCTCTGCGTGCAGTGCTCTTCCCAGACATCCTGGTGGCTTGCTCCCTCATCCTCCTAAGGTCTTCACTTAAAAATCATCTTCTGGGACTTCCCTGGTGGCGCAGTGGTTAAGAATCTGCCTGCCAATGCAGGGGACACAGGTTCGAGCCCTGGTCCGGGAAGATCCCACATGCCGCGGAGCAACTAAACCCGTGCACCACAACTACTGAGCCTGCGCTCTAGAGCCCACGAACCACAACTACTGAAGCCCACGTGCCCTAGTACCCACGCTCCACAACAAGAGAAGCCACCACAGTGAGAAGCCCGCGCACCACAACGAAGAGTAGCCCCTGCTCACCGCAACTAGAGAAAGCCCACGAGCAGCAACGAAGACCCAACACAGACAAAAATAAAAACAAACAAATTAATTAATTTAAAAAGAATGTGATATAGCCACTCAATGGAATATTACTCAGCCACAAAACAGAATGAGCTACTGATGCACTCTAAAACATGCATGAACCTTGAAAACATTACACTAAATGAAAGAAGCCAGTCACTAAAGACCACGTAGTGTATGATTCCATTTATGCGAAATGTCCATAATAGGTAAATCCATGAAGACAGAAAGAAAATTGGTGGTTACAAGGGGCTGGTAAATCCATAGAGACAGAAGGTAGATTGACAGTTGCCAGGGGCAGCGGGGGAGGAGGGAATGGAGAGTGACTGCTTAGTGGGTAAGGGTTTTCCTTTTGGGGTGATGAAAATGTTTTGGAACTAGATAGAGATGGTGGTTGCACAACACTGAGAATGTACTAAATGCCACTGAATTCTATACTTTAAAATGGTTAATTTTATGTTGTGTGAAGCTCACCTCAATTTTACCAAAAAGTTCAACCCTAAGCACATCTTATCTTCCTTCCCTGTTTGATTTTTCTCGATAGAGCACATGGCCCTCTCACATACTATATATTAGTATCTATTGTTCATCCTGTTTCTTTAGAATATAAACACCAAGAGGGTAGGGATTTTGATCTCTTTAGTTATCTCACCCCAAAGAGTCCCTGGCACTCTGTAGGTATTCATTGCATAAATGAATTAGAAAAAGTGTGGTGATGAACCAGAGTCCCACCCCACCAACCCACCCCGCTCTCTAATTCTAACGGGCTCTTGATCCTCAAGCAAATTAACAGTAATCTTCAGTATGGGCTCATTTTTTCCTCCTTTTCCTAAAGAGCTAAATCCATAGGCTCTCAGCTCAGCTCTTTAAACCCTTCTCTGCAGAGAGTCTGAGAGAAGAGGGGCAGGAGAGGAGACAACGAATCCATCACTATGTGGAGAAACACTGTCCACTCTGCCGCTCTGTGGCTGCCCGCAGCAATTGATTGTAACCCCAAACTGATGCTGTGAGGCCATCTTGTCCCCCAGCCAGGAGGACATCATTCCCAGCTGCTGCACAGGTGGCTCTTCAGGAGGGATATTTACAGGAACGAGTCAATAACCATTTATGAACAGCCATTCTGACACAGCTGTATACCAGGCACTTGGCCGAGTTACAAATGTAAGATATAATCATTCATTTGATCATTCATTCACTTATGTGGTTATCAAACATTCATTGAGCACCTACCATGGGTCTTACATTATGGCCCTTGATTTCAGTTTACAATTGAATTTACAGCCAAGGCACCAACACAGTATAGACCAGAGTTTCTCAGCCTTGGCACTATTGACATTTTAGACCAGACAGTTCTTTGCTGTGGGCATTGATCTGTGTATTGTCGGATGTTTAGCAGCATCTCTGGCCATTAGATGCCAGTAGCACTCCCTCAATCATGACAACGAAAAATGTCTCCAGACATTGCCAAATGTCCCCTGGGGGTGAACAATCACCCCTGTAATGAACCACTGGTTTAGATGAGTATTTTTTCCCCAAACCCAGATAAACCACAATTATCAGAGAGAAGAAAAACACATTTAAAATTATTTTTGCTGTTCAATCTTTCCTCTCTGTCTCTTTCTGTCTCTCTCTGTCTATTTCTTTCTGTGTCTCTGTCTCTTTCTCTATCTCTCCGTCTCTGTCATTCTCTGTCTCTGTCTCTTTGTCTTTGTCTCTCTGTTTCTCTCTCTATGTATATACATATATGTATATATTCTTTCTTTTGCTAGTTAAATTGGAAAGGGAGAGCATAACAGCTAACATCTGTAAAGGGCATATAGTGTTAACTTTATTATAATAATAATTATTATGAACCTGCACCATTCAACACTTTAAGTCCCTTATCTTGATTACTCTCACAACCACCCTACGAAGAAGATGCCATCAATGCCCATTTTACAGATGAAGAAATTGAGGTTCAGAGGTGTTAATCAACTCGTCTAAGGCCACACTGAGAGTAATGGGCACAGCTAGTGTTCAAATCCAGTTCTGTATGATTCCAAAACATGAGCTTTTCACCACCACATTACATATTCCCAGCTCCTGGCACAGAGCCTTGCACATAGTAGGTGTTCAGTAAACATTTGTTGTCTGAATTAATAAACAAAGGGATGGGGAAAGGATTGTAAGAAAGGTCTGGAGAAGCATAGGCTCCTACTTTGGGGCCTGATGCTCAGGAGGGACATGTACTATTTTACTTCTTTCTATTATTCATCCATCCACCAGTCCATTGGTCTATCCATCAATCCATTCATTCATTCACCAAGCATTCCCTGAAAACGTGGGTTGTGCCTGCTACCTAGGTGGGATTCTGGTTTCAAGATACTTGAGGAGACATGACATGTGTTCAGAAATAATTGCAACGTCAGGTTCAAAGTGATAAGCCATATTATGAAGGTACACATAAAGGTTCTACTAGTCAAGACTCTTTTGGTTCAAAGTGATAGGAGAGTCTGCTTCAACTGGCTTAAGCAGAAAGGGGAAGTTACTCGCTCCTGAAACTAGTCAGGCCTTCTGGCATGGCTTGATCCAGATGTTCAAATAATGTCATCAGGAATCCCTCCATCATTTCCCTCTGGATTTCTCTGAGTTGACTTCATTCCCTGCTGCCAAATGGCCACCAATAATTTTAGGCCCATATCCTACCAGCTTAGCAACTCCAGCATAAAGAGAGCACCACTGTTTCAGTAATTTTAACCAAAGTTCCAAGACATATCAGACTGACCTGGCTCACATGTCCAGTCTTGAACAGAGCACAGTAGCAATGACGAAGTGTCTCAGACTGGTCCTGGATCCACTCCTGGGGCCTGTGGGTGGGGAAAAAATCAACTGAGAATGTAGAAGGCACGGTTCTGTCAAAGGAAAACCAGAAGAGAAAATAAGGCCAGACAACAAAACCAACAGATGTCTACTCCAGGTATGATGGGGGTTCAAAGGAGAGAGCAGCCTCTTTTAGCTGGCAGATCAGGGAAGACTTTTTGGATCTTGTGGAGTCTGTGAGCTTTGATATCACCTAAGGAACCCAGAACAGGACACAGCCTAGGAACTGATTGGAGACTCCAATACTCCACACCCAAGACTTTGACTTTCAGACACCCCCGTCAGTGCCAAGATAGGGCCCATTCCCTTGGGAAAAACACAAATAGGTCATTATTTACCTGGGCAAATAAATTCTCTATAGAGCTCTTCCCAGGCTGGGCCATATTACATGCCTTATAGCTGTCCAGGTCCCCTATGAACACAAAGATTTCCTTCCGCATGTGGGAGAGGCTACTCATTCAGCTCCAGGTCAAAGGACCATTCCATTGGTACCAGTGGCAGGAACTCTTGCTTGTCTTTCAATATCCATTCTCCTTTCTCAAGAAAAGTAAGAAAACTCCTGATCCAATTTTAAGCAAGCAACATGGTCAAACAGAATAAGGACTACATTTCCCACCTCTTGTTGCAGGTAGGTGTGGTCACGTGACTAAGTTCTGACCAATGAGCTGCAAGTGGCAGTGACAGGCCACGCCCTTGAAGGGAGGAACATGCCCTTTCTTTCTCCTTTCCTCCTTCTTCCATCCTTCTATTTGGAATTTGATCCTGATGGGGAGCCATTTTTGACCATGCTGATGAGGGCAACACCCTAGAGATGGGTCCCTGATGAATTCATTGCTCAGAACCGCCATACCAGCCCTGGACCATTTTCATCCAGACTGCATGTGAGAAAGAAATCAATTTCTACCTTATTTAGGCTACTGTTATTTGGGGTCTCTATTGCATGCAGTTGAGCTCTGTATCCTAACTCATATAGTGCCTGTATCTGGACATTTCCAATGACCTTTGGGCAGAGAAGGGAAAAAAATAAGGATGTACATCCTTGATAAATGCTAGTATGAGAGTGCACTACCTCATTTAATCACCAGGACACCATAAGGTAGGTATTACCATCCCCTTTTACAGATGGGGAAAATGAGGCTCAGGGAGGTTAAATAACTTTCTTCAGATCACATAGAAGTGGCAGAGTTGTGATATATGCTCAGAACCACCTATTCAAATTAGCTCCAGAAAATGATTTTCATATTAAAGACATAGTTCTCATGGAATCTCCTACAAAATCTATAGCCTTAGGAAGGGCAAGAATCAGGGTGATTCCAGGGACCACATCAGTTAGAGCTGGAGGACTTTCACCCTAGAGCTCCTCCTTTTACTTGATTCCCTTAATGCCTTTGTCTCTTAATTTAAATTCTTTTTTAAAAAAATATTTATTTATTTATTTGGCTGTGCCAGGTCTTAGCTGCAGCATGGGGGATCTTTTAGTTGTGGCATGCGGGATCTTTAATTGTGGCACACGGGATCTTTAGTTGCGGTGTGTGAACACTTAGTTGTGGCCTGTGGGATCTAGTTCCCTGACCAGGGATTGAACCGGGGTCCCCTGCATTGGGAGCGTGGAGTCTTAGCCACTGGACCACCAGGGAAGTCCCTTAATTTATATTCTTTTTTAAAAAATTAATTTAGTTATTTATTGTGGCTGCGTTGGGTCTTTGTTGCTGCAATCAGGCTTTCTCTAGTTGTGGCGAGTGGGGGCTACTCTTTGTTGTGGTGCGCGGGCTTCTCATTGCAGTGGCTTCTCTTGTTGCGGAGCACAGGCTCTAGGTGTGTGGGCTCCAGTAGTTGTGGCACGCGGGCTCAGTAGTTGTGGCTCACGGGCTTAGTTGCTCCATGGCATGTGGGATCTTCCCGGACCAGGGCTCCAGCCCATGTCCCCCTGCATTGGCAGGTGGATTCTTAACCACTGCACCACCAGGGAAGCCCCTTAATTTGTATTCTTGATAGAGAGATCCCAATTGGTCACTGGCCAGCCACTGTGCTGACTCTGCTTGGCAGTTGCCCATCCTGGTCCAATCAGCCCTGGTTAGGGACATGAAGGCCTGCTGATTTCAGGTTGAGCTAGAAGTTAGGCATGGCAGAAAAATTTATAATCTCTGCTAAAATTCAATCTTTGAATATTGGGTTATTGAACCTGGGCATAGAGCAACCACTCTCCTTGTCTTCTAGGAGCTTATATCCTCTTATTATTATTGTTACTATAATTAATAACGTATCACTATTAATGAAAAGCTGCAATTCGCTGAACTCTATTATGTACCAGCCATGGTGCTTTTAATGAGTAATCTCATGTAATTCCTTTAAAGAAAATCAGTCAATCAGAGACCTTTCATCATGTATGGCAACACAGGGACATTTGGGATTTAAGAGGTGTGCTTTGGGAAAAGAAGTATAATTATTCCATTTTCACTTAATTGGAGAAACTAAGTGGTAGGTGCAGTTGTAAAGGAAGGCAAGCTCCTGGGCAGGCAGATGGTAAGTAGGAGGCTGTTCAGGCATAAGGGAAATGGGGGTGGGAATGAAAAAGAGACAGACAAGGGAAATTAAGTTTGACTGGATAAAATGGACAGTGAGAGTTTTGATAAGAGCAATGAAATGGGCAGGGAGAAGTACAGAGGTCTTCAAATCATGGACTCTCTCACCACGCCCTCCCTCTTCCACCAAAAGAGAACTAGGGTGCTCTCCCCACCTCTTCTTCCTGGGGCCTCCAGAGACCCTGAGCTCAGCCTGCTGGCCTGCCCCTCAGCTAGGGGCCTCACTTCCTGTTTGCTGTAACTGCTCTATTCCATGTCACCATCTCCATGTGTCCAGATCCAGCCTGGTGGCCTGATCCCTGTTCCTATCCATTCCATTGGCTTCTCCATTTGGCTTGGAACTCTTGAGCTAGACTGAGACTATGCTGATGAATGCCACATGACTGGCTCCACAAAAAGGGTGGAAGTAAGTCAACATCTTTGACATGAAGATGCTGTCATTTTGACAGGGGCCAAGAGAATGAGACTATTTTAGTTAAACTTGTTTGATGGTGAGGCATAAATACTCAGTCACACTATGTCACTGTGATATAATAAGAATATATATTAGGTCTCAGCCCCTGGTTCCTGACACAGAGCTCCTGAATTTCTTGGAATTTCCTGGGTTATAGGAGCATCTTTTGTCCTAAAGAGGCCACTCTTGGTGGGCTCCTGGACAGGCTCAGGATAGGGCTGGTCACCAAGAAGACCAAGCCATGATTAGAGGCTTGGAACTTTCAGTCCCATCTCCATCCCCCAGGGAGGGAAGAGGGGCTGGATATTGAGTTAATAACCAATCATGCCTAAGTGATGGAGCCTCCATAAAAATCCCTGTACTATGGAGCTTGGAGAGCTTCTGGGTTGGTGAACATGTCCATGTGCTGGGAGGGTGGCAAAGCCCAACTCCATGGGGACAGAAGTTCCTGTACTTGGGCCCCTTCCAGACCTCGCCACCCTATCTATGTACCTCTTCACCTGGCTGTTCTTTTGTCTCCTTTTTTATGTCCTTTACAGTAAACCAATAAACATGTTTCCCTGAGTTCTCTGAGCCATTACAGTAAATTACTAAACCCGAGGAAGGGGTCACGAGAACCCCCAATTTGTAGCCAATCAAACACCTGGGACGCACTACTTGTGACTCACATCTGAAGTGGGGGCAGTCTTGTGGGACTGAGCCCTTAACCTGCGGGGTCTGTGCTAACTCTAAGTAGTTAGTGTCATGATTGAATTGTAGGACCCCCTTTTGGTGTCCAGAGAGCTGGGAAATTGGTTGGTGTGGAAAACCCACATATTTGGTGTCAGGAGTGTTGTGAGTGTAGAGACTGACAGTGGCTTTTCCTTTTAGTCACAATTATTATACATATGATCAGAGAGAAATATATAACATGGGATTTCATGAAAAAAAAAAAACCAAAATAAGTTGTAAATGGGTCAGGGTTCTTGGACTCCAGAATTAATGAGGAATTCTCTGTTCGGGGTCACTCTAGGGACCTTCGGAGCTGGTGGGTCTTCATGCCGCAGCCCCACCCTCAGCTCCTCTGTGCTTTCTCTCTGTCTCCCTGCTTCTGCTTTTCATTTCATGTCCTAAATTTCCATCTATTCAGCATAACTTTATTCTGCTTTCCCCTCTATGCTCTGTAACAGAATGCCCTGTTGGAATTAAACTAATGGTTTTTATCTCTGCTTTAATGAGAGAGATGGTGACTCACTGATAAAAGGAAAGTATTTCGCCTCCTGAGGGTGATGTATTCAGCTTTGGGGTTAAAAAGGGGAAGCTTTCAAGCACATGTGGATATCCTGGTAAGTTAAAAAAAAACAAAGAACAGAAAACTTGGTTTCTAAAAAAAATTAAACATACAATTGCCATGATCTAGCAATTCCACTTCTGGCTATATACCCCAAAGAATTGAAAACAGGGACATGAACAGAAATCTGTACAACGATGTTCAGAGAAGGACTATTCACAATAGCCAAAAAGGTGGAAACAAACTAAATGGAGAGAGAGAGAGAGAGAATTATTCAGATTTTAAAAGGAACGAAATTCTTTCTTTCTTTCTTTCTTTCTTTCTTTCTTTCTTTCATTTATTTTTTGCGGTACGCGGGCCTCTCACTGTTGTGGCCTCTCCCGTTGCGGAGCACAGGCTCTGGACGCACAGGCTCAGCGGCCATGGCTCACAGGCCTAGCCACTCCACAGCATGTGGGATCTTCCCAGACCGGGGCACGAACCTGTGTCCCCTGCATCGGCAGGCGGACTCTCAACCACTGTGCCACCAGGGAAGCCCCGAAATTCTTTTTTTAAATTGAAGTATGGTTGATTTTACAATATGTGTTAGTTTCTGGTGTACAGCAAAGTGATTCAGATTATATATATATATATATATATATATGTGTATGTGTGTGTGTGTATATTCTTTACCATTATAGTTTGTTAAAGATATTGAATATAGCTCCCTGTGCTATACAGTAGGACCTTGTTGTTTATCTATTTTATATATAGTAAGTTATATCTGTTAATCCCAAACTCCTAATTTATACCCACCCCCTTCCCACTTTGGTAAGCATAAATTTGTTTTCTATGTCTGCAAGTCTGTTTCTATTTTGTAAATATGTTCATTTGTATCATATTTTAGATTCCACATATAAGTGATATTGTATGATATTTGTCTTTCTCTGTCTGACTTGCTTCACTTAATATGATAATCTCTAGGTCCATCCATGTTGCTGCAAATGGCATTATTTCATTCTTTTTAATGGCCAAGTAGTATTCCATTGTATATATACACGACATCTTCTTTATCCATTCATCTGTCAATGGACATTTAGGTTGCTTCCAAGTCTTGGCTATTGTAAATAGTGCTGCTATGAACATTGGGGTGCATGTATCTTTTTGAATTAGAATTTTCTCTGGATATATGCCAGGAGTGGGATTGCTGGATCATATGGTAACGCTATTTTCAGTTTTCTTAAGGAAACTCCATCATTTGCAGATATTTTCTCCCATTCTGTAGGTTGTTTTTTCATTTTGTTTATGATTTCCTTCACTGTGCAAAAACGTGTAAGTTTGATTAGGTCCCATTTGTTTATTTTTGCTTTTATTTCTATGGCCTTGGGAGATTGACCTAAGAAACATTGCTACATTATATGTCTGAGAATTTTTGCCTATGTTCTCTTCTAGGAATTTTAGGGTGCCATATCTTATATTTAAGTCTTTAAGCCATTTTGAGTTTATTTTTATGTATGGTGTGAGGGAGTGTTCTAAATTCATTGATTTACATGTGGCTGTCCAGTTTTCCCAATACTGCTTGCTGAAGAGACTGACTTTTCTCCATTGTATATTCTTGCCTTCTTTGTCAAAGATTAATGGACTGTGGGTTTATTTCTGGGCTCTCTATTCTGTTCCATTGATCCATATGTCTGTTTTTGTGCCAGTATCACACAGTTTTCATTCCTTTGAATATTTTGTTGAATATTACTTTGAATGGCTTTGTAGTATTGCCTGAAGTCTGGGAGGGTTATGTCTCCACCTTTGTTCTTCTTCCTTAGGAGCGCTTTGGCAATTCTGGGTCTTTTATGGTTCCATATAAATTTTAGGATTATTTGTTCTAGTTCTGTGAATAATGTCATGGGTAATTTGATAGGGATTACATTAAATCTGTAGATTGCTTCGGGCAGTATGACCATTTTAACCACATTAATTCTTCCAATCCAAGAAGAGATGAAATTCTGACATGTTACAACATGGACGAACCTAGAAGACGTTATGCTAAGTGAAATAAGCCAGACACAAAAGGACTAGTATGGTATGATTCCACTTTTATGAGGTACCCAGAGTAGTCAAACTCATAGAGACAGAAAGTAGAATGGTGGTTGCTAGGGGCTGGGTGGCAGGGAAGGAATGAAGGGTTATTGTTTAATGGGTACAGAGTTTCAGTTTGAGATAATAAAAAAGTTCTGGAGATAAATGGTTGTGATGGTTGTACAACAAGGTGAATGTACTTAATGTCACAACTTAATGTTGTACAACAAGGTGAATGTACTTAATGTCACTGAACTGTATACTTAAAATTGGTTAAAATGTTGGGGAGGGAAGGATTGGGCATTTGGGATTAGCAGATGCGAACTGGTATATATAGGATGGATAAACAACAAGGTCCTACTCTATAGCTCAGGGAACTATATTCAATATCCTGTGATAAGCCATAATGGGAAAGAATATGAAAAAGAATATATATATGTATAACTGAATCACTTTGCTGTACAGCAGAAAGTAACACAACATTGTAAATCAACTATACTTCAATAAAATGCTTTTAAAAAACTGGTTAAAATGGTAAAATTTGTTATGTATATTTTACAACAATTTTTAGAAAAGTTTTTGGTTTTTGGAAAGTTAGAGGTAGTCAACCCATCTGTCATTTGAGTGAGAGCATCTCTTGTGTTAATTGGTCTAAAGGAGAAGCTGGCAGAACTCTCACAGAGAATTAAAAAAGGGAAGAGAACTGAGGCTTTGAGTATACAAGGTAGCAGATACCTGAGCCATATTCTGATAACATATTCCAGAGTTCAAATATGACCAGGAGATTCCAGGGTAAGGACATCAAGGAAAAGATGACAGGGGCGGGGGGTTTGTCAGGGTGCTGGACTTAAGATGCATCCCGGATATGGGGCAGGCTGCCTCTTGGCAGTTGAGTCCCTGCTGTCTCTGTACCTAAGGAGGCAGCCCACTGTCCTTAATTACCCCATAAATTGTGTATCTGCCTGTTCTGTGCTTCAAAGGTATTGTCTGCCAGCCTCCTGATGAACTTTATAGCAGTTGCCTAGCAATGCTTCTTAAATCAGAATGCTTTAGCTATGATGAGTAAAAGAAAGCCCAGTTAAAATGGTTTAAACAATATATATATATATTTTCTTTTTTAAATAAATTAATTTAATTTAATTTAATTATTTTTGGCTGTGTTGGGTCTTCGCTGCTGCGTGCGGGCTTTCTCTAGGTGCAGCGAGTGGGGCCTACTCTTTGTTGCAGTGCACGGGCTTCTCATTGCGGAGCACGGGCTCTAGGCGCGCAGGCGTCAGTAGTTGCGGTACGCGGCCTCAGTATTTGTGGCTCGCAGGCTCTAGAGCGCAGGCTCAGTAGTTGTGACACATGGGCTTAGTTGCTCCACGGCATGTGGGATCTTCCTGGACCAGGGATCGAACCCGTGTCCCCTGCACTGGCAGGCGGATTCTCAACCACTGCGCCACCAGGGAAACCCTAAACACTATATTTAAGAAAAGAAGTCCTAAGGTAGGATGGCTCCAGAGTTACTTAACTCAGTGGTGCCAACAAGTTCTTTCCATTGTTCTGCCCTGCCACCCTGAGCATGTCACATTAGAAAGACCATTTCTTCTCATGCCTCTCTCTTAGGAATGACATCTTTCTTTAGAAGACCTCTAATAAACTTTCATGTTTTGGTGGCCATAATTAGCTTTCATATTCATTCCTACCTAGACCAGTCACCCACAGGTAGAATGGGATTAACGTGATGCCCTTGAGGTGGGTACAGAGTTATCTTTCCTGAAGGTTTGAAACCTGGACAAAATTGGGGATTCTCTTAACAAAGAAAAAGAGAGCAGATTTCAAATGAGTAGCTGAGTGTCTGCTACACCCCTAGATACTGATAAGCTTGGGGGATTAATGGACATTTAGGAAGGGTTGTTTTGGACTTGTTTCTATTATTAACAAGTGGGTGAGGAGTATGAGTTCTCATACGCTGGATCAAATATGGCTCACCTCTGGGTTTCATTCCAAATTGTGGGAATGGAATAGAGAACAGTGGAAGGCATGTTCTTTTCTTTTTCAGGTCATGACCTCAACATACAGAGTTCCTTCTACTTCCTGCCTCCCGTAAACTTGGTTCTCCCCTGACAGTCCTGAAGCCCTCCCCAGAGGATGCAAATCCTTCTCCGACTCTCATGGTGTCCCCCATGGTCTTCAACTCTATCAGTGGTCCTTCATCTTGATTAAACTCTGAGGCTCAAGTCATCTACGTGTACCACCTTCAATACCTTCTCATTGCTGATGTCTACTAATCAGTCAGTCATTGTTCTTAAGAGGACTATAGCATCTGGCTCATCCCTCCTCCCCATCCCAGTTCCTACCACCATACTAATGATTTTGATGACAAGGATGACCCAAGACTTGGCCAACCTCCTGGCCCCTTGGCTCCTGTCTCTCCTCATTCCAGTGATCTTCACCTCCACTCCTCTTGAGCCACCCCCTCCCTTGACCATGTCCTAGACCTCAGTTTTTCTGGAACTAATCTTCCTCCAAAGGCTTACATTTCTCTGACCACACTCTTGTATCCTCTGTTCTTTCAGTTATTGCAGGCTTAGCAGTTCTTTGAACTCCAGAATCCCAGACCCTTCGACTCTCTCCCTCTCAGGACCCTCCTTCCTCCACTTCATTCCCTATCCAGCATAGATCCTGTGGTCCTCACTTTAGCTACTTTATTGCCAGTCCCCAAGTAGTGGACTTTATAGATGAGTCCCCAATATCTACTTGAACTCAGGTGATTGGTCCGAGTTGGTCATGGTCATTTCCTCTCCCTTGTCAGTAAAGGAACAGGCATGTGACTCAATTCTAGTACTAGAGGGTAGAGTAAGGTGGGGAGAGAAGGGCTCTGGGAAAGATTTTCCCATGAAAGAGACAAAAGAATTGATGATATTTCTTTCTGAGGATGAACGCAACAACAAGGGGGGTGGTGCAGAGAGATAGAAAGAACCTGGGTCCTTGATGATGTTGTCAAGCCACAAGATCAACCCAATCTGAAGTTTGTCCTCCCTCTTGATATCTTATTATATAAGATAATAATTTATTTCATATTAAGCCAGTTTGAATCAAGCATTCTATTACTTTCACATGAAACACCCTAAATGACATAGTTTTTAACTCCCAGCAAAAGCTCAGCCCTGGATCAATATACATATCCTTCTTTTTTTTTTCTTTTTCTTTTTAAAAATTTATTTATGGCTGCATTGGATCTTCATTGCTGCACGCGGGCTTTCTTTAGTTGCAGCGAGCGAAGGCTACTCTTCGCTGTGGTGTGCGGGCTTCTCATTGCAGTGGCTTCTCTTGTCGTGGAGCACGGGCTCTAGGCACATGGGCTTCAGTAGTTGTGGCATGCAGGCTCAGTAGTTGTGGCGCACGGGCTTAGTTGCTCCACGGCATGTGGGATCTTCCCGGACCAGGGCTCGAACCCATGTCCCCTGCATTGGCAGGCAGATTCTTAACCACTGCGCCACCAGGAAAGCCCACATATCTTTCTATACTGTCTTCATACCTGTCCTGCTAAGACTGATGGAAAAAACAATAGGTCCCTGGTCCTCTAGAAACCCCAAACACCTCTCTCCCATCCACCATTAGAAGAAGAATGACAGTTTACCCCATCCTTCCCCATCCTCTGTGTTTAAGATTGCAGAACACCTCAGTTATCATCTGAAGTGGCCAGCTCTTGACTAGGAAATGGATTTTAAAAGTTTCCAAGAAGAGCATATGTATTTGGCTTGGATGGAGTGGAGTGGAGAGATGATCTTGGGATTGAAAGAATCCAGCACCCATGAGAAGGATACAAGAATTACACCCAGAATAAATTGAGTGAAACAAGACATTCCTAGTGCTTGGGTTGAGTTAGGGGGAAAAGAGGAGCTTCTTGCCTTGCATTGTGGGGCTGGCAAGTGATACAAGCCCCAGGAAAAGGGTGACTTAGGTGGAAGGCGAGGCAGAGACGTAGCTTTGCTCACAATGTTTCTGGAACAAATGTAGAAGACTAGAATAAAGGTAGTAGATATCAGTGATTACAAACTCTAAAACTATTTGAACCACTTGGCAAGAGCTGGCTGGTCTCTGGGTGGGGAGGTGGGAGGTGGATCCTGTAGGTGGGAAGGCCCTTATCATAATCTCAGTCATGCAGACTGTTGCAATAACAAATTCATAGTCTTTAATTCTCAGCACCACCCTGGAATTCCTGTTTTCTTTGTTGGCTCTCTTCTCCTGGTTACCATAGCAACTGTTTTGAATCTTCTTCACTCTCATGGACCCTCCTACTCCTCTGCCTTCCCTTTCTCTCTCATCAGGCAACTTTGCCTCCTATTTCACACAAAAAAATAGATGCCATCTGACTGGGACCGCCCTCACCTTCCTCATTTACTTGCAACTGTATATCACCTTTTCCTCTATCCCACAGATTTAGTCAGTAGTGCTGCCCGATAGATCTTTCTCCGGTGGTAGAAATGTTCTACATCTTCACTGGGGTAGCCATTGGCCACATGTAGCTGTTGAGCACTGGAATAATGGCAAGTGGGACTGAGGGACTGAATTTTAAATTTCATTTGATTTTAATTAATTTAAATTTAAATAGCCACATATGGCTAGTGGCCACTCCCTTAGACAGCACCAATTTAGTGTAACTCAAGGAAAAACACTTTTGAACACCAGGGCACTGGGTATTTCTCCTAACTCTGTGACATCCCTAAGCAACAGACTCTTGACCAACTTATTATAAGAATTATGAATTAGGTGATGAGAAGGAAGGAAGAGAGGGTTAGAGCGGCAGGTTCACAAGAAATTGCCATGGAGAAATATAGGTGAAATTAACATCATTTTGACATGCTTTTTTTAGTAGCTCCAGTTACCAAGAAAGAAACCACAGTGAATCCTGGCTGAAACATATTCCTGAAGGAGAGTAAGAGGCTCTCATCATCATCTTTTCATCACTGCAAATCCATCCTAGTCTTTTTTTTTTTTAATTTATTTTTGGCTGCGTTGGGTCTTCGTTGCTGCACGTGGGCTTTTCTCTAGTTGCAGCAAGTGGGCTACTCTTCATTGCGGTGCTCAGGCTTCTCATTGCGGGCTTCTCATGCTTCTCTTGTTGCAGAGCACGGGCTCTAGGTGCGTGGGCTTCAGTAGTCGTGGCTCACGGGCTCTAGAGCGACTCAGTAGTTGTGGCGCATGGGCTTAGTTGCTCCATGGCATGTGGGATCTTCCTGGCCCAGGGCTCAAACCCGTGTCCCCTGCATTGGCAGGCGGATTCTTAACCACTGCGCCACGAGGGAAGTCCCTCCATCCTAGTCTTGACACCAAGGAGGAGTCTGAGTGGGAGAAAGAACCAAGCATCAGCCGGGTGCTGGTATGGTATAGTTATCAGTTGAGTTATTTCAAAGGGCATCCAGTTATCTTTGCATTTCTACGATAACGCAAAATGTGTGCAACACAAACAGAACGGTGACTTGAATATCCCTTTTGTGTAGCTGATTTTGTTCACTTTCGATGATTCTATTACATTTCAAACAGCTACACATCTTTTATTTATTTTTTTTGCAGTACGCGGGCCTCTCACTGTTGTGGCCTCTCCCGTTGCGGAGCACAGGCTCCGGACGCACAGGCTCAGCAGCCATGGCTCACGGGCCCAGCCACTCCGCGGCCTGTGGGATCTTCCCGGACCGGGGCATGAACCCGTGTCCCCTGCATCGGCAGGCGGACTCTCAACCACTGCGCCACCAGGGAAGCCCTACAAATCTTTTTAAATATGAAAAGTTAGAATAGCACATCCCCTCCCCTCCACCGACCTCCTGTAAATAGCTGGACAATTGCTGTGAGATCACATTTTGAGTAATTTCTTTCTCCCCTGATTTTATTTTTGGTTTTTTTTTTTTTTTTGGTTTTTTTAACCACACACACCAATCTTCCCTTGACTCTATGACCCCCATTAAAAAATCTCCCTTACCCCTCTTCTCACATAGCCAAGCTAACAGGAAATGTAGACCCCATTTACTGTCTCCACTCTTTTGCTCTCATTAGTCCTTGCTCACACTATTATTTTATGGGAAAATATTCCGTTTTTAAGTTGTGATTTGAAGTGTCTGCGGGATATTTAGGTCTGCAGGTTCATAGACCACAGGTATGGAGCTCAAAAGGCAGGTTTGGTCTGGAGATATAGCTTTTAAAAATCTATCAGTGTGTGTGTGTGTGTGTGTGTGTTTGTTTTTTTTTTTAAGTAATGCATACATATGGTGGAGAAAACTTCATAGAAAGGTGATAAGTCTCTTGACACTGACTAATGCCGCTGTTCCCTCCCCAGAGACCATCTTTTTTTTTTTAGTATTTATTTATTTATTTGGCTGTGGTGGGTCTTAGTTGTGGCATGCAGGATTTTCATTGCCGCCTGTGGGATCTTAGTTGTGGCACACAGGATCTTTTAGTTGTGGCATGCAGGATCTTTTAGTTGTGGCATGCGGGCTGACCAGGGATGGAACCCGGGCACCCTGCATTGGGAGCGCAGAGTCTTAACCACATTCCACAGACAGGAAGAGCAGAAATGGATAAAGTCCACGGCACAGGGAACACGAAACAGTATTTCTGTGTAGCTGTAAGGTGATAATAGCCCCCATCTTTGAGTGAGTGACTGCTACTTTGTTACTTACTGAGAAACATCACCCTCTAAAATCATAGACTATCACAAACTTTGCTATTTGAAATTGCATCTGTAAGAATGAAATGTTCCTGTTTTGCCTGGAGGATCTAAGTCACCTTGAAACAGAGAGGCAGCCTCGATTTGCAGCTCAGGTGCAGAACTTCAGATATTGGGTTTCTGGAAACAACAAGCAACATCTATCTTAGCTTTATTGCTTCCAAGGAAACAGGGCCCTGGGTCCACTTTGCAATCCAGATCTAAAGTTGACTGTTTTATATAAAACTGCTTTGCTTTGAACCTGTGAAAACTTGATTTCATTTAAATTTGATCTAAACTCCACCTTCCCCAGAATCTGATGATAATTCTATCCCTTTGTTTGTATACTCCCTCATTGAATGGGTCAATAAACCTAATTTTGTTGGATGGCAGGTTTGTTTCTTAGGCTGACTGGGCTAGGTCATGGGTTGACCTCCCGGGGGAATGAAGCAGAGTGGAAAGTGGATCTTGAGGGTCAGGCAGGAAATATCCAGCATAGAAATAAAGTCCTCCCCCAAACCCAGCCCCCAGCAAATCTAATTCCTCCTCTACAGACCAGAGTGTTGTGAGGACGTGAGGGAGGGAGGAGCGGGGAGACCTTCATTCATCCAGTGTTCACATACATCTGGGGCTAAATAAAGGGTTGTAGAAATGAACTAATCAGTCTCTGAGTGGGGCTTGAGGTAATGGAAAGATCTAGGCTCTTTCTTAAGGCACAGTGGAAGCTCTGGGTCTCCTGACATTTGAAGGGCTGCCCCTTTACCCCAACTGAAATGAGCCCCAAAAAAGTGAAAGGAAAAAGGGGATAAGGCAGAATTCTTAAAATGCCTTTCCTTTGAACACCATCTTTGTGCAGGCATCTGGGGGAGGCCAGCTGGGGCGGGGACATCTGCCAGCTGGGCCTGTAGGACTTGGCTTTTCTTGTTTATTCTCAGCCACATCTTGGGCAGCTGCCAGTGCCCGCCCCGACTCTGACATCATTGGAGGAACTCAAACTTAAAGGTTCCTGCTAAGAATAAGGACGCTTCATTTTCCTCTTACTGTTGGGTCTGCTGTGGCCGGTCTGGGAGGGTTGAGCCCTGGTCCAGCCCCGAGTGGAGAGCGAGCCTCTCACCATGACAGCCTGTTGCAGCTGGAACGATGTTTTCCAGTATGAGACAAACAAAGTCATCCGGATCCAGAGCATGAATTATGGCGCCATTAAATGGTTCTTCCGTGTGTTGTTCTTTTCCTACATTAGGTAAGTGGGCTGTGGGAATGACCTTAAATCTCTGCAGTGGCTGGCAGCACAGAAAACCTCAAGGTCCAGCTTCTTGTGCACATCCTGAATTCCCTGTGGTTTTAAAATCTGAGACATGAGGCTCACAGCAAGCTGGGGAGAAGTGGGAGTCAGGGGAGGAAGCAGCAGGCGGGAGGAAGTATGCCAGTTTCCTGCAGGGAGAAGCCACAAGAAAGGAGGGTGACACTTTGGGTTCTAACCCAGGACTGCTGGGGTGAGCTGGGCAGGGCATGCCTGGGGCAGGTGGGAAAATGCAGGGCAACACCCTGGATTCCCAGGAAGGAGTCAAGGATTCAGGGCACGCCTGGTGATAATGCTGGCATCTACACGAGTCATCACCGCTTAGGGGGAGGAATAGGACCAGACCTGTAAATGTAACTTTAGGTCCTCACCAGGGTCAGAAAGACCCTCCTTGCTCTTTTTTTTTTTTTTTAACAACTTATTGAAATATAATTCACATACCATCAACTCACTCATTTAAAGTGTATAATTCAGTAGTTTTTACTATATTCAAAGAGTTGTGCAACCATCACCACAATCAATTTTAGAATATTTTCATCGCCTCAAAAAAAAAAACACCAACCCACTCCCTCATCCCTTAACCATCACTCTCAATCCTCCTATTCCCCTGCAGCTCCAGGCACCCACTGATCTACTTTCTGTCTCTATGGATTTGCATATTCTGGATATTTCATTCTAAATGGAATCATGCAATATGTGATCATTTGTGTCTGGCTTCTTCCACTTAGCATTATGTTTTCAAGGTTCATCCATGTTGGAATATGTATCTCTACTGCACTCCTTTTTTTTTTTTGGCTGAGTAATACTCCATTATATGGATATACCACTTTTGGGTGGAAATTTGGGTTGTTTCCAATTTTCAGCTATGATGAACAATGCTGCTGTGAACGTTTGTGTACACATTTTTGTATGAACATGTCTTCAGTTTTCTTGGGTATGTACCTAAAAATGGAATTGGTGGATCGCTTGGTAAACTTTAATTTTATTTTATTATTTTATTTATTTTGTTTTATTTATT
The DNA here is from genome assembly GCF_949774975.1 of Lagenorhynchus albirostris. Classification (NCBI taxonomy): domain Eukaryota; kingdom Metazoa; phylum Chordata; class Mammalia; order Artiodactyla; family Delphinidae; genus Lagenorhynchus; species Lagenorhynchus albirostris. The sequence continues at coordinate 80,279,172 of NC_083108.1, forward strand.
TATTTTTGCTATGTTGGGTCTTCGTTTCTGTGTGAGGGCTTTCTCTATTTGTGGCAAGCGGGGGCCACTCTTCATCGCGGTGCGCGGGCCACTCACTATCGCGGCCTCTCTTGTTGCGGAGCACAGGCTCCAGACGCGCAGGCTCAGTAATTGTGGCTCATGGGCCTAGTTGCTCCGTGGCATGTGGGATCCTCCCAGACTAGGGCTCGAACCCATGTCCCCTGCATTGGCAGGCAGATTCTCAACCACTGGGCCACCAGGGAAGCTCCTAAACTCTAATTTTAATCTTTTGAGAAACTACCCAGTTGTTTTTCACAGTGGCTGCACCATTTCATATTCCCACCAACAATGTATGTTCCAGTCCTTCACATCCTCATCATCACTTGTTACTGTCTCTTGGATTATAGGCATCCTAGTGAGTATCTCGTTGTGATTTTGATTCATATTTCCCTAATGGCTAATGCCCCCTTGTTCTTTGTGATGGTGGTGATGATGATGATGATAACTTGCATCTATTAGAGAGACAATGCAGTTTACCAGCTAAAAGTTAAAGCAACTTATTTCATAAACCTGGCTAAGTTTCCTTGATCAAGTCACTTAACATATTATAATTATACAAGAAAAGGCACGACAACCTCTTATCAATGCCTAGCATAGGGTAAGAGCTTCACAAATGGTAGCTATTTTTTAAAAATAATCTTTTTGAATATAATAGGTACTTTCATATACACTCTCTCCTTTGACCCTCAAGGTAATCATGCCCAAGCTTGGGACTTCAGATCTGGAAATGTGGATTCAAAACTCCTTCGCCGGGTTTCCCTGGTGGCGCAGTGGTTGAAAGTCTGCCTGCCGATGCAGGGGACACGGGTTCGTGCCCCGGTCCGAGAGGATCCCACGTGCCGCGGAGCCGCTGGGCCCGTGACCATGGCCGCTGAGCCTGCGCATCTGGAGCCTGTGCTCCACAACAGGAGAGGCCCGTGTACCACAGAAAAAAAAAAACAATAAAAAACAAAAAAAACCCCTCCTTCGTCTTTATGAGCCTTGGTTCCCCATCTGATATTATTAGGATTATCATTATTTGAGTCATATGTTTTCTATGCAACAAATATTAAATAATAAGCATGTATATTAAAATTCTAAAGACACATTACTTAGACCAGATATCACAGAATGGATAATAAAGAATATAGTTAATAAATTCTCCCTTATGAATCAATACATAGATCATATGTCACAATTCCACATTGTGATGCGGCTTCCTGGTATTCTTGGGTCTAGCACGCAATGTCTTAAAAGAAGATTGCTGTATATATATGAACAGATTATTATGAGAACACCTTATAATGATATTTTTCTTTCATATGGTGGAATCTTTTCTTACGAGCATTTAATTCCCTCAAATTCAGTTGTACATGTTCCACAGGAGCATGGAGAGAGAGCACAATTTAAACAGTGCAATGATTCAGCAGTTGGGTGCCCCAGAGTAAACGTGAGAATGGGGTTCCCTCAGTCAGTTTCTGTTCCCACACGCTTCTCATAGCATGAGCATCTTGCCTCCGTACCTGTGAACATTTTCCACTCAACATGTCCCCTAAAATAAGCCAACTCCTTCACCTCCACCTTTGAGACCCAAGCTTTTCAAACATATGCACCATGCAACAACACTTTGGTACACAGGAAATAGCATAGGGTGCTGGGCATGAGCAGAATTCATCTTAAGGAATGGATGGGGACAGTACCAGCCTTGACCTACACAATAGGGACCACTTCCTGGACCCCACACTTTAGAGACCCCACCCTGGCCCTCTGCTAGCTGCAAGCTTCCCCACGGAGTGAGGAGCCTGTGGGGCTGTACTAGTTTTCTGTTGCTGCGTAACAAATTACCACAAACTCAGTGGCCTAAAACACCATCACTTATTAGCTCACAGTTCTGTAGATCAGTAGTTTGGGCCTGGCGTGACTGGGTGCTCTGCTCAGGGTCTCACAAGGTTGAAATCAAAGTGTCAGCTGTGCTGAGTTCTCACTTTGGGACTCTGGGAGAAAATTCACTTCTAGGCTCATTCTTCCTGTTGGTAGAATTCAATCCCATGCCGTCATGGGATTCAGAGCTCTGTCAGCCAGGCGCCACTCTCAGATCCTAGAGACCACTTGCACTATTTACCATATGGCCCCTTCCATCTTCAAGCCAGTGATGATACAATGTTTTCATGCCTCAAATCTTTGACCTCTCTTCTGGGACCAGCCAAAGGAAATTCTCTGCTTTTAAAGGACTCATGTGTTTGGGTCAGGCCCACCCAGATGATCTTGCTAGCTTCAGGTCAACTGTATAGTATAATCTAATTGTGGAAGCATTTCCATCATACTCAAAGTTTGGGGGATTAGGCAGGGTGTGTATGCCAGGATACAGGAAATATGGGTGTCCCCTTAGAAGTCTGCTGCCTCAGGGGCAGAATGTGCCAATCCAGAGCACTGGATGCACTCCCCCCATCCCACCATGCTCCGTATGTAGGACCCCAGAATTCTCTTCCCAAATGGCCCTTAACCTTTTCACAGATTTATCCTCTTGAGAGGAGACCATAGCACCCAGGGGCATGCTCCTGAGATCAAGGGATGGCCAAGGGGCAGCTGAATGCAGGTGGAGGGTGTGGAGGGGGCTTAGGCATACAGTGCAGGGCATCCATACATAGGTGCACGAGGCCCTCACAGAGCTGGGAGGAGCCAGAGTGAGATGAGAAGGGGGGTGGGCTAAGGGATAAGGGTCAGAGGCCTCTTCAACCAATGCTTCCAAGTTCTGGCACAGAATTCTGAGGAGTCCAAGAATTCTAAAGTTGAATCTGGCCTTCCAGGTTGTAATGAAGGTATGTCTGGGTAGATGAAAAAACACGTTTCATTTTAAAGTCTGTTATGACTTTTAGGGACTTCCCTGGTGACGCAGTGGTTAAGAATCCACCTGCCAATGCAGGGGACATGGGTTTGAGCCCTTGTCCAGGAAGATCCCACATGCCGCAGAGCAACTAAGCCTGTGTGCCACAACTACTGAGCCTGTGCTCTAGAGCCCGCGAGCCACAACTACTGAGCCCGTGCGCCACAACTACTGAAGCCCGCGTGCCTAGAGCCCATGCTCCACAACAAGAGAAACCACCCACGCACTGCAACAAAGAGCAGCCCCTGCTCACCGCAACTAGAGAAAGCCCACGTGCAGCAACGAAGACCCAACGCAGCCAAAAATAAATAAATTTATACAAAAAAAGTCTGTTATGACTTTTAAATGTCTGAATAAGCAGTATGTGGACCTCCACTTGTTCTCTTGCCCAGTTGTCAGTTGCCTGTCATTGCTATAACAATTAACCACAAACTTGGTAACTTAAAACAACGATTTATTCTCTCACAGTTCTAGAGACATCTAAAATCAGTATCACTGGGCCAAAATCAAGGTGCTGGCAGGGCCACGCTCCCTCCAAGTCTCCAGGGGAGAATCCTTCCTTGCCTCTTCCAGCTTCTGGGGGTCGCCTGTGTTCCCTGGCTTGTGATCACATCACTCCAATCTTCAAGGCCAGCATCCTTGACTCTACTCCACCTTCACAAAACTTTCTCCTGTATGTGTGTGTGTGTGTGTGTGTGTGTGTGTGTGCGCACACATGCATGAAATCTCCCTCTGTCTCTCTCTTATAAGAACACATATGATGGCACGTAGGGCCTACCTTGATAATCCAGGATCATCTCACCATCTAAAAATCCTTAACTTAATCACATCTGTAAAGACCCTTTTCCCAAATAGGGTAACAGTTATAAATTCTGGGGATTAGGACCTGATAGCTTTGGGGCCATTATTCAGCCTACTATAGGAGGTCTAGCCCCAGGCATTCAGCTCATTGGGGATGGCAGTGACTAAGATTCTGGCAGTCATTCCCAAACATTATTGGCATGAGTTCCCACCTTAGGGCTTAGCAGTGGCTGGCCGAGTCTTTTCTCTGGAACAGTCCCTGTTCTCTGGGTGTTGTTCCTGGCTGTGTAGTGTCTCAGCAATCCTGGTTTTTGGTCCTCCAAGAGATTGTAAGAACTGCCTAATGTCCTTTAAAATCTCTTTCTTCCTTTACTTTTTAACAACTTTATTGGGGTATAAATTTATATATCACAAAATCACCAATTTTAAGCATACACTTCAATGATTTTTAGTAAATTTGCCAAGTTGTACAACCGTCATCATAATCCAGTTTTAGAACATTTCATCACCCCAATAAGATCCCTCATTCCCATTTGCAGTCACTCCCCATTTCCACCCCCTGGACCCAGGCAACCACTAATCTATTCCCTGCCTCTATAGATTTGCCTTTTCTAGACAATCTTTCTTCTTAAACTAGGCAGAGTGAACTCTGTTGTTTAGAACTAGAGACCCTGACCAATATAATATTAATATCCCCTAATTATAGAAGAAGAAATGATGACTCAGAAAGGCTAAGTTACTTACATAAAGTCATGTAGGTAGTAAGTGGTAGAGCCAATGTTGAACCCAAGTATCTCACCCCAGAGTCCAAGCTCCCACTAAAGTACTGCAGAGAATGGAGGAGGTAAGAGTACAAACGGAGGGAGGGAGACAATGTAGGAGGCTATTGGGTCATCCAGGTGAGAGTTAATGGTGATCTGGTGATCTGGTCTGAGGAGTGGTAGAGGAGAGAAGTAGACTGTTTTGAATAACATTAGGAAGATAAAACAAAAAAATTTGACAATTAAATGGATGGGGGGAATGAGGGAAAGGATGAATCAGGGTGTGTGCCATGTTCTGGCTTGGGCAATTGAAGAGTGGTGGAAGAACTTATGGGGATAGGAAATGTGAGGAAAAAAAGCCCATTTAGGGTGGAAGATGAATTCAGAACTGAAGACTCTGAGCTTGACAAATCTATGGGACATACAAACACAGATGCTTAGTTGGATATATGAATCTGGAGCTGGAGGTGTAGATTTATATACCACCAGCATACAAATGGTAACTAGAAATATAGAAGTAGCTGCAACTGACCAGCAAGAGAGGATGTAGGTGAGAAGGCAAGAGGGCTTAGAACAGACCCCTAAGGAATGCTAACCTTTAAATGATGGGAAGCACAGAGGTCTCCAAAGGATTCTCAGAAAGGGCGAACGTGGAGAACCAAAGAAAGTCAGGAGAATGTGGATTCTGGGAAGCTGAGGGAAGAAGGGGAGGCAGGGAGATGGTGCATGGTCACTGGTGTCAAATGCTGCTGAGAATTTGCCAGGTCTGTGGCGTGTCTATTGGATTTACCGATGGTGGTGTTGTTCACTTGGCACGAGAAGCTTTATAGAAGTTCTGGGGCTGGGTGGGGAGCCAGACTGGAGTGAGCAGAGGAGTGAATGGAGATGCGGAAATGGATGTGATGACTCACTTTTTCAAGGGACTTCGTTACAAAGGAGAAGAGAGGCATCAAGTGGTAGAAGGAGAAGAATGTGGGGTTGAGGGAGGGTTTATTTTTAAAATGGGAAATGATGTTGAAATGCAGATGGAGAGGAGACTCGAGAGAAAAGGAGATGATGAGATAAATGAAAATTATCATCATGTTGTCATCGTTATCGACACCATCATCATCATCATCATCGTTGCTGTCGTCACCAACTAGCAACCACAAGGAAAGCTTGTTCTGTTCTGGGACTGTTCTAATTGTTAGACATTTCTTCCTTACATTGAACCCAAATCTAACTCCCTGTAATTTTTCCCTTTGATTAGAGTTCTGCCCTGTGGTCCCTTTTCTACTGGACACTTTCCAAATGGCTGCAGCCTGCTATTATATTTCTCAACTTCTCCAAACTAATAGCCCCAGTCCCTCTGGCTATGTCCCCCTAACACAGTATCCAGACCCTTTACTATCTCAGCCAACCCCACACAACCACATTCTTGTTTGTCAAGGCTCTCTTAAAAGGTGGTGCATGCACACTTTTTTTTTATACATCTTTATTGGAGTATAATTATTTACATTGTTGTGTTAGTTTCTGCTGTACAACAAAGTGAATCAGCTATATGCATACATATATCCCCATATCCCCTCCTTCTTAAGCCTCCCTCCGACCCCCCCATCCCACCCCTCTAGGTCATCACAAAGCACCAAGCTTATCTTCCTCTGCTATGCAGCTGCTTCCCACTAACTACTTTACATTTGGTAGTGTATATATGTTAATGCTACTCTCTCACTACTTCCCAGCCTCCCCTTCCCCGCTGTGTCTTCAAGTCTGTTCTCAACGTCTACATCTTTATTCCTGCCCTATCACTAGGTTCATCAGTACCATTTTTCTAGATTCCATATATATCCATTAGCATATAGTATTCGTTTTTCTCTTTCTGACTTACTTCACTCTGTATGACAGACTCTAGGTCCATCTACCTCACTACAAATAACTCAATTTCATTCCTTTGTATGGCTGAGTAATATTCCATTGTATGTATGTGCCGCATCTTTTTTATCCATTCATCTGTCAATGGACATTTAGGTTGTTTCCATGTCCTGGCTATTGTAAATAGTGCTGCAATGAACATTGTGGTACATGTATCTTTTTTTTGTGGTACGCGGGCCTCTCACTGCCGTGGCCTCTCCCGTTGCAGAGCACAGGCTCCGGACGCGCAGGCTCAGCGGCCATGGCCCACGGGCCCAGCCGCTCTGCGGCATGTGGGATCCTCCCGGACCGGGGCACGAACCCACGTCCCCTGCATCGGCAGGTGGACTCTCAACCACTGCGCCACCAGGGAAGCCCCAATACATGTGTCTTTTTGAATTTTCTCAGCGTATATGCCCAGTAGTGGGATGGCTGGGTCATATGGTAGTTCTATTTTTCATTTTTTAAGGAACCTCCATACTGTTCTCCATAGTGGCTGTATCAATTTACATTCCCACCAACAGGGCAGGAAGGCTCCCTTTTCTCTACACCCTCTCCAGCATTTACTGTTTCTAGATTTTAATGATGGCCATTCTGACCGGTGTGAGGTGATATCTCATTGTGGTTTTGATTTGCATTTCTCTAATGATTAGTGATGTTGAGCATCTTTTCATGTGTTTGTTGGCCATCTGTATGTCTTCTTTGGAGAAAGGTCTTCCGTCCATTTTTGGATTGGGTTGTGTTTTTTTTATATTGAGCTGCATGAGCTACTTGTATATTTTGGAGATTAATCCTTTGTCAGCTGCTTCGTTTGCAAATATTTTCTCCCATTCTGAGGGTTGTGGTGCATGCACTCTTGCTTTGCTGGTGAAAACAGGAAGTGCTTCAAGATTTTGTGGTTTGGCAAAATGAATCAAGATAAAAAATGTGCACATCCTTTGACCCAGAAATTTATTTTAAGGTGTGAATTTACCTCAGGTGTGAAAATATTCTTTTATTCATTTATTTATTTATTTTTGGCTGCGTTGGGTCTTCATTGCTGAGTGCAGGCTTTCTCTAGTTGCGGCGAGCGGGGCTACTCTTTTTTTTTTTTTTTTTTTGCGGTACGCGGGCCTCTCACTGCTGTGGCCTTCCCTGGTGGTCCAGTGGTTAAGATCTGCGGGTTCGTGCCCTGGTCCGGGAAGATTCTGCATGCCACGGAGCGGCTGGGCCCGTGAGCCATGGCTGCTGAGCCTGCGCGTCCAGAGCCTGTGTTCCGCAATGGGAGAAGCCACAACAGTGAAAGGCCCGCGTACCACAAAAAAAAAAAAAAAAAAAAAAAAAAATCCATTGTGTTTCTATACACCCACAATGAGCAATCTAAAAAAGAAATTAAGAAAACAATTCCATTTACAATAGCACACAAAAGAGCATAAGCTGTGGAGCCAGTTTTGCTACTTACTATGTGTCTTAGTTCACTGGGGCCACTATAACAAAATGCCATAGACTGAGTAGCTTATAAACAACAGAAATTTATTTCTCATGGTTCTAGAAGCTGGAAATTCCAAGATCAATGCACCAGCAGATATGGTATCTGGTGAGAACCTGCTTCCTGGTTCATAGATGGTCATCTTTTTGCTGTACCCTCACATGGAAGAAGAGGTGAAGTTTTTCTGGGGCCTCTTTTATAAGGGCACTAATCCCATTCGTAAGGGTTCCACCTTCATGACCTATTCACTTCCCAAAGGCCCCACCTCCTCATACAAACGCATAGGGGTTAGGTTTCAACTTATGAATTTTGGGGGGTCTCAAACATTCAGTCTATAGTACTATGTGAACTTGGGCGCACTTTCTCTGTGCCACAGTTTGTTCAGCTATAAGGTGTGGGTAACACTATAGCTTCTTTACAGGATTATAAATCCTAACCTTTTGGGAAGGTTAGGATTGAAAGAGTTAATATTTATTATTAATATACACTTTGAAGAGTGCTTGGCATGTAGTAAAAGCTATATCAAGATTATCAAAAATGTTTATAAGTGGGAAAAATGAACAAAAGTTCCATTTAAATATCCATCAGTAAGAGACCAGCTGGCAAATTTTCACAATTCACTTCTTAGGCTGAACCATATGAAATTGCCAATATTCTACTGTTTTGGTCTACAAAATGGGCAATTTCATATGTTCCAACCTGAATACTAGAATACTCCGTAACTATTCAAAGTGGTTACATATCATAGATCTATCTTTATCATACATTTATCAATACTGTTGTGGAAAGAGTTAATAACATATTATTGAGTAAAAACAGCAGGTTATATAATAGCATGTAGAGCATGGCCATGTTTGTGTGTCTAGGTGGGGGCATAAAGAGACATCTGGAAGATACTCTCAAAGTTTCCACAGTGAAAACCTCTGGGAGGGAGAACGTTGGAACCTTTTCATGTTCTTTGTGCTTTTCTGTGAAACTTCTACTTTTACAACAGCAAAAGGGATTCTCTTAAAAAATGTGGCTTATAAGACCTGAACTCGGGGCTCCCACTGCTTGCTGCCTAATTAGGGCATAGGGCATTGGCTTATCACCACCCTCAAGTGGAATATTCTACTTCTCTCACCAAAGTTTTAGACAACACTAGTTTTTTGGGTTTTGTTTTCTAGATGATATAACATAACATTGGTTAATACGGGTTTAGAGTTATTTGAAATTTGGGGTCTCTAAGATAAACCTCTGCCAATCTGGGTGGTCCATGACCTGTATATGCATAACTGAGTTTTGGAGCTCAATGCCTTTACATGTATCCATTATATTTCCTCTAGCTGGTAAACGTTAACTAATAGGTTAGGACTCACTCTCTGCTCTCCATACAGTAGGATGCGTAGAGTATTGTGTTCTGCAGTAGGCGTTTTTTGAATGAGGGGGACATAGTTTGGGAAGTATGAAAAGGAAGGGTTTTCCAGGTATACTAGATGGTGGAGAAGAAGTGCAATAGTCAAAGTGTATTAGAAGGGCGGGTGATGTCTTAGCCAAGTGTGGGTTACAAGAAACTGAACCCTCTCACTAGCTAGCTCAAGGAAAGGCGGGGCAGAGTAGAACAGGCTGAATAATGCCTCCCCGCCCCACACCAAAATCTCCATGTCCTAATCTGTGGAACTTGTGAATATGTCACCTTCTGTGGCAAAAGGAACTTTGAAGATGTGATTAAGTTCAAGGTCTCGAGATGGACAGATTATTCTTGATTATCTGAGTGGCCCCAGTGTGATCACAAGAGTCCTTATCAAGGGGAGGCAAGAGGGTCAAAATCAAAAAAAGGAGCTGTGACAAGAGGAGCTGAGGTTGGAGTGATGCGGCTGTGAGCCCAGGGATACCAAGGCAGTCTCCAGAAGCTGGAAGAGATGAGAACAGACTCTCTAGTGGAGCTCCAGAAGGGACCAGGCCTGCCATCACCTTGATTTTAGTCCTGTAAGAATGATTCTAGGCATCTGACCCCCAAAACTAAGAGAAAAATGTTTCTGTTATTTTAAGTCACAAAGTTCATGGTGGTCTGTTACAGCAGCAAAGGGAAACTAACACAACCGGCATTTAACTTGCCTTGGGGATGCAGGCTCTCCTCCACTTGCTTCTCGGTGCATCTCTGGCTGCCCCTGGCCCTTTCCTGACCTCCGCCTACAGCTGAATGGATCAGGGTTGGACATAATCAGATTCTTCTCTTGGGATTTTAAATATAAGACACAGAGGATGCAGGCTCAACTTCTCCATGAGGCACAGAGGGTCCAGGACCAATGGTTCTCTTGGAGGCCCACGAAAATATCTATTGGCCCCCGGTGTAAGCGTCAGTTAACCTGATGGAAGGGTAGTTCACTTTCAGGTCACATCCTTTCACTCTAGTGTTACCTTTGTTCAGTGAGCTCTGTGAGGGCAAGTCAGGCTTTGCTGAGAGGCACTTCCTCCTCGTGGTGCTTTGAGGACTCTCTTACCATGGCTTACAGTCGATTCCACCTGAGCTGCCAGCATACGTCTGCGAAAGTTGTTCTCATTGAAAACTTATGGATTGGGACTCTGAAGAAGCTCTTCATAGTGGGCACCTTGCTCTACATCTGGTGAGTCAGGTGCAGTGTGCCACTGAGGACTCCCTGGGCTGACCTCACTCTCCATCCTTCCCTCCTCTGCCCCTCTACAGCTCTCCTCTTCAGCCAGCCTGGCCTGTGAGGAGGTTCTATCACATTCATTCTATCACAGGCTTCTATCACATTCATTCATTTACATTGTTGTGTTAGTTTCTGCTGTACAACAAAGTGAATCAGCTATATGCATACATATATCCCCATATCCCCTCCTTCTTAAGCCTCCCTCCGACCCCCCCTATCCCACCCCTCTAGGTCATCACAAAGCACCAAGCTTATCTTCCTCTGCTATGCAGCTGCTTCCCACTAACTACTTTACATTTGGTAGTGTATATATGTTAATGCTACTCTCTCACTACTTCCCAGCCTCCCCTTCCCCGCTGTGTCTTCAAGTCTGTTCTCAACGTCTACATCTTTATTCCTGCCCTATCACTAGGTTCATCAGTACCATTTTTCTAGATTCTATCACATTCATTCTATCACATTCATTCTATCACATTCTATCACATTCATTCTCTTCCACCTTCCCAGACTTCTATCACATTCATTCTCTTCCACCTTCTATCACATTCATTCTCTTCCACCTTCCCAGACTCTTCAGCTTTCCTCTCCCCGCTCTCTACTCATCCTACAAGGCCCGGCTGAAACCCCAGCTGCCCTGTTCGCTCCAGGGACCAGTGGTTTTGCCCTCTTCAGAATGCAGAGAATAGTAGCTTCTTAGAGACAAAAGGTCATAGGGATTAGGGAGCCAGGCAGTTATCCCCTCATTCAGGGACTAAATCCATGGCCCAGAGAGGTGGCATGGCTTGTCTGAGTCACCAAGCAGGTGAGGAGAGAGCTGCTGGGACAGTCATTAGAATGTTCCTTCCATAGGGCAGGATACTGCAAACTCTTTCTCTTCCTTTTTTTTCCCTTTGATGCATCTCTGAAGCATTTTAATTCGATGTTCGTACCAGGGCACGAACCCGTGTCCCCTGCATCGGCAGGTGGACTCTCAACCACTGCACCACCAGGGAAGCCCCTCTATGTTTGTTTTAATACTTCTACAACGTATGTCTATATTTATAAAAAATATTTTTTCCTTTTTTAATTTAATTTTTTTTATACAGCAGGTTCTTATTAGTCATCCATTTTATACACATCAGTGTATACATGTCAATCCCAATCTGCCAATTCATCACACCACCCCACCACTCCCCACTGCTTTCCCCCCTTGGTGTCCATACGTTTTTTCCTCTACTTCTGTGTCTCAATTTCTGCTCTGCAAAATGGTTCATCTGTACCATTTTCTAGGTTCCACACATCTGCATTAATATATGTTATTTGTTTTTCTCTTTCTGACTTACTTCACTCTGTATGACATTCTCTAGATGCATCCATGTCTCAACAAATGACTCAATTTCATTCCTTTTTATGGCTGAGTAATAGTCCATTGTATATAGGTACCACAACTCCTTTATCCATTCATCTGTCGATGGGCATTTAGGCTGCTTCCATGACCTGGCTATTGTAAATAGTGCTGCAATGAACATTGGGGTGCATGTGTCTTTTTGAATTATGGCTTTCTCTGGGTATATGCCCAGTAGTGGGATTGCTGGATCATATGGTAATTCTATTTTTAGTTTTTTAAGGAACCTCCATACTGTTCTCCATAGTGGCTGTATCAATTTACATTCCCACCAACAGTGCAGGAGGGTTCCCTTTTCTCCACATCCTCTCCAGCATTTGTTGTTTGTAGATTTTCTGTTGATGCCCATTCTAACTGGTGTGAGGTGACACCTCATTGTAGTTTTGATTTGCATTTCTCTAATAATTAGTGATGTTTAGCAGCTTTTCATGTGCTTCTTGGCCATCTGTATGTCTTCTTTGGAAAAATGTCTATTTAGGTCTTCTGCACATTTTTGGATGGGGTTGTTTGTTTTTTTAATATTGAACTGCATGAGCTGTTTATATATTTTGGAGATTAATCATTTCTCCGATGATTCGTTTGCAAATATTTTCTCCCATTCTGAGAGTTGTCTTTTCATCTTGTTTATGGTTTCCCTTGCTGTGCAAAAGCTTTTAAGTTTCATTAGGTCCCATTTGTTTATTTTTGTTTTTATTTCCATTACTCTAGGAGGTGGATCAAAAAAGATCTTGCTGTGATTTATGTCAAAGAGTGTTTTTCCTATGTTTTCCTCTAAGAGTTTTATAGTGTCCGGTCTTACATTTAGGTCTCGAATCCATTTTGAGTTTATTTTTGTGTATGGTGTTAGGGAGTGTTCTAAGTTCATTCTTTTACATATAGCTGTCCAGTTTTCCCAGCACCACTTATTGAAGAGACTGTCTTTTCTGCATTGTATATCCTTGCCTCCTTTGTCATAGATTAGTCAACCATAGGTGCGTAGGTTTATCTCTGGGCTTTCTGTCCTGTTCCATTGATCTACATTTCTGTTTTTGTGCTAGTACCATATTGTCTTGATTACTGTAGCTTTGTAGTATAGTCTGAAGTCAGGGAGTCTGATTCCTCCAGCAATGCTTCTTTCCCTCAAGACTGCTTTGGCTATTCGGGGTCTTTTGTGTCTCCATACAAATTTTAAGATTTTTTGTTCTAGTTCTGTAAAAAATGCCGTTGGTAATTTGATAGGGATTGCATTGAATCTGTAGATTGCTTTGGGTAGCATAGTCATTTTCACAATATTGATTGTTTCAATCCAAGAACATGGTATATCACTCCATCTGTTGGTATCATCTTTAATTTCTTTCATCAGTGTCTTATAGTTTTCTGCATACAGGTCTTTTGTCTCCCTAGGTAGGTTTATTCTTAGGTATTTTATTCTTTTTGTTGTAGGGGTAAATGGGAGTATTTCCTTAATTTCTCTTTCAGATTTTTCATCATTAGTGTATAGGAATGCAAGAGATTTCTGTGCATTAATTTTATATCCTGCAACTTTACCAATTCATTGATTAGCTCTAGTAGTTTTCTGGTGGCATCTTTAGGATTCTCTATGTATAGTATCATGTCTTCTTCAAACAGTGACAGTTTTACTTCTTTTCCAATTTGTATTCCTTTTATTTCTTTTTCTTCTCTGATTGCCATAGCTAGGACTTCCAAAACTATGTTGAATAATAGTGGTGAGAGTGGACATCCTTGTCTTGTTCCTGATCTTACAGGAAATGCTTTCAGTTTTTCACCATTGAGAATGATGTTTGCTTTGGGTTTGTCGTATATGGCCTTTATTATGTTGAAATAGGTTCTCTCTATGCCCACTTTCTGGAGAGTTTTTATCATAAATGGGTGTTGAATTTTGTCAAAAGCTTTTTCTGCATCTATTGAGATGATCATATGGTTTTTATTCTTCAATTTATTAATATGGTGTATCACATTGATTGATTTGTGTATATTGAAGAATCCTTGCATCTCTGGGATAAATCCCACTTGATCATGGTGTATGATCTTTTTAGTGTGTTGTTGGATTCTGTTTGCTAGTATTTTGTTGAGGATTTTTGCATCTATATTCATCAGTGATATTGGTCTGTAATTTTCTTTTTTTGTAGTATCTTTGTCTGGTTTTGGTATCAGGGTGATGGTGGCCTCACAGAATGAGTTTGGGAGTTTTCCTTCCTATGCAATTTTTTGGAAGAGTTTGAGAAGGATGGGTGTTACCTCTTCTCTAAATGTTTGACAGAATTCACCTGTGAAGCCATCAGGTCCTGGACATTTGTTTGTTGGAAGATTTTTAATCACAGTTTCAATTTCATTACTTGTGATTGGTCTGTCCATATTTTCTATTTCTTCCTGGTTCAGTCTTGGAAGGTAATACCTTTCTAAGAATTTGTTTCTTCCAGGTTGTCCATTTTATTGGCATAGAGTTGCTTGTAGTAGTCTCTTAGGATGCTTTGTATTTCTGCGGTGTCTGTTGTAACTTCTCCTTTTTCATTTCTATTTTTATTGATCTGAGTCCTCTCCCTCTTTTTCTTGATGAGTCTGGCTAATGGTTTATCAATTTTGTTTATCTTCTCAAATAACCAGCTTTTAGTTTTATTGATCTTTGCTATTGTTTTCTTTGTTTCTATTTCATTTATTTCTGCTCTGATCTTATGATTTCTTTCCTTCTGCTAACTTTAGGTTTTGTTTGTTCTTCTTTCTCTAGTTCCTTTAGGTGTAACGTTAGATTGTTTATTTGAGATTTTCTTGTTTCTTGAGGTAGGCTTGTATAGCTATAAACTTCCCTCTTAGAACTCCTTTTGCTGCATCCCATAGGTTTTGGATCGTCGTGTTTTCATTGTCATTTGTCTCTAGGTATTTTTTTATTTCCTCTTTGATTTCTTCAGTGATCTCTTGGTTATTTAGTAACGTATGTTTAGCATCCATGTGTTTGTGTTTTTTACGTTTTTTTCCCTGTAATTCATTTCTAATCTCATAGCGTTGTGGTCAGAAAAGATGCTTGATATGATTTCAATTTTCTTAAATTTACTGAGGCTTGATTTGTGACCGAGGATGTGATCTATCCTGGAGAATGTTCCGTGCGCACTTGAGAAGAAAGTGTAATCTGCTGCTTTTGGATGGAATGTCGTATAAATATCAATTAAATCTATCTGGCCTATTGTGTCGTTTAAATCTTGTGTTTCCTTATTAATTTTCTGCTTGGATGATCTGTCCATTGGTGTAAGTGAGGTGTTAAAGTCCCCCACTATTACTGTGTTACTGTCGATTTCCTCTTTTATAGCTGTTAGTAGTTGCCTTATATATTGAGGTGCTCCTATGTTGGGTGCATATATATTTATAATTGTTATTTCCTCTTCTTGGATTGATCCCTTGATCATTATATAGTGTCTTTCCTTGTCTCTTGCAACATTCTTTATTTGAAAGTCTATTTCATCTGATAGGAGCATTGCTACTCCAGCTTTCTTTTGATTTCCATTTGCATGGAATATCTTTTTCCATCCCCTCACTTTCAGTCTGTATGTGTCCCTAGGTCTGAAGTGGGTCTCTTGTAGACAGCATATATATGGGTCTGGTTTTTGTATCCATTCAGCAAGCCTGTGTCTTTTGGTTGGAGCATTTAATCTATTCATGTTCAAGGTAGTTATTGATATGTATGTTCTTATTACAATTTTCTTAATTGTTTTGGGTTTGTTTTTGTAGGAACAAAACATTTGTGTTTTGTTTGGGAAACTCTTGTGTTTCCCACTTAGAGAAGTTCCTTTAGCATTTGTTGTAGAGCTGGTTTGGGGGTGCTGTATTCTCTTAGCTTTTGCTTGTCTGTAAAGCTTTTGATGTCTCCATCAAATGTGAATGAGATCCTTGCTGGGCAGAGTAATCTTGGTTGTAGGTTCTTCCCTTTCATCACTTTAAGTATATCATCCCACTTCTTTCTGGCTTGTAGAGTTTCTGCTGAGAAATCAGCTGTTAACCTTATGGGAGTTCCCTTGTATGTTATTTGTCATTTTTCCTTTGCTGCTATCAATAATTTTTCTTTGTCATTAAGTTTTGCCAATTTGATTACTACATGTCTCAGCGTGTTTCTCCTTGGATTTATCCTGTATGGGACTCTCTGTGCTTCCTGGACTTGGGTGGCTATTTCCTTTCCCATGTTAGGAAGTTTTCGACTATAATCTCTTCAAATATTTTCTCAAGTCCTTTCTCTCTTTCTTCTCCTTCTGGGACCCCTATAATGCAAATGTTGTTGCATTTAATGCTGTCCCAGAAGTCTCTTAGGCTGTCTTCGTTTCTTTTCATTCCTTTTTCTTTATTCTGTTCCGCAGCAGTGAATTCCACCATTCTGTCTTCCAGGTCACTTATCCGTTCTTCTGCCTCAGTTATTCTGCTATTGATTCCTTCTAGTGTAGTTTTCATTTCGGTTATTGTATTGTTCATCTCTGTTTGTTTGTTCTTTAATTCTTCTAGGTCTTTGTTAAACATTTCTTGCATCTTCTCGATCTTTGCCTCCATTCTTTTTCCGAGGTCCTGGATCATCTTCACTATCATTATTCTGAATTCTTTTTCTGGAAGGTTGCCTATCTCCACTTCATTTAGTTGTTTTTCTGGGGTTTTATCTTGTTCCTTCATCTGGTACATAGCCCTCTGCCTTTTCATCTTGTCTATCTTTCTTTGAATGTGGTTTTTGTTCCACAGGCTGCAGGATTGTAGTTCTTGCTTCTGCTGTCTGCCCTCTGATGGATGAGGCTATCTATCTAAGAGGCTTGTGGAAGTTTCCTGTTTCCCTTTTTTAATTGAGGTGAAATTCATAGAACATAAAAATTAACGATTTAAAGTGAACAAGTCAGTGGCATTTAGTGCCTTCACAATGCTGTGCAACCACCACCTCTATCTAGTTCCAAAACATTTTTATCTCCCAAAACGCAAACTTCATTATGCGGTTACTTCCAATTTACCTCTTCCCCCAGCCCCTGGCAGCCATAAATCCACTCTCTGTCTCAATGGATTTACCTATTCTGGACATTTTATATAAGTGGAATCATACACTAAGTGGCCTTTTGTGTCTGTCTTCTTTCACTTGGCACAATGTTTTTTGAGGTTCATCCACAGTATAACACGTGCATCCTTTCATTCCTTTTTGTGGGTAGATAATATTCCATTGTTTGGATGGACCACATTTTGTTTATCCATTCATCTTTTAATGAACACTTTGATTGTTTCCACCTTTTGACTATTGTGAATAGTGCTGCTATGAATATGCGTGGACAGGTATTTGTTTAAGTACATAATGTTTTTTGAATTTCTTTAAACTTTCTCTCATTCTGTGGCATGCTTTGCTTACTCAATATTATGTTATTTCCGTATTGATATAAGCAGCTCTCCATTCATTTTCACTGTTGCAGAACATCCCATTGGATGAATCCAACAATTTATTCACCCATTCAATGTTCAAGGACATTTAGGTTATTTCCAGTTTTCTCTATTGCAAATAGTACAACTTTATACTTTCTTGTATATGACTCCTTGGGCACATGTTTGAGGGTTTCTCTGGGGCATGTACCTAAGAGTGGAATTGTTGGGGCGTGGGGAGTGCATTTCAAATGTACAGTACTTCATATTGCCAAATGTGACCTGTCTTTCCGTGAGTGTCCCAGGGGTCCTCAACCCTGGCAGTGCATTAAAATCAACTTTAGAAAAATATATAGGTACCTGGTTAACTCTCCAGACCTTCTGAATCAGAGTTTCCAGGGATAAGACTGGGGAGCTACAATTTTGAAAGCTCCCTAAGTAATTATACTGTACAGCCAAGGTTGAGAACAGCTGGGACCAAGCCTTGGCCCACTGTGTCTTGGTTTCCCAATGTCAGCTCATAGAGGGCATCCATTGGCTTAGACTTCCTAATATCATTCAGATATCAGAGACTGAGCAGAGGGAAGAGACCAAAATAGGTACCTGCCAAATGAATAAACAAAGCATTTAAAATAAACTCTTAAGGACTTTCCTGGCAGTCCAGTGGTTAAGACTCCATGCTTCCACTGCATGGGAGTGTGGGTTCAATCCCTGGTCAGGGACCTAGGATCCCATGTGCCATACGGCATGGCCAAAAAAAAACAAAATAAACTCAATTATTCAGGGCAATGGGAGACAGGGAAAAGACATAAATGGGGATGGAATCTACCATTTTTAGTTATCAATTCCACTTTCTCCCTCTCTTCCCCCACCATATAATTTAGATTCATATTCTAAAGAAGATTTAAAAACAGCTAATGAATGGATCAAAAGGCAGGAAACCAGAGGCAGAGCCACATGATGCAGGTACAAGTACAGTACATGGTTAAGAGGTCTGGCTCTGGGCTATAAGGTAGACCAATCAAGGACCTCAGTCCTGCCACTGACTACCTGTGTAACCTTGGGCAAGTTCCTTCACCTCTCTGAGCCCATTCCCTCATCTACAAAAGGGTGATGTTTACAGTAACTATCTCCTATTGCTGTTGTGAACATTAAAGGAGAGGATGCATACAGAGCACATGGCATGTACTAAGTGCTCAATAAAGGGTAGCTGCTATTATCCATATTGTAAATCCATATTGTAAATCAGGTGGGTGTTTCTGGAAAACAGGAGGCTGACCTGCTGGACACACCCTTAAAAAGATGCTAATGTGTTACTGAGCCCCAAAACAAAGCTGGTGGACCAACCTGGGGTGGACTTTGGTATTTGAGAAGGCAACCTATAAATTAGGGTGTATATTAGGCAATATTAGAAGTTGGTACTGGGGCCAATAGTTTCTATGTAGTGAAAGCTCACCATGCTCCAGATATAGCGCTGTGGAGTTTGCATGCATATCTCGTTCCATCCTCACAACAACCCTATGAGGTAGGTATGACTATTCTTCCCATTTTACAGGTAAGGAAAATGAGTCACAGAGATGGCAAGTCACTTGCCCGAAGTCACCCAGCAAGCTAGGATTTTAATGGAGGTGACTTTCGGAACCTGCATCCAAAACCGATGCACTGTGCCTCACTTGAGAAAACCATTGATGCTTTTCTGTGTCTGCCATTTAGCTTTGCTTTGGTGAATGACAAGCGGTACCAATGGAAAGAACCTGTCATCAGTTCTGTGCATGCCAAGGTGAAAGGGGTGGGAGAGGTGAAAAAGGAGATTATGGAGAACGGACTGAAGAAGGTAGTGTGGAATGTCTTCGACACGGCAGATTACACTGTCCCCTTGCAGGTGAGCACTTATCAGCATCCTCCCAGGACTCGTCCCTGGTCACTGTCCCCAGGACCTCGCACCCCTCCCTGGGACCTAGAGCCTCACTCCAGAAAAACACTGGCCCCATTTAAAAAGCTCTGTGAAAATCCCAACTGAGAAAACCTAAAAATTGCAAAATTGGGTCAGATCCAGCAACTCGAAGGAGATGATTCTTTGCTTTATCAAGTCCTACAGGGTTTCTCAAAATAGCAGTGTGTCCTGGTGCATTGAAAACATGATTTGATTCACTCACACTTGATTTATACACAGTTTTTCAGAAGCAGGGCCATCAAGTCAGCAAACTTTGCCTAGATCCAGAAAGGTAAAGAACTTTCTGCCTAGAGGGGACCAGCCCTTCTATATTGTTTGTGTGACATTTTATCAACAAAAATGTCTCCAGAAAAACACTCATGGGTACAGTTTTGCACAAGGGAAAGGAAGGGTGTGGCTCACAAAGAAAGGGCATGAGATTGTCTCAATTTGCAAGAAGAGAAAATGAAAGTAGAATTCTCAAAAGGGAGAAACTGAAGTGGGGTTGAGAACAAAAAAGAACAGATGGGGGGTTGGAGGGACAAAAGGGCACGTTGGCAGCCCTTGGGAGCTGGAAAGCTTTTCGAAACCATAAAAGCCAAGCTGCTATCCGTTTTTGTCTCTAACAGTGGGTCATTAAAACCTCCAGCTATTTCCCAGGTGGTGGGATGACCTACTGCCCTTTCATTAAAGTCCTGGATAATCTGAACAGCGTTCTGATGGAGGTGACACCTCCACCTCTGCCTCCCCAGGTCTCTTGAATTTCAACTTAATGGGTTTTCACTGTGTCCTAAAAATGAAAAGGCTGCTTTTGAGGCTGGAATGGAAAACCAATGCTCAATCAATTTGAACTGTTCCTCTGCTCTCCCTCAGCTCAGCAGGGCGGCTCATCCAGCTTTGCTATTAGGCCTCAGGGCTGTCAGTTGCTTCCAGACCCTGATTTCTAGACTGAAACTTAGAAGAGTGGAAAGGTTTGCCCCCAGGCACTTGGCCAGCTGGATTACTATGATTAAGTAGTTCTGTTCTCAACGGCTTTACATTTGCCTTCTCTCCTTTTTCTCTGCAGGGGAACTCTTTTTTTGTGATGACAAACTTTCTCAAGATAGAAGGCCAAGAGCAAGGGTTGTGTCCTGAGGTAAGATGTGATGGGTGACAAGAGTTCCTGGAAGAGACACAGGTCAGAGGAAATGGAAACTGACACCAGGCATGTTTTGGAGCCTGCGAATATTTACTGAGCCTCTGCTTGCTACAAAGCAGGGGTGTAGATCTGGGCTGGGTGGAAAGGGCGAAAAGATGTTGTAGTTCTCCCTCTGTAACCACCAGATCTTGATCTGTCCCCCTGGGTCTCCAGCTCCAGCACTAGGAGCCTGTGCAGCTCAAGGCCCCCTTTCTCCATCGCTCACTCCCTGTGCAGCTCATGACAACAGGGATCCTTGGCCTTTGCACAGCACCTCATGTTTCAGTGGAGCCTCACTTGAACTTTAGGGGGCTAACAGCATTCCCAGCCCCATTTTACAGGTCAGCACAAAGATCAGAGAGGTTCAGTGACCTCCCCAATGTCACACAGCTTGCTGGAGGCAGAGCCAAGCTTAGAATCCAGTTGTCCTCATTCACAGCTTCTGCCACAGTCCACTGTGAACTGCCTGCAGGGCCAGCCTGGGAATCAAGTTTGATTTTTCATCCCACTTCTTACAGTTTTAGGCTCTATATCAGGTAGGAATGCTCCCATGTCTCTTGCCGTCACCACTACCACCCATGCAGTCTTTCCCAGACTGCATGGGTGGTAGTGGTGATGGCGGGAGACATGGCTAGTGGGTAGTGGTGAAGGCGGGAGTGGGTAGTGGTGAAGGAGGGAGACATGGGAGCATTGCCCTCTCCGTACTCTCCACCTTCCCCTACTTTTTCTGGAAAACTTTCTTCCCTATCAAAACATACTGGTCCTATTCTGTCCCATCCCAGTCCTGCTCTCTGCTCTGTAAAGTGATAACTAGCTATTCTGGTAAGTTTGTCTATAGCAAAATTTGTCTAGGCAACACACTCCTGCTGTTCCCCTCTCGAGTAACTCACCTGCGCTTTACCAGGGACCGTCCCAACTGAGGGGCACAACGCTGTGGCAATATTGAGCAGGTCCCCAGCCTGTGGGGAAGACCAGCCTTGCCTGTGGGTCTTGCTCGTCAGCCTACTCTGGTGACAAGGCCTAGATTTCTGAGTGTCTGAGAGATCAGGGTGGATAAGCTCTATCTCATTACAGTCTTTGGCGTCATTTCTACCTAAACTTGGAAACAAGCTAACATTCCCTTGGTGTCTATCTCAATGACGTTCCCCTAAAAGGAGACCTCTCTATGTTTATCTTGCCCCCATCTCCCCTTAAATGTTCCTGCTACTCTAACGAAGTAGCAGGCATCAGTCCAACTAAACACTCCCTCCCACCTCCCTTCCCAGCAGCATCCAAAATTGTGTCCAGTTTGGGGCCAGTTTTGCTTCCCATACTCTGGAATTGCTACTTACCCTCCACCCCTGTGGTACTTTGCACAGATGCTTTCCTTTTCGTTTCTTTTTTTGGCTTGCTGCGGCTTGTGGGATTTTTGTTCCCCGACCAGGGGTTGAACCCGTGCCCTCAGCAGTGAGAGCTCGGAGTCCTAACCACTTGACCACCAGGGAAGTCCCCCACAGCACTTTTCAAGTTACTGAGACTGGTAAGGAAGACAGTTAGGGTAGCCCAGAGCCTGGATTTAGGAGCTAGACTGTAAATGGTTTAATACTTGACGTATTAGCTTTGTGACTTTGGGCAGGTAGCTTCACCACTCTGTGCCTTGATATGTTCATTTGCAAAATGGGGCTAATTACAAAACCTAGCTCTTAGGATTTTTGAAACAAATGAGCGAATCTCTGTGACAGGCTGGAAACAAGGCATAATACATTGTAAGCACTGGATAAATGCGAGTTGTGACGGTTCAAATGACAAGTTACTCTTTCTCAGACAGGATGTCATTCAGACTGACTGGAACTCAAACAGCAGCCCAGAGAACGCTATGTAACTCTTGGGATTTTAACCTGTGACCCAAGCTGGTTTGGGTTGCTCTAATGGGATATTCGCCTCCTCTCTTTGCATACTGACACCCACCCTAACTCTGATCAAGAGGTGGAAGTCAAGGACAGGGCTTGACTCAGTA
Source organism: Lagenorhynchus albirostris (assembly GCF_949774975.1). Classification (NCBI taxonomy): domain Eukaryota; kingdom Metazoa; phylum Chordata; class Mammalia; order Artiodactyla; family Delphinidae; genus Lagenorhynchus; species Lagenorhynchus albirostris. The sequence goes on from NC_083108.1 coordinate 80,301,523, forward strand.
AATATGCCCAAACCCCAGCGGTACACCAAAATGAAGAGACATTGGTTATAATTATCTATTGCTGCATAACAAACTACCCTGAACCTGGTTGACTTAAAGCAACAAGCATTTTACGAGCTTTCATAGTTCAGTGGTTGACTGAACCACTGAACTTGACTTAGCTGGGCAGTTCTGCTGATCTTGGGATCTGCATGGGATCTCTCACGGCGCTGCAGTCGGATAGCGGCTGGGGCTAGCACCATTCGGAGGCTCAGCTCGGGTACTGGGATGGCTGGCCTTCTCTTCCTCTCTGGGGACTCTCAAGGCTTCTCCTCCTTTCAGAGTCTCTCCGCATAGTCTTTCTAAACTTCCTCATAGCAGCTCAGGTTCCCCCAAACCAAAAGAAGCTTCCAGGCCTCCCAGGCTCAGTACTAGAGCTGACACAGCATTACGTCCACTGCCTTCTGTTGGTTATTTGGTCAGAGCCAGCCCAGCTTCAAAGGGAAGGGGAAACCCTCTACCTCCCAATGGCAAGAGCGGCAAAGAATTTGTGGCCATCGTCAACGCATGTGACAACCACAAAAAGAGATGATTAAAACGTCTTTTTAAAAAATATATTTATTTATTTATTATTTATTTATTTGGTTGCACTGGGTCTTAGCTGCGGCTCGCCAGCTCCTTAGTTGCGGCATGCGAACTCTTAGTTGCAGCATGCATGTGGGATCTAGTTCCTTGACCAGGGATCAAACCCGGGCCCCCTGCACTGAGAGCGTGGAGTCTTATCCACTGCGCCAGCAGGGAAGTCCCACGTCTTTATTTTCTTTTAATTTTGGAATTTCTTTTGGAGAGTAAAATAGAGTCAGTTTATCTTCTTTCCTGAGATTTCTTTCCAGTCAATAATCAAAACAACATAGCTTCCCATGAGCCACAGTAAATGATCATTTGTTCATTCATTCATTCATTCCACATTCATCAAGACCCACTATGTATCAGGCACTCAAATTACAAAGATATGACCCAGGCCTTGTATTCAAACGGTTCATAGTGTAGTTGGAGGTCACAAGGGCAGCAAACCAAGGACATGCTGGGTAACAGGAAGAAAGCAACTTGGGAAGAAAAGAGAACATGAAAGAGATTGAAAACTACAGGAAACGTTCACTGAGCAAGAGCCATGTGCTAAACCCTTTCTCATCATAATTCATTTAATTTTCACAACAACCATATGAGACAAATCTGTTCATTCCCCTTTTACAGGGAAGGAAACTGAGGCTCAGCGAGGCAAAGTTCCTTGGCTGAGGCCACTCAGCTAGAAAAGGGTGCAGCTATTGCCGAACCTGGTTGTACCTGGGTCCAAGCCTGGGGACTCCCCTGAAGCTCTGTAAAATTGCACAGAAGAGGCTATTTTCACAGAGGTTCTGGTTTCCCCAAGACGGGCCGGTAAACCTGGTCCCTGAAAAATGGGAAGCCGAGTATGCATAAACCAAGTCATCTCATTTTTCTTCTCCTCATCCTGTCCTCAGCTCTTATGGAAAGCTGACTGACCTCATTTTCTCAGGCCAGGAGAGAGTGCGGGCTGGGGCCCTTTATTCCCACATCTCCTGCTGAGCCTTTGTGCCTGTCCGCTTCACTTGTTTCTGGAGCCACAGGGCTGCTTGAACCAGGCCCCCTGCTCTCCAACACAAGGGCTGTCCCCGGAAGTGGCCCCTGGCATACGCTTCTTAGAATTTCATTAATTTTTATTTTTTATTGAGATGTAATTCACATACCATAAAATTCACCATTTAAAAGTGTACCATTTAGTGGTTTTTAGTATATTCGCCGAGCTGTGCAGCCATTATCACTATCAGTTTCCAGAACATTTTCATTATTCCAAAATGAAACCTCATATCCATTAGCAGTCACTCCCATTCCCGCTTCCCTCAGCCCCTGCGACCACTGATCACCCTTTTGTCCATGGGTTTGCCTGTTCTGAACATTTCATATACACAGAATCATACAATATGTGGTCTTTCGTATCTGGCTTCTTTCACTTAGCAACCATCATGTTTCAAGTTTCATCTACATTGTAGCAGGTACCAGTACTTCATTCATTCCTATCTGTGGCCAGCCAGATAACATTCCACTGGATGAATGTCCTGGATTTTAGTTGTCCATTCATCTACTGGTGGATATTTGGGCTGCTCCGTTTTCTTGGCGTTATGTGCAAGCTTTTGTGTGGACATAGACATCTGCCCTTCTGTATCGCAGGGACACACGATGCTTATTCCTCACTACCTTGTCCTTCTCTCTGCAGTACCCCACCCGCGGGACGCTCTGTTCCTCTGACCAGGGCTGTAAAAAGGGATGGATGGGTCCAAAGAGCAAAGGTATGTTCTGTTTCTTTTCCTGAGACCCCGTGGGTGGATGGTCTGGAATCTTGGTGACATTCGAGATGCCCAGATTTTTAGCCTCTGGCTCTCAGCTGCCTTCGTCCACCCTCCCCAGGCCATGGATGAGCCTGTACCTGCCCCATGCCTCGACTCTGAACCCAGAGGACCAGCTGCTGACTATGAATGTGACTCTAACTCCCAGTGAGAGCAGCTCCTGAAAACCTCGCAGAATTAGCCCCTTCAGGGTTCTCATTGATAGAAAAACTGAATGGCCTATAGCATCATCTGAGTGTTCTAAGTGTTTCCTCTTGAATTTCCCCAAAGGTTGAAAAGGATGAATGTGTACCCCCAGGGCACCTGGGGACAATATTAACCTTCAGAATTTCCAAAGCTCTTGTTTTAACTTAAGGCACATAATAAAAAAATTACCACAAAAAAGAAAAAGTAAAAACCATCATTGTTTATCATACACCTGTACACAAAAAAGCATATGAATATTCAATTCCATCCCATAATACATATGCATTTGAGTTGGTGGAGAGGTCATTAATATTATTTACTATTTAATTTTCCCCTCAAAAATTTATTAATGACACCGATACTCCAGGAAGATGCGCCATGCTTACTCCATGGCTCTGTACATCCTGGTACATGCTGTATGCACCTAGAGGGACTCAGATGCCTATTTAGAAGCCAAGTTCTAGTCCATTTATACGAGGCAAAAGAATATACCCTGTTCAGCTCCCCCCCTCAGCCATCTTTTCTTGCAAAGAAACCAAAAAAATCGAACGGCATCCATGGTCTTTCTGTGTTCTCTTTGATCCTTTTTTGAAAAGCTTACTGTTCTATGTGTTGCTTGCTTGTTTTTTCTTATGTAAGTTTGTGGTTTGGATGGGTTTCATGGAAACTGAAACTGCTTGGGTTGAAAAACATAGTCTCTTGCTTGAGTTGAGTGGAGTTTCCTCCCCCCCCCCCACCGCCCGTTCTTTCATACCTGTGCTTCTACGACCCCTTGACCCCCACAGGAATCCAGACCGGCAGGTGTATAGAGTATAAAGAGAAGCAGAAGACCTGTGAAGTCTCCGCCTGGTGTCCCGTGGAGGCAGTGGAAAAGGCCCCAGAGTGAGTTGTAGGGAGGGGACAGACACGGTGGCCCTCAGCTTTGAGCAGATGAGGTTCTGCCAGGCACTGTTCCGACTTCCCTTCTCAGCACCGTCCCCCCAAGTCCCAGGGCTTACTGGCTTGGTGGCTCCTGTGCCAGGCACACTAGTGGTCTCTGGGAGGCCCCTGATAGTTGTTAAAATACTGAAATCATTCCATACCAACTGGTAAATAGCTAATACCTTCAGCACCCTTGGGTGCCCCTGTCCCTTGGCTGTCCCAGTACCTTCCAGGGCACCCCCAGGTACCTCCTCCAGTGCTACAGCAGGATCCTTTCAGACTGCCAGTGTCTGTACTGAGTGATTAAGGAAGAGAAGGTGGGAGGGAGGGAGGGGAAAAAGGAAAAAGGAAGGAAGAGGAAGGGAAGGGAGAAGAAAAGGAAGGAAAAGGAGTGGAAGGGGAGGGCAGTTTTCTTAAGTTAAATGTTCATAGTGACATACAGATTTGGTGGTCCCCTGTATTGACTCTTCTCTTTAACACAAAAGGTCAGGCCCAGAGGGCAGAACTTGATGTTAAATCTCAGAAACCACTGGGAGGGCTGCATTTCAGCAGAGAATAAGGAGAGCTGGATTCAAATCCTGGCTTTAACACATCCTTGCTGTGTGACCTTGAACAAGTGGCTTAACCTCTTTGAGCTTCAGTTTCCTTGTCTTTAAAATGAGGGTAATAGGACTTCCCTGGTGGTCCAGTGGTTAAGACTCCGAGCTTCCAACACAGGGGGGCACGGGTTCAATCCCTGGTTAGGGAACTAAGATCCCACGTGCCACTCGGCAGGGCCAAAAAATTAAAAAATAAAATGAGGATAATAATTGCACCTACTTCACTGGGCTGTTGTGAGAATTAAATGAGATAATACTTGTACAGTGATTGCAAAGTGAGCCCTGTGCTTGGCACACAGTAAATGCCCAATAACACACACACAGATGATCTGCCCCTAGACATGTGGTGGTTCTAGACCAGCACTGTCCAATGGAACTTTCCGCAATGATGGAAAGGCTCTGTACCTTCACCATCCAATATGGTAGCCACTAGCTACATGTGGCTATTAAGCACCTGAAATGTGGTTACCACAACTGAACTGAATTTTTACTTTACTTTAACTTAAATAGTCACACATGCCACAAATGCCTAGGAGATGTTGGACTATATTGGACAGTGCAGCTCAAGACAAATGTGACTCAGGGCCACACTATCAGCATCTCTGGGGCAAAGAGAAGACTTCCCCAAACTGACTTCTTAGAAGGTTCAGGCAAAAGTTTCCTACGTCAGGATGGGAAGCACTAGGCAGTATCAGCCAGTCCGGCCCTCAATTGTTAATGGCACAACCCTGGTTCATTTGTAGGTCAGGGAAGTTTCTTTGTCACCGAATGAATGTTCAGGACCTGGGTGGGACATCAGCCTACATTCAAGGAGTCCCTAGTTCAAGGCAAGAGGCTTCTCGATTGCCTGTGGTTTTCAGTCCTGGCTCTGCCACCATTCATTCATCAGATAAATACTGTGTATCTGTAATGTTCTGGGCCCTGGGCTGCAATTTTACATGACCCTGGGCAAGTAACTCCTGGAACTTTAGTTTCTTAGATGTTATACGAATGGATTACTAAGATGATTCATTTAATTGTTCGTCCAACACATCCATTACCATGTAGTAGGTGTTAGATATTTATTTTACATGTAACCATACACAAGGGAGGCAGTGCTAAATTTTTTGTAAAATACAAGAAGACCCAGATATGCAGCAGGTCTCAAGGCTCTTACAATCTAATATTGGGTTGGCCAAAATGTTTGTTTGGGTATTTCGTAACATCGTACAGAAAAACCCGAACGAACTTTTTGGCCAAACCGATAGAAGAGATAAGACACATGTACAGAGGGCTGTAATTCATGATAGAAAATTATAAGTGTCATGAAAGAGGAGTAAAGGGGATCCTGTAGTCCTTTGATTCTTAGAGTATTGCCCAGGAAGTGTGGGGTTTAGAATGTTC